>NC_084736.1:71402798-71742798 GCF_033978785.1 Entelurus aequoreus | reverse complement strand
TATGTTTATAAACTCAGGAAATATGTCCCTGGACACATGAGGACTTTGAATATGACCAATGTATGATCCTGTAACTACTTGGCATCGGATTGATACTAGAGATGTCCGATAATATCGGCCTGCGTTAAAATGTAATATCGGAAATTATCGGTATCGTTTTTTTTATTATCGGTATCGGTTTTTTTTTGTTTTTTTTGTTTTTGTTTTTATTAAATCAACATAAAAAACACAATATACACTTACAATTAGTGCACCAACCCCCCCAAAAACCCTCCCCCATTTACACTCATTCACACAAAAGGGTTTGTTTCTTTCTGTTATTAATATTCTGGTTCCTACATTATATATCAATATATATCAATACAGTCTGCAAGGGATACAGTCCATAAGCACACATGATTGTGCGTGCTGCTGGTCCACTAATAGTACTAACCTTTAACAGTTAATTTTACTAATTTTCATTAATTACTAGTTTCTATGTAACTGTTTTTATATTGTTGTACTTTCTTTTTTATTCAAGAAAATGTTTTTAATTTATTTATCTTATTTTACAAATTTTTTTAAAAAGTACCTTATCTTCACCATACCTGGTTGTCCAAATTAGGCATAATAATGTGTTAATTCCACGACTGCATATATCGGTTGATATCGGTATCGGTTGATATCGGTATCGGTAATTAAAGATCTGGACAATATCGGAATATCGGATATCGGCAAAAAGCCATTATCGGACATCCCTAATTGATACCCAAATTTGTGGTATCATCCAAAACTAATGTAAATATTAAACAACAGAAGAATGAGTGATTATTACATTTTAACAGAAGTGTAGATAGAACATGTTAAAAGAGAAAGTAAGCAGATATTAACAGTAAATGAACAAGTAGATTAATAATACATTTTCTACCACTTGTCCTCTTGACAAAATTAGTGCAGTTCAGCTAAATTTGTTGGTTTTCTAACATGGACTTGTTTCTTCAGCATTGTCCACACGTTTAGGTCAGGACTTTGGGAAGGCCATTCTAAAACCTTAATTTTAGCCTGATGTAGCCATTCCTTTACCACTTTTGATGTGTGTCATCAGGGTCTTGGGCGCAGTTGGGTGTTCCAACAGTACAATGACCCCAAACACACATTTGGGGTCATTGTACTCCTTCTATAAATCCAGAGAGCATTTTGAATAAACTCCGAGTTATTCAAAAGTTTTGTTTCAATGATTCTGTGTCCGAAAATTCCTTTAAAAATACTCCAGCTGTTCTTTCTTTGCATCCTGAATCCGCCCAGACACATTCTTGGTGGTAGTGTAGCCCAATCCAAGATCATTTATTGATGATGTCTGCCATTTATCATTAGCATAACTATAAGAGTCGTAATATTTGTAATCTGTGCCAATATTACAGCGGGCATCAGTTAAAACAAGTTGTAATGATCCGTAATGCCTTGTGTGGCGTCATGGGTCAACCGGAAAAGCAATCAGAAATCAGACTAATTTAGTGCAAGGAAACGTCATGAATGTCTCAGTGGTGATGCCTCGTATAGAACATGCAAAATCTTCATTTAAATAAGTCGATCAGCACCATTGCACACGCAATCTTAGTAAATTACACGCAACACGCCCACTGATAGTACACGCTATGTTATAGATTGCACTGTCACGGCCAGGGCGCATTGGAATGCGCCCTCATCTGTGCGCATCCAAGAGCGCACCTCGGGACACGCCCACGACTGCTCACCTCCCGCACGCGTCACTCCAGCTGCGGCAAGCAGCTGCAAGCAATTAGCAATCTACACACCTATCGTTGATGAGCTCCCCTGCCTTCAAAAGCCTGCTCAACCTTCTATCCGGGGCCAGAACGTAATCATCTTTTCCTATTCCGTAAGCGATCACGTCATGCTCTATGCGCACTCTTGCTCTCTGTGTTTCTTCCTCGTGTTATTTGATTGTCTCGCGTCCTCCGTTGTCGCTCCTTCCAACTCCAGACCTTCGTTCCCGCGTTGACGTGCTGTGTGTCTTGTCATTCCGTGTCACCCCTTGCTTTCCCCGGACTGCCTCTTGGATCTCGACCTCCCGCTTGGACACGGACCTCTGATGCCTCACTATTCGCCCTAACTCCCTGCCTGCTCACGGACACACGAGTCTGCCCAGCCCCTTTTGGACTTGGCTCTCGTTCAACACTACCGGTAGCACTCAACAGCTAATCTCCACACATAGTCACACACCATACACTCTCTTGGATTTTGTCACACTCCATTCCCTTGTTGATTATTATTATTAGTTCTTGTATACCGTATTTTTCGGACTATAAGTCGCTCCGGAGTATAAGTCGCACCGGCCGAAAATGCATAATAAAGAAGGAAAAAAACATATATAAGTCGCACTGGAGTATAAGTCGCATTTTTGGGGGAAATGTATTTGATAAAACCCAACACCAAGAATGGACATTTGAAAGGCAATTTAAAATAAATAAATAATAGTGAACAACAGGCTGAATGAGTGTACGTTATATGACGCATAAATAACCAACTGAGAACGTGCCTGGTATGTTAACGTAACATATTATGGTAAGAGTCATTCAAATAACTATAACATATAGAACATGCTATACGTTTACCAAACAATCTGTCACTTCTATTCGCTAAATCCGATGAAATCTTATACGTCTAGTCTCTTACGTGAATGAGCTAAATAATATTATTTGATATTTTACGGTAATGTGTTAATAATTTCACACATAAGTCGCTCCTGAGTATAAGTCGCACCCCCGGCCAAACTATGAAAAAAACTGCGACTTATAGTCCGAAAAATATGGTATATTTATTATATATGTATATATATATATATATAATAAATCATAGTGTTAAATACCAAGCCCTTGTTGTCTGTGCCGTCAACTCCCTCCCTGTGCATAACATGCACACGCTGTTTACCACGTGGTGTTTGGATCTTAGTAAATCAGGCCTAAACGTTTTATAGTTTGCACACACTATTTAGAATTTGGGATATTTCATTGTTTGAGCCAGATTATCAGTTATGTATCCTGTTAGTTATCTCTACTCTGTCATTTCCCTACATCTGCCACTTTCACTTCTCACCTGTCCCTCACAGGCAGACACCCCTCTCTCTTTTTTTTTATTTTTTGGGTGGTGGGAAGAGAAAATATGAAATAATTTTGTTGTGGGGTCCCTGGGCGGTTTTGTAATTTCATGCCTGTGTATGATAATTTTATGCTGTCCTGCGCCGCGTAATTCAGGGCTGCCAAATGCTGACAGGTGATAAATACCGTCTTTTCCACCCCGTGTGCAACAGACCTGGGGAGGAAAAAAAAAAAACAGGGAGTGGAAGGGGGTTGTGTTGGGGAGTGGGGTCTAAGGGTTGTAGCAGGCGGATCATTTTGTGATTGTGGCAAAAGTAGTGTACACAACATTGTGTCCAAGGATGGAGATGCTGCACCCCACACCCTCTTTTCCTCCTCCCTCCTGTCCTTTCTTTCCACCCCTCGGCAGAGGACAAGAAGCCTGCATGTGCCAACCTTGAGCGGCAAGGATAGCGATCAGTGCATTTTTGTTGCACACGGGAGTCACGGAAAGTAAACACGTAAGCGATGAGAGGTACATTTCCACACTTTCAAGGAGACATCTAGGAACAGAAGAAGAGGGGGCAGACAGGAGTAGTGGGGGTGGGGAGGTCAAGGAGGACAGGAAAGTGACCCAAGCGTGGAGGACTGATGGCTTTGTGAGTGACGTGATTATTCGCCTCCGTGCGTCGTGCTGTTGGAATGATGATATCAAGGAGGAAGAAGTCCAGTCCGCACACACGTCACATGTAGAATACGCCGCGACCTTCACATTGTACCAGCACGTCACGTGCATTATAGTTTATAGGCTATGGCACAGCCTAAAGATAGTTCTGTCATATGCAGTAAGACTCACCACATCTTAAAGACAGATGTTTTAGAGTCACCTCTCTGACTTTGGCTTAAATATATTAACCCCCTTTGTCATTCTTTTTTTTAAGGACAAATAATCTGATTGAATGAATGAATGAATGAATGAAATAAGTTTATTTCGGTCATATGATCAACCATTAACCATTTTGTGTGACAGTACAGTACAAATTATACATATATAGCAATCATACACATTTACACACAAAAAGAAAAGAAAAGAAAAAAGCATGACCGAAAAAGGAATAGGCTGAAGCCAAGGCTTATATTTGCCTATCCTATACCTTCACTGAAAATAAGATTACCTGGAACATCAACATTAAAAAGAAAAAAAAAATCAATGGGATGAAAGTAATCGTTGCTATATTTTATAATTTTCAATTATTTCACCTTTCAATGTTTTCTTAAACCTTAACAAATAAGTACATGTCTTCAACTCATCACTGAGCTTGTTCCACCATTTAACTCCTAAAACTGAAATACATTTGTATTTTGTATTTGTTCTTGCTTTACATATTTCAAAAACCAATATCCCCCGTAAATTATAGTTTTTTCCTCTTAATTGAAATAACCTAAGAATACAAGCTGGAAGGCTGTTGTTCTTTACACGAAACATAATTTCCATTGTTTTTAAAAACACAATATCTGAACATTTTAACACATTAGAACTTATAAATAATGGATTGGTATGTTCATAGTAGCACGCTTTGTGTATTATTCTAATGACCCTTTTTTGAAGTTTAATTATTGGGTCTACGTTTGTTTTATAAACATTTCCCCAAACTTCAACACAATATGTTAAATATGGAAAAATAAAAGAATAATATAACATATGCAAACATTTCTTATTCAGCATGTGTTTTACTTTATAAAGAATAGCAATGGATTTGGATATGTTTCCCTTTATATATTCAATATGCGGTTTCCAACATAATTTATGATCAATTATTATTCCCAAGAATTTAGTTTCATATACTCTATCAATTTCCACTTGATTTAATTTTAATTTTGCTTCACAGTTTGTCCTTGCACCACTAAACACCATAAACTTAGTTTTCTTATCATTTAATGATAACTTATTAATATCAAACCATTTTTTTAGCTGAATCAACTCAACCTCTATTATCCTCAACACTTCCTTTAAGTCTTCTCCTGAACAATATACATTTGTATCATCTGCAAACATAATAAATTTCAATTTATTAGACACTGAACAAATATCATTTAAATATAGTATAAATAACTTAGGTCCCAATACCGAGCCTTGTGGCACCCCACAAGTTACTCTTCTTGGCTGTGATTTAGTCTTATTAATTTCCACATATTGAGATCTATTGCTTAAATAACTACTTAACCACTGTTGTGAAACACCTCTTATGCCATAGTTTTCCAATTTTTGCAGAAGTAAGGAATGATCGATTCTGTCAAAAGCTTTACATAAGTCAATAAATACTCCAACGGTGTGTTGTTTCTTTTCTATTGCTGTAGCTACGTTTTCTACAAAGTCCATCACTGCTAGGGATGTAGATCGATTGTATTTTAAAGGATTTTTAAGCGTTTAGATCATGGGTGTCCAACACTGGCCCGCGGGCCAAATTTGGCCGGAAGAGTTAGTGCTGCAAAGGGTTCTGGGTATTTGTTCTGTTGTGTTTATGTTGTGTTACTGTGCGGATGTTCTCCCAAAATGTGTTTGTCATTCTTGTTTGGTGTGAATTCACAGTGTGGCGTATATTTCTAACAATGTTAAAGTTGCTTATTCGGCCACCCTCAGTGTAAACTGTATCGCTGTTGATGAAGTATGCGTTGCATTTACGTGTGTGTGCGTACAGGAGCCGCTCATATCTTGTGACTGGGCGGGCACCTTGTTAGAAGGGATGAAAAGCGGACGTGACGTCAGCTTGTAGAGGACGTTAAAAGCAGTGCCTGTAAGGCACGCCCCCAAGACTGTGGAATACGAGATATAATGACTGATGAACACCTTCGTTCGATAATGAGGGTTGCTTCAGCTCAAAGCCTGAGCCCCGATATTAATGAATTAGCATCCAAGAAAAGATGGCAGGTATCTGGCTTGGGCACATCAGATTAGATCAGTGTGTTGC
The DNA here is from genome assembly GCF_033978785.1 of Entelurus aequoreus. Classification (NCBI taxonomy): domain Eukaryota; kingdom Metazoa; phylum Chordata; class Actinopteri; order Syngnathiformes; family Syngnathidae; genus Entelurus; species Entelurus aequoreus. Next base: position 71,736,755 of record NC_084736.1, on the reverse strand, counting down.
AAACTGAGCAGTTTAAAGTCCTGAATGGTTGGTTTATTCATTATTTTATTTTCAAATTTATTAGCCTGTGGAAAAAGTTAATGTTGATATTTACCTCAGAAGGCTGCAAATAGAAAAGATGCATTCAATTTTTATTTAAATTGTATTTGATATGCCATTGATATTTTTTTTATTATTATTATTATTATTTGAAACTCGATTTTGCATGTCACTATAAAGTTATATAAGCCTTGCTTGTTCAATATTTAATGCAAAACTTGTTTGGGTCCCTATTAAAAGGTTAATTTGTTCAACCTCGGCCCGCGGCTTTGTTTAGTTTAAAATGTTGGCCCACTCTGTATTTCAGTTTGACACCCCTGGTTTAGATGACCAAATTTTCACTAACAAGTAGTGTTGGCCCGATACCAATATTTTGGTACAAGGATAAAAAAAATAAAGCTGTGTCATTTGTCAAGAATTTTAACGGTCCTCTTGGACTGACCCAATTAGGAATCGGTACCAAAAAATACCCGTACTCGGTATGCATCCCTAAAGACAACTAAGATATCTATCTAACTTTATTCTTTCAGGATTTTCCCAAGCACGATTCAACTCACCTCAAGGTACAGTTTCAGCACTAAAACATCAGTGGAAGAGGATGCAAATTGCAATCGAGTACCGGTGGCTTACATTCTTTGGTCCAAGCAAAAGAGAAGCTGAAAAAAATATCTCTGAAACTTCCGCATCCACAGAGGCGAACAAGTTCCCTGACGCCCCCCCCTCTCCCTCTAGGGCGACCGGTGCAATGGACGTCAAGTGGATCTAGCATAATATTGTGAAAGTCCAGTCCATAGTGGATCTAACATAATAGTGAGAGTCCAGTCCATAGTGGGGCCAGCAGGGGACCATCCCGAGCGGAGACAGGTCAGCAGCGCAGAGATATTCCAACCGATGCACAGGCAAGCGGTCCACCCCGGGTCCCGACTCTGGACAGCCAGCACTTCATCCGTGGCCACCAACTGTAATGTCCAGGGTGTACCCCGCCTTCCGCCCGAATGCAGCTGAGATAGGCTCCAGCGCCCCCGCGACCCTGAAAGGGACAAGCGGTAGAAAATGGATGGATGGATGGATGGATGGATGGATGTTTGCCGCAACAAGTGGTGAAAAACTGCACAACACGTAATGTACGGAATATTTTTCTGCAGGTTCTGAGTTTGCCAATTTCTCCGAATTCTCAGCGAAAAAAACATGAATAGAAATGAAGACCCTACTAAAACATATATGTATACTACGCAATATGAAATTGCCTCCAGTCTTCTGGAGGTGACATCAGACAAGCCGATGAAGGACCGCCCACATTTTGTAGCTAAAAGTAAGCGTTCCAAAATGTGCTGAAAACATGTAAGAAAACAAGCCTAAAATCACTACTATGTCTATTTTGAGAGGACTTAAGACTTCATGTTTATGTCCACAACTATGGCGCAAGTGCCAATGTCGTAAGCTTTAGAGGGGCCCTTTAAGCACTATGAAAATTAAACGTGATTATTCCCCCACACCCTATCTGCGGATGCTGCTGCATGTCCAAGAAATTCAATCAATCAATCCGGAGATGCGTGTGGTCGACGGGAGGGGAGCCTGCACCACTGAGGTTCCAAGTCATTAAGCAGCCAGAAATTAATTGACTTCCTGGTGCTTATACAGCTGAGTGTGGGTTTAACCCAGCTGCAGCGGCTTCTATCAGTTGTGTGTGCAGCGTATTCATCGAGCTGCAGAATTGGAGGGACATCCTCTACCTCAAGTCAGCAAAAAAATGCATCCTGTCCTATGATTAATATGGCGATGGCGGGGTGATAAAGCACCTCAATGATACATTGTAAAAGAAAGGTTAATAATGCATGCATGTATGCGTGCACATAATCTGAGCTCATTATGCTGCAGCAGTATGTCAACACATCCTAGTATCATTTCCAATGAGAAGCGCTGTTCATCAGATGGATGACAAATGGAAATCTACATTTTTGATCGTGCCTCTTTCCATGCCGGGATTCATCACTCTGACAGACACACACAAACATATTTACCTACTGGGAACACATCCCAATCCTATTCCTAAAATGGGTATGAACATAAGCGGTATTCTATACCCTGAATGCATCACCTTTGCATTATGTGCCTGCAACAGGAGGAGCGCCTCGTAAACACACACACACACGGTGGAGATGTGAAACTTGTGAACGAGTTGAGTCTTTTGAACGGCTCTTTTAAGTAAACAACCTAAACCGTTTTTGGATGCAAATCGCCCACGCGGTCTTCCTATTCACTCCACCTTAGAGCCACCCTTTTCAACAAGTCAACGCTAAAGAGACTTCAGACTGTACAAAATGCAGCTGCCAGACTTTTGACCGGTGCACCCAGAATAGCCAATATCACCCCCGTTTTATCCAGTCTTCATTGGCTTCCAGTTAAATCCCGCATTGAGTTTAAAATGTTAGTCCAGACATTCCGTGCGTTCCATGGTGGGGGCCGTCAGTACATCACTGACTTGCTTCAGGGCGCAGCATCCGGTCTTCAGGCTAGGGTCTTCTAAAGATCCCGAAAACTTGTTTTAAAACCCGCGGAGACCTGGCATTTCAGGCTATAGCACCCAGACTCTGGAACAGTTTGCACCAGTCCCTTCGTGAGCTTGACTGTCATGTCTGGGATCATGTTTTGTTTAAGTTATGTTCTGCTTGGTTTCTGGACTCTTTTTAGTTCATGCTTCTTCACTCCCTTGTCTTGTTTCCACGGTTACCCATTAGTTTCACCTGTTCCACGTTTGGACTCATTGTGCACTCTTGTTTGTTTTGTCACCATAGCAACCCATTAGTTTTCACCTGTCCTCACGACTCACGCACCTGTCTTTAATCATGTCTTCACTATTTAAGCCCGTAGTTGCCAGGCAATCAGCCTGGCGACATCACACTCTCGATATACCCCTGACACTCTTGATTCCGTCGTTCATGTTGCTCTTTGCTTCCGCAAGTAAGTTGTGTTTATTTATGCCACAGTTAGTGTCTTTTGTTTTGCCATGTTCATAGTTATGCATAGTCCAAGTTTGTGTTCCCTGCGTTAAGTTTTGTGCCTCCACTGTGAGCGCCTTTTGTTTGTTCCTTTTTAGAGTGTTAAAATTAAGTATGTATTTACCTTCACGCCATGTCCGGTCCAAATCCTTTGCACCATGGGAAAACAAACCACGCCAAAGTCCAAGTCCTGACACTTGACTGTGTTGAAAATGTTAAAAAACATTTGAAAACGTATCTTTTTAGTAAAGTTAACTTTTAGGTAATGCACCTTTTAACTATCATTTTTAATCCACTTTGTATCCTTTTTATGATGTTGCCCCTGTAAATTGAATTGTTATTTTACTTCACCTATATTTTGAACAGCACTTTTTGATTTTATCTGTGAAAAGCGCTGTATAAATAAAATGTTCTTACTTACTTAACTTAATTACTTACTTACACAACAAGGAATATAAAATTAAAAAAACACAAAAAATGAAACAAAGTCAAAGAAAATGTAGCAACATCTGCATGCATTTTATGTGTACACTTTACATTAGGGGTAGTGCAATTTTACAATCACAGTATTCCATTTTTTAATATATATTTTTAAAACATATTGTGCCCATTTATTATTTGTAGGCTATACATTTCCTGTATTGCTATAATGCTCTTGTGTGGAAAATTTCACAGCAACATTGTTTTGCACTGAAGTTATCTGAAACCCATGTCGTTTTTTTGTACGCCTTAGTTTTTTAAGGTAATGAACGTTTTAAAATACCGGTAGTGCTCTGATTGCTTAAGCATGTGAATAAGGTACTACCTTATTAAATGCTTAAAATGAAAACACAAGCTAAATTATAATTGTGTCAGTAAATTTAGAATAATTCCCACCAATGAAGTATACAATGGTATACATTTAAATAGCTTCTATAGACAGGAGGTGACTTAACCCCCAGGAGATGCATTAATAATAATACAATCATAATAATAATGATGTATTATTATGATTATTATCCTGTCTGATAATCCTATGGGAATAAAATAATCTATACTTTACACTCCGAAGCCAAGGAAAATTTGACATATTTATAATCATATTTAAATGAATAATGACTGATTATATTATTGATGTACAAACCCCAAAACCATTGAAGTTGGCACATTGTTTAAATCGTAAATAAAAACAAAATACAAAGACTTGCAAATCCTTTTCAACCTATATTCAATTGAATAGACTGCAAAGACAAGATACTTAACGTTCGAACTGGAAAACTTTGGTATTTTTTGCAAATATTAGCTCATTTGGAATTTGATGCCTGCAACATGTTTCAAAAAAGCTGGCACAAGTGGCAAAAAAGACTGAAAAAGTTGAGCAATGTTCATCAAACACTTATTTGGAACATCCCACAGGTGAACAGGCTAATTGGGAACAGGTGGGTGCCATGATTGGGTATAAAAGCAGCTTCCATGAAATGCTCAGTCATTCACAAACAAGGATGGGGCGAGGGTCACCGCTTTGTGAGCAAATGTGTGAGCAAATTGTCGAACAGTTTAAGAACAACATTTCTCAACGAGCTATTGCAAGGAATTTAGGGATTTCACCATCTACGGTCTGTAATATCATCAAAAGCTTCAGAAAATCTGGAAAAATCACTGCACGTAAGCGGCAAGCCCGTGACTTTCGATTCCTCAGGCGGTAATGCATCAAAAAACGGCATCATTGTGTAAAGGATATCACCACATGGGCTCATTTCAAATTGTTTTTGGAAACTGTGGACGTTGTGTCCTCGGGACCAAAGAAAAAAAAAGAACCTTCCGGACTGCTTTAGGTGCAAAGTTGAAAAGCCACCATCTGTGATGGTATGGGGGTGTATTAGCGCCCAATGCATGGGTAACTTAAACATCTGTGAAAGCACCATTAATGCTGAAAGGTACATACAGGTTTTGGAGCAACATATGTTGTCATCCAAGCAACGTTATCATGGACGCCCCTGCTTATTTCAGCAAGACAATGCCAAACCACCTTCATAGTAAAAGAGTGCCGGTACTAGACTGGCCTGCCTGTAGTCCAGACCTGTCTCCCATTGAAAATGTGTGGCGCATTATGAAGCCTAAAATACCACAACGGCGACGCCGGACTGTTGAACAACTTAAAGGCCTACTGAAATGATTTTTTTTTATTTAAACGGGAATAGCAGATCCATTTTATGTGTCATACTTGATCATTTCGCGATATTGCCATATTTTTTCTGAAAGGATTTAGTATAGAACAACGACGATAAAGATCGCAACTTTTGGTATCTGATAAAAACAACCCTTGCCCCTACCGGAAGTAGCGTGACGTCACAAGACAAAGGATTCCTCACAATTCCGCTTTGTTTACAATGGAGCGAGAGACATTCGGACCGAGAAAGCGACGATTACCCCATTAATTTGAGCGAAAAGATGAAAGATTCGTGGATGAAGAACTTTAGAGTGAAGGACTACAGTGTAGTACGGGGTGTATCTTTTTTCGCTCTGACCGTAACTTAGGTACAAGCTGGCTCATTGGATTCCACACTCTCTCCTTTTTCTATTGTGGTTCACGGATTTGTATTTTAATCCACCTCAGATACTATATCCTCTTGAAAATGAGAGTCGAGAACGCGAAATGGACATTCACAGTGACTGAACATGTAAATACACGGTTAATAATTTTCAGCTTGGCGAAGCTAAAAAAAATAGAAGCTAACTTAGCTACGGGGCTAATGTGATAGCATCTGTCTCAAATGCAGATAGAAACTAAATTTAAAAAAAACCTGACTGGAAGGATAGACAGAAGATCAACAATACTATTAAACCATGAACATGTAAATACACGGTTAATAATTTTTAGCTTGCGAAGCTAAAAAAATAGAAGCTAACTTAGCTACGGGGCTAATGTGATAGCATCAGTCTCAAATGCAGATATAAACTAAATTAAAAAAAACCCTGACTGGAAGGATAGACAGAAGATCAACAATACTATTAAACCATGAACATGTAAATACACGGTTAATAATTTTCAGCTTAGCGAAGCTAAAAAATAGAAGCTAACTTAGATGTGGCGGCGGGCGTTGTACGCTTTTGACGACACCCCGGCCGCCATCAGAGTCGGCAAGAAACATATATTTCCCCAAAGTTACGTACGTGACATGCACATATCGACACGCACGTACGGGCAAGCGATCAAATGTTTGGAAGCCAAAGCTGTACTCACCGTAGTGCGTCTGCTATCCTGCTCAAAACACAACACAACCTCCTGGTGTTGGTGTTGCTACAGCCAGCCGCTAATACACAGATCGCACCTACAACTTTCTTATTTGCAGTCTCCATTGTCCATTAAACAAATTGCAAAAGATTCACCAACACAGATGTCCAGAATACTGTGGAATTTTGTCGAAGAAAACAGAGGTATTTGTATGGGTCCAAACACTTCCTTTGACCTCGTGACGTCACGTGCATACGTCATCATACCGCGACGTTTTCAAGCAGAAGTTTCGCGGGAAATTTAATATGGCACTTTATAAGTTAACCCGGCCGTATTGGCATGTGTTGCAATGTTAAGATTTCATCATTAATATATAAACTATCAGACTGCGTGGTCGGTAGTAGTGGGTTTCAGTAGGCCTTTAAGCTGTACATCAAGCAAGAATGGGAAATAATTCCACCTGAAAAGCTTGAAAAAATGGTCTCCTCAGTTCCCAAACGTTTACTGAGTGTTGTTAAAAGGAAAGGCCATGTAACACATTGGTAAAATGCCACTGTGCCAACTTTTTTGCAATGTGTTGCTGCCATTAAATTCTAAATTGATGATTATTTGCAGTCTATTCAGTTGATTATAAGTTGAAAAGGATTTGCAAATCTTTGTATTCTGTTTTTATTTACGAATTACACAACGTGCCAACTTCACTGGTTTTGGGCTGTGTACATACTATGGCCATTTTTGGCACTTTTATACTTAAAAAAAATTTAAAAAAATAAATAAATTAGTGGGGTTTATTTAAATATGTTCTAGATTTGTCAATCCCATATTTACAAAGTCCAAAATTTAAATAAGGTTTTTACATGTGTTTTAAAAAGCTGGTTTCAATCAAAACCATTTATTTTTTTGTGTAAACATATTAGGGGAATATGAGTGTATGGGGAGGGGGGGGCTTGTGTATGGGGCCCTAACATTTGGTGCTACGCCACTACACACATATAAACACACATGCATGCTCTACACAGAGATGTGGACCATCCTCACGGCTGTCTTTGACCTCTTTGTTCGATTTCCCTTTCAGAATCCAATCAGGCGGAAGTGTCCAGAGGGGAAACTCAAAGTGGAATAAGGACTAAGGACTTAGGGAGCAACAGGAGCATAAAGTCGACACATCACGTGCACATGTCTGAGTATACTGATGGGTTTGGCACAGTGTGTTTGTGTTATGCCGTGGGACACTTTACTGGAATAGGACATGGAGCAACCCTGTGTGTCTAAGGTCAAAACATGGCAAGAATGACAGTTTACAGTTTATGAATGAAATGGAGCATATATAAATGCATCACTGGGAGAAACAGTTTGGACCACAAAACAAAGAAATGAAAAAAAAAAGGAATATTTCTAGTCTCAAATATATATTCTTATTACCGTCAACAACAACTAAGACTGACATGCTGGAGTAGTGAAGAGTGGTGATGGATGTGACAGCTGCATGAGGATTCTGAAACCAACACGAGTATTCCAGTGCCAAACGTTATTCTAAAAAAAAAAAAAATGACAGAATGGTAAAGAGGAACAGCAATATTCTTAATGAATAAACATTTATCCAGCACCTGAAGTACATTTTGTGATCTCCTCACACATATTCTGTACTTTGTAATTGTTTGTTTACTATTAACTAATTCATTTTAAACATGTTTTTTATAGTACCTTACTCTATTACCAGTTCCTACACTCAGGGGCGCCGAAAAGGTGGGGTAAAGGAGACGGATTCTAGGGGCCCATGATGGAGGGGGGCCCAGAGAGGCCCCTAATGATGATGAAATTATAATACAGGGGGCCCTGTAAAGATTATTTTCATGGGGCCCAAAATCCCTAGCGGAGCCCCTGCCTACACTAATAACATATGAATGCCAAAATCAACAATATTTCTGATTCATTGTTCATTTAAAATAGGGACAGCACATATTTATGAGCATATATTATATAAATATGTTAAAATAAATGGTTTTGGTAAATGTTAAACAATATGTTTCATTCATTGATAATCACAAATAACGGGTCACTCACTTTGCATCCAGGAATTACTTATAAATTGTGCAATTCCGTTAAAATTATTGTCTGGGCTTTCTTGGCTTTATTTAATGCATCCAATTAGTCCAGGGGTCGGCAACCCAAAATGTTGAAAGAGCCATATTGGACCGAAAATACAAAAAACAAATGTGTCTGAAGCCACATAAAATTAAAAGCCTTATATAAGTGTTATAATGAAGACAACACATGATGTAAGTGTCTATATTAGCTATAATAGCCTATCAAAATGACTTTAAAAGTCTTATATAAGTGTTATAATGAAGACAACACATGGTGTAAGTGTCTATATTAGCTAGATTAGCCTACTATCAAAATGACTTTAAAGGTCCTATATAAGTGTTATAATGAAGACAACACATGGTGTAAGTGTCTATATTAGCTATGTTAGCCTACTATCAAAATGACTTTAAAAGTGTTATATAAGTGTTATAATGAAGGCAACATATGATGCAAGTGTCTACATTAGCTATATTAGCTTACTATCAAAAAATGAGGCATAAGAATGCAATATGTACATACATCTAGCCTAAATAGCTTGTTAGCATTGATTAGCTTGCAGTCATGCACTGACCAAATATGCCTGATTAGCGCTCCAACAAGTCAATAACATCAACAAAGCGCACCTTTGTGTTTAATCATGCACAGTATAAAACGTTTGGTGAACAAAATGAGACAAAGAAGGAGTGGAATATTTTACATGTAAACAAACTGTTACGTCACAGTCCACACTTTGGTGAGTTGAAGGACCGCCGTAATTAATAGGACAAAACGATGTTCACCAAATACTCTCATCAGTGAAGCATACACACACACATGTTAAACAGTGGGCTTTCTAACAATTGGGAAGGTTTGTGTCATGTTTGTCCTCAAACAAAAAACATACTAAGACAAAAAAAAAAAAAAATCCCCCATCTTTTTCCATTTGCAATCCTTTGTTAAAAAAGCTCCAGGGAGCCGCTAAAGAGCCGCATGCGGCTCGAGAGCCGCAGGTTGCTGACCCTCGACTTAGTCTAACTTTTTTTTAAAATCATTTTTAACATTTTTTTTTTTTTTCCCTGTCAGCTGTCGGTGTGATCCCAGGAAGAAGAGACGGTAAGTGAGGTAAACTCTTTTTTATTTGAAGTCCCTTTTTTTTTTACTCTTTGTTGTTTAAAGATATTTTTATATCTGATGATTTTACTCCTGAATATATTTTTATTTTTATTTTTTTTTTGTATGTCTTCCGCTTCTCTAGATGTTCTCTTTTGTTGCACAACCCTGTACAGCTGAACAGATGTTTATCATCTTATTTTAAAATGGCTCTGTGAATGAAGTTTGCAAGATAGAAGGTCTTTTGATTAGGTACCAGGCAGTAGTGAGAACACACAAGTCGTGCAGGAACTCAGAAAGAAATGTTAGACTGTGGCATCAACAAAACACACAATGAATGAAGCATCATCTATCTGCATGCAGGCTGAGGCTGGCTATAAACCTGACTAATCGGTCCAATACCGGCAGGTGAGTGTAATCACCAAGCCGGGGATAGATGTGCAGATCAGCCCCTCAACTGGAAGTGGAAAACAAGGGAGACAGGAGCACTGGCATGGAAAAAAAAAACATAAAACACAAACAACGTCCAACCTGGCAAGCCATGACTTTATGGTATTTTTATTTTATTGATTTGCTTATTGTTTTTTTTTTGCTCAATATTTTCAAACATGAAGTGAAAAACATGTGTAAAGGATCAAATGTGATTATTTTGATATACCTCATCTTAGCAACAAAAGTGGATACGGTTTAAATGATATCATTCATAGGTATGTGAAAGGGTAGAATTAAATAATTCTACCCCTTCTACCCTAAGACTCCTTTCAGACATTAAATTGTAAATATGAAACTAGGGATGTGCCGATCAATCAGTTGTTCACAGTATCGGTCGATTTCCATTGATAATTAATGCCTACACTGCAAAAAGTCAGTGTTCAAAAACAAGAAAAAAAAATACAAAAATGAGGGGTATTTTATTTGAACTAAGCAAAATTATCTGCCAATAGAACAAGAACTTTTGGCTTGTCAAGACTTTCCAAAACGAGTAAAATTAGCTAACTTCAATGAACCCAAAAATACCTTAAAGTAAGTATATTCTCACTAATAACAAATGCACTTTTCTTGGTAGAAAAAAATAAGAGACCTTTTTGCTCAATATGTTGAAAAATATTCTTAAATTAACTAAATGCTAGTGCCATTATCTTGACATAATCATATGCGCTCGGCATTACTTTTCTTGAAAGCAGAAAACTTGTACTAAAAACTAATTTATTGTTCTTAATGGAAAGGCAACAAGGCAACCGCTTGTTACTCTCGGGGTCTCCTAGCCGCTCAGGCAAATCATATGGTCTAAAAATGCATTTTTCCATCGATAACATGATATCATCGCGCCAAGTGCGTGCTTTTTCAGTCAATTGGTGCGCATATACACAGCATGGCCCCCGGCCAAAATTTTAATTTTGAAGAATTTATCTGAATGTGCATGAACTATTTCTGTTCAAAATTGTTAGAAATGTCACATGTTGAATGTTTAAATATTAACTGTCAGCTTAGTGTACTGTGCCAACTGTACTACTATATGAGTACGTATTTTCTATTGTTTCATTGAAAATAAAACAGCAAAGTCCATTTGACTATCATCTGTTTTAATTATGAGACACAATTGTGTCAAAGTCATGATTTTTTTTTTTCATGCTTGAAATAGGAAATTATTATTTTTTAAAGTAGTTTTATACTTGTGAGTGTTGATGACACAGTTTTGCAACACTTGATATTCTAGTTTCAAGCATGTTTTACTCAATATAGGTCATAAAATCTCAGCAACAAGCTGTAATATCTTACTGAGATCATTTAGGACCAAAACACTTAAAACAAGTAAAACACTCTAACATAAAATCTGATTAGAGAAAATAATTATCTTATCAGACAGAAAATAAGCAAATATCAACCTTATTTGAGAAATGTAATCTTACTTAGATTTCAGTTTTTGCAGTGTAATAATGTCATTCCTCTCTGGCTGGCAAGCCAGCAGCTAATTATGAGTCTTCATACACAGTGTGGAGCCACTCTCCTAACCTAATAATAATCACCTCCATTTCGGCAAACAAACCACATTTCTTAGTATTTGAAGTATCATTATCAAGTATTATTATCGCTGGAAGACGAGGCTAAAGATGTTACACACGGAGAGAAAAGCCAGGAGCAGGCATGCTAATAGCTAAGCTAACCTACCATGAAACAAAACAAGAAATAAGTGCTTAGTTAAGTTTATGAAATGGAGATGAAACCACATTACAGCAAAAATTAAGTAACATGAAAATGGACAAGTAGATTAATAAGAGTCTGGAGCAGGGGTCCCCAAACTTTTTGACTCAGGGGCCGCATTGGGTTAAAAAAAAAAAAAAGTACTTATTAATGCCTTATTCTGCATGGCCTTATTATACAACCAGTAAGCCACTAACTAAGGGTCTTCCTTCAATAACCTCAGAATGATTGCGTATTAGGCCAAAATTAATTAAAATATGTAAATAAATATGTATATAGAGACATACTGTAATAACTTCAAGTAAATAATGAAGATTAAAAACCAATTACAGACAAAAAATTCAACAACAACAAAATAACTAAAAGCAGTCTTTTTCTCAGTGTCAACGTTTTTCTTATAAAATTGGGAACAATTTCTCATATTATTTCTGTTTCTGTAATATTGCAATATTTTCTCGTAAAACCATTACTTTTTTATGTAAAATTATTACTTTTTCATGCAAAATGGTGACATTTGTCATACAAAATTCAGACTTTGATCACAATATTGCAGATGTTTTTGTTGTTTTTGTAAAATAGTGACATTTTTTGAGCAAAATTATGACATTTGTCATAATTTAGCCAAATAAAATTCTGATTATTATTCTAATATTGCCAACATTTTTAAGTTTTCTCATAAAGTTGTGACTTTTGTCGAGTAAAATTACGACTCTTTCCATAAAATTGCACAAATGTTCCGTTTTTCTTGTAAAATTATGACCTGCGTTGAGTGAAATTACGACTTTTATTATAATACTGCCAAAATTCTATGTTTTTCTGGTGAAATTGGGACCTTTTTTTTGTGAATTTCCAACTCATTTTTCACAACAAGCTTTTTTTATATTTGCATAGTATTATGCAAATATATATATATATATATTTATATTTGCATAGTATTATTAATGTTGTAAATACAAATCTTTATATATCTAGAAAGGGTGGTCCTAAAGAGGCGGGCATTTTTTCGGAGGTCTCAAGAAGGTAACAAATACAAGAGTGTGCGTGCGTGCGTGCGTGCGTGCGTGCGTGCGTGCGTGCGTGCGTGCGTGTGTGTGCGTGTGTGTTGGGACAAGAGAACTTCTAGATGCCTTGGGTCACTTCTGATCACATAGAGATAATGGTTCAAACAACCTTGAAGAGAGCGGAAGAGGTCTCTCTATTTAATTAGAAACTTAATATTTCATTCTCTACTATGGCTCATTAGAGTCCTTCCATCACACCCTTACAGGCATGTGCCGAACAGCACACATACACGTACACACACACACACACACAACATTGGACACACGTCAAAAGTGGTAAAGGAATGGCTAAATCAGGCTAGAGTTAAGGTTTTAGAATGGCCTTCCCCATGTGTGGACAATGCTAAAGAAACAAGTACATGTCAGATAAACAACAAATTTAGCTGAAATGTGCCAGTTTTGTCAAGAGGAGTGGTCAAAAATTCAACCAGAAGCTTGCCAGAAGCTTGTTGATGGCTACCAAAAGTGCCTTATTGTAAGGGACATGTAACCAAATATTAACATTGTTGTATGTATACTTTTGACAACCAGCAGATTTGGTCACATTTTCAGTAGACCCATAATACATTCATAAAAGAACCAAACTTCATGAATGTTTTTTGTGACCAACAAGTATGTGCTCCAATCACTCTATCACAAAAAAAATAAGAGTTGTAGAAATTATTGGAAACTTAAGACAGCCATGACATTATGTTCTTTACAAGTGTATGTAAACTTTTTACCACGACTGTATATAGACTGTAGGGCAGGGGTGTCCAAACTTTTTCCACTGAGGGCCGCACACGGAAAAATTAAACCATGTGGTGGCCAATTTGATATTTTTCATTTTCAAACCATAACAAAATATATGGATTTTTTATTTATTTTACCTTTAGGGGTCCCGGGGACCATAAAGGGTGTCAGTCATTAAAATGTTAAAAATAAGTCAGATTATTATTATTTCTTAATTATTTAACGCTTACAGTAAATCTCTATATCAACTTCAAGTTAATATAAAGTAATACAAATTTTAAAAAATGTTATATGGCTTTTCTGTCAAAAACAACTTAGTTTTTTTTATAGTAAAACTGAAATATGCAGTATTTAGTAATTAGAGCCCTAAAAGATCAATAATGCAGGACACCATTGATTGTAATTATTTCCTATTTTTGAGTATTCACAGTAAAAAGATGAATAAAAAAATCACTAAATATATTTGGTATCCAAAAGGTGCCCCACTCATAAAGTGATACATTTTCATTAGGTTTTTCTTTTACTTTCAACACTTAAGTTACGAGATCAACTTCAGATATATCTGTCGATTTTATGCTGGAACTGTTATTTTGTTTGTTTTATGCGCTTTTGTCAAAGAAAACTTTGATGTTTTTATATGGCTACTACACAATATATGCAATATGTACCACATAAAACATTTTAAAGTGAAATATTTGAAGTAATTGGAGCCCTGAAAATAAGTAATTATAACATGGATTTTTTGTCATTATTTTTTTTTTGAGCAATGGCAAAAAAATAAAAAGAAGAAAAAATACAAAAGAAAAAAAAACAGCCTGCATGGCAGCTTTTGTGTCAACATTGCAACTTTTTCTCGTTAGATTTCACCTCATTCCACTTTTTTTAATGTTCTTTTTTATTTTTACAATAGTATTTCCAGAATGTGTGGCGGGCCGGTAAACAATTAGCTGTGGGCCGCAAATGGCCCCCGGGCCGCACTTTGGACACCCCTGCTGTAGGGCATATCGCCCATCCCTGATACTAACTAATGGGGCAGGTGTGTGTATTATAACAATAAACCCAAAAAACAACAAACAGTAATTAAAATGTTTTAATACGGACTATTATCCTTTCAGTCCACTTACTTGCTGCTGTTTAGGAGAAGGAGACCACACGCATGCAGCCGTGCAAGGAGGGATGTCAGTGCTTTGTCCCCTTGAGCTCAAATTGTGGGGGTTCATCGCCTTGCTTTCGGGCACTGCGACAATAGTCAAGAAAGAACAAATGATGATTCCAAATAAATATTTCTGTCGTAGAACTACATACCTTATTGTCAGAAACTGGAGTTCCAGGACTTCATAGTGGTCTGATTTTTACATTGAGCAAAAATCGAGGCAGCTTTCTTTGAAACATGAGAATGCTGGGATGTTTTATGTCGAGGGCATCCATTCAGGTCTGCATGCATTATTGTGTTTTTATGATATGCATAGTGGTGAGTGCCTGTGCGTGCGTGTGTGCGTCTGGAATGTTATACGTTTGTGTGTAGAGCAGGCTGAAAATATGCAGGATAATTACCAGGAAGAGGTTGAGATGCAGATGAAAGGCTTCGTATTGATTCTTGAAAGGACTTGACAGCTCGCCTCAATGTTTTATTTCTCCCTCATTGTTTGTTTTGCATATAAAGGGTTCCATTTCCGCACATATTCTGATTGCGGTAATGACAGGGGGACCTTCTTCACGCTGAGGGGCAGACGAAACCGGCGGTTCGAGTTTAGAGACGGAGGCGAACTGTAGAGAAGACGTCTGACCTCCACGGAAGGCCTCCGACATGGCACAGCGCCAACAATCAAAGGAAAAGATGAATAAAAAAAATACTTGAAAGAAATGAAAGAAATAAGTTTCTCTTTCTCATCTTTCGTGAAGTACTTTAGCATGACGACTAACTGAAGACCGACACACGCACACGCACACACACACACTCTTGTATTTGTTACCTTCTTGAGACCTCCGAAAAATGCCCGCCTCTTTAGGACCACCCTTTCTAGATATATAAAGATTTGTATTTACAACATTAATAATATACAAGTATACATACTATGCCAATATAAAAAAAGCTTGTTGTGAACAATGAGCTGGAAATTCACAAAAAAAAGGTCACAATTTCACAAGAAAAACTTGGAATTTTGGCAGTATTATAATAAAAGTTGTAATTTCACTCAACGCAGGTCATTATTTTACTAGAAAAACGGAACATTTGTGCAATATTATGATAAAAGTTGGAATTTTACTCAAAAACATTTACAATTTTACAAAAAAAGCTTAAAATGTTGGCAATTTTATGAAAAGAGTCGTAATTTTACTCTACAAAAGTCACAACGTTATAAGAAAATGTACACATGTTGGCAATATTATAATAATAATCAGAATTTTACTTGGCAAAATTATGACAAATGTCATCATTTTACTCAAAAAATGTCACTATTTTACAAGGACAACAAAAACATCTGCAATATTGTGATAAAAGTCTGAATTTTGTATGACAAATGTCACCATTTT
The DNA here is from genome assembly GCF_033978785.1 of Entelurus aequoreus. Taxonomy (NCBI): domain Eukaryota; kingdom Metazoa; phylum Chordata; class Actinopteri; order Syngnathiformes; family Syngnathidae; genus Entelurus; species Entelurus aequoreus. The sequence goes on along the minus strand of NC_084736.1, from coordinate 71,720,796 downwards.
GCATTAAAAAGTAATAATTTTACATAAAAAAGTAATAATTTTACATAAAAAAGTAATAGTTTTACGAGAAAATATTGCAATAATACAGAAACAGAAAGAATATGAGAAATGTTTCCCAATTTTATAAGAAAAAAGTCGACACTGTGAGAAAAAGACTGCTTTTAGTTATTCTTTTGTTGTTGGATTTTTGGTCTGTAATTGGTTTTTAATATTCGTTATTTACTTGAAGTTATTACAGTATGTCTCTATATACATATTTATTTACATTTTTTAATTAATTTTGGCCAAAGGGGGCGCATTTCAATTTCTTACACACACTTGTTATTTCATATGTTGACCAGAGAGGGGGTGCACTTTTAAAACCGACACAGAGTCAAATTGAAAAATCCCTCTTTTTTGGGACCACCCTCATTTTGATAGATTTCCCCACCAGGGGTGCAAATGACACATTCTCTATTAGATGCAATGGTTTTCTGTATGGGGACCACGGTTTCGGTCCTAACTTGTTCAACGGTCCTCATAATGAAGGTACTGTTCCTTGTTGATGTCTCAAGAAGGGTAGAAATACACGAACACACACACACACACACACACGCACAGATGAAGGCATTTGAGGGATGAAAAGTCAAGCGCGAAAACATGGATCCGGATCTGGTGAGGCCACCGTGAGAGATGGAATGTATCAGCGTGTTGCGTCCGAGTGTAAACAGCCGGCACACGTGTGTATGCCTCCACTTCCACAAGGCTGCTTCCCATTTTTTACCCCCTAGTGGCCAATCCTCCTCGCTCAGACCTTTGTTCCACCCGCTACCACATATGCGTGCCTAACCACAGGGTCTTTACACAAACAACAGCCGGATAGCACCGCCTGCAGCTCACCCCTCTCGTAGCCCCTTGTCATCATCATGTGGGGAAGAATGCAGCCAAACTTTACGCTCAATTTAAAATCACGCTGCTGAACATTAAATTGCGTTTATGGTCGCACTGTGCGACCGGAAAAATAGGCTCAAGCAGCTGACCCACATTTTAAAAATGGAAAAAACTACTAAAGCACATGTGTCAAACAAAAAGGCCCGGGGGGCCAGATCTTGCAGGCCATGTCATTTTATGTTATTTACATTATTCAATGTGGACATCATTCAATGTGGTCGGCCACATTATTTATTGTGGCCCACCACATCATTCATTTTGGTCTGCCACATCATTTAACGTTCAGTTCAGTTCAGTTAAGTTTCAGTTTATTTGGAACATGCATACGATACAATGTAATTCATCACATTTTTCCAGTTGTTTCATTACAGCACGTCCGAAAAAGAGTAGGAAGAAGCGGAGCTTATTTTATCCTACCCCTTTTCATACCATAGCAATTGTATCCTATTTCCTTGTTCTCTGTAACATACCAGTGAAGAAATAAATAATAAACAAATAATATGCCATAGTAAGTAAACAAATATTAAATACATACACTACCGTTCAAAAGTTTGGGGTCACCCAAACAATTTTGTGGAATAGCCTTCATTTCTAAGAACAAGAATAGACTGTCGAGTTTCAGATGAATGTTCTCTTTTTCTGGCCATTTTGAGCGTTTAATTGACCCTACAAATGTGATGCTCCAGAAACTCAATCTGCTCAAAGGAAGGTCAGTTTTGTAGCTTCTGTAACGAGCTAAACTGTTTTCAGATGTGTAAACATGATTGCACAAGGGTTTTCTAATCATCAATTAGCCTTCTGAGCCAATGAGCAAACACATTGTACCATTAGAACACTGGAGTGATAGTTTCTGGAAATGGGCCTCTATACACCTATGTAGATATTGCACCAAAAACCAGACATTTGCAGCTAGAATAGTCATTTACCACATTAGCAATGTATAGAGTGTATTTCTTTAAAGTTAAGACTAGTTTAAAGTTATCTTCATTGAAAAGTACAGTGCTTTTCCTTCAAAAATAAGGACATTTCAATGTGACCCCAAACTTTTGAACGGTAGTGTACATTATCTTTGTCTCAAAAAAAAAAAAAAGGGTTCAAGATCCATCCGTCCATCCATCCATTTTCTACCGCTTGTCCCTTTCGGGGTCGCGGGAGGCGCTGGAGCCTATCTCAGCTGCATTCGGGCGGAAGGCGGGGTACACCCTGGACAAGTCGCCACCTCATCGCAGAGGGTTCAAGATGTTCATCATAATTCTTGTTCTGTGTACTTTGTGAACACTTGTAGTTTGAACAGTCTCTTGAACTGAAAAGTGCCCCACCACATCGCTTTTGTGGCCCGCCACATCATTCAATCTGCCTAATCATTCAATGTGGCATGCCACATCATTTAGAGGTAGCCCGCCACATCATTTAAAGTGGCCCGCCGCATCATTGACTGTGGTCTGCAACATCAATTAATGTGATCCTCCACATACTTTAACAGGGTCCACCGAGTGGCCCACAACGTCATTTCACGTGGTCTTCCACATCATATAATGTGGTCCTCAACATCATTTAATGTGGTCTTCCACATCATTTAATGTGGTCCGCCATGTCATTAAAGCCGGCCCTCTGAGGGCAGCCATTATTGCGATGTGGCACTCAATTCAAATGAGTTTGACACCACTGTACTTAAGGTATTGTGTGCATCACAACAAACTTTGTAGCACTTTCAAAGCTGATCTACTGAGCTTGTGCGCAGAGGGTTGCGTCTCTTAAATGAAGTAAATAGTGAGCGCGATCCATTTAGTGTGTTTGTCTTTTATGTGCATCCAGAATATATGCTGATGATCAGAACGCCCATATACTGTGAAGAGACATTGCAAATATAATTTAGGGCTCGCAATGTGATTTATCAAACCTTAAACTGTTCTGCTGCCGCTAGGGATGGGAATCAAAAACCAGTCTATCAATGCCTTAGAAAAGTGGTTCTCAAATGGGGGTATGCGTACCCCTGGGGGTACTTGAAGGTATGCCAAGGGGTACGTGACATTTTTTTTAAATATTCTAAAAATAGCAGCAATTCAAAAATCCTTCATAAATATATTTATTGAATAATACTTCAACAAAATATGAATGCAAGATAATAAACTGAACATCAAATCAAGTAGGCTATTCCATTCATTACCATAAACCCAGAGTTTCCCCCATGCCATGATGGTTTGACCCTCACTAAAATGTCTGTCAAAAAGGACTGTGAAAAGAAATGCAACAATGCAATATTCAATGTTGACAGCTAGATTTTTTGTGGACATGTTCCATAAATATTGATGTTAAAGATTTCTTTTTTTGTGAAGAAATGTTTAGAATTAAGTTCATGAATCCAGATGGATCTCTATTACAATCCCCAAAGAGGGCACTTTAAGTTGATGATTACTTCTATGTGTAGAAATCTTTATTTATAATTGAATCACTTGTTTATTTTTCAACAAGTTTTTAGTTATTTTTTACATCTTTTTTTCCAAATAGTTCAAGAAAGACCACTACAAATGAGCAATATTTTGCACTGTTATACAATTTAATAAATCAGAAACTGATGACATAGTGCTGTATTTTACTTCTTTATCTCTTTTTTTCAACCAAAAATGTTTAGCTCTGATTAGCGGGTACTTGAATTAAAAAAATGTTCACAGGGGGTACATCACTGAAAAAAGGTTGAGAACCACTGCCTTAGAAGATAATATATTTTACAGTAAAATATGTGTAAATATCCATCCATTTGCTACCGCTTGTCCCTTTCGGGTGAAGAGCACTCACATAATCACGGGGAGAACATGCAAACTCCACACGAAAAGACCCCAAGCCCAGGACTCAAACCCAGGACCTTTGTATTGTGAGGCACACACACTAACCCCTGTTTCACCGTGCTGCCCATGTGTGAATGTAATGGTTCAAAATGTGTCAAATGATAAGTCAGCTAAACATTGTAAAGGAATACCTGTTTTTCATTTACATTAAATAGGCATAAACCAGGCAGGTGAAGCAAAAATAAAACAAATTATAACGATAACATGAAATAAATGTTTTTTTTCTCCTCTCATCCTTCAAAGAGAATGGCGAGCTAGGCTGTTACAATGATTTCAATACATGAGTATTGGCAAATACAAAATATGATACACGCTGCACTGTACCTTATAATGTTGTGCATTGTCTCAGCAGCCTTTTTGCAGCCAATCAACGCACTTCAACACAAGTTTTAAACGGCAGTGTACAATGAGCGTGTTAGGACACAAAAATGGCCGGCATGACCAAGAAAAAGCAAACAGCAGCATTGCCTGCAGAGGCTTGATTGATGTTTACTGCTAATGCATTAACAGATTCATGCTCAAAATATTTATGATACATGATGTTGATACATGACGACTAAGAAGATGGTTACATATGATATGATATTTGTTGGTGTACAGTACAGTGGCTCGTCCTTGACTGTTTATATCAAAGTGAAACGCTGTTAGAACAATACTATTCACGGTCTGTGTTAATGTCCTACTCTTATCTAACATTAGTAATCCAACAATACCCAACAGTAGTAAGACACATACAACTATCCAACAACACATTTTACATTAGGACAATTCTAAGGCCATGTCTACACTAAACAAACAATTATTTAGCCTAAGCATCGTGTCAGCCACACTAAACCATCGTTTAAGGTTCCCCTCCTCGGATAATTATTTACACGGGTAAGGGCGCCGTCTATTTTTTAGAATCTCCAACTCTTAGCTTTGTATGGACTCATTGATCGTTTACAAACTGAGTTCGGAGGGGAAGTGACGCCAGAAAAACCACGCCCCACACAGGAAGTGACATCAGGAAGAACGCGCTATAGACGGTTTCGTAACTCGGAGCTAACCACTGGAAATATGGAGGCGAGTCATCCAGAAATGCCCGTGTTTCTCCTTCCGTCGAAAGACACTTGTGGAAATCACACATGAATACCTTAAGAAAAAGTGTATTGCAGCTATTTGGGATACAACACTTCTCAGACGGCAAGAGAACTTTCTAATGTCCGGGTCAGCTGTGATTCTACTTACCGAAAAACTTTGTCCATTTGTCGAAAGAGAGCCGACAAGAATGCGGGCTGCCGTGGATGTGATTAAAAAAGGTAGCATGTGCTTTGTATTACCTGGCCGTCAAGGGAAGACGACGGAAAAATGGACTGGCAAAGCAGACTGTATCAGTTATTGTCCGCCATGTATGTCGCGGACTCAACGTGTAGGTCCAGAGTATATAAAATCACCAAAAACAAATGAATAATGAAGGTGAAGGCAAAAGAGTGAGAAGTGTCATGACCAGATATCTAGATCCCTAGATTGATTGATGTCAAATGTTCCTTGTCACATTTTTTACTTTCATGTGTCCATTAAAGATTTGATTTATTTATGATGGCTCAGGTGTGATTCACTACAATAGGGCCCCGATAGCACGCTGGATTCCAGTTAATTGAAATACCACAACCCTGGATATTGTTCAGATAAGTTCAATTTAAGAACTTGCACACAAAGCAACACTGGAGGTGACTATGACATGCGCATTTTCCGCGCACGCGTACTAGGTTGCGTTGCGACGGCGGACGGAAGGGACGAGGGGGTCTTAAACAACTATTGTGTGTGTGTGGACAAGGATAAGGTTAGGTGGGATTTACCCTGGATAACCTTAGCCAGCTTAGTGTAGAAGGGGCCTAAGAGCCCCTTATTAACAGGGGCCACAAAAACACAGGAATGTGGTCACAACAGCTGCCCAGGGAAACCCAAGGTGTGTTGTTTTGTTCATGGTTTGCATAATTCCTGGCATTGCTCCTTGTTGTAAGAGTCAATAGCTTTATTCTTGCTTTTTATGCAATTAAAGGCAACATTCGGTTGGACTGCTTGCCACAAATTGCAGTTGTTTTGATTATATCACAGTTAGATGTCATCATATATTAGAGAACATTCTCTAATGCACTGGTGTCAAACTCACATCATTGTATGTGGCCTGCAAAAACTTGGAAACTTAATTTTTCTTGCTAAATGCATTAAAATTTTGACGGTAAAACAAATTGTACTGCATGCAGCTGCCATTATTATTTTTTTTGGAGGGTTTTTGTAACCCTTTTTTAAATCAATAGCTGAAGTTTAATATCTGCGTGTCACCTTGAGCAGATTTTTCATCACTTTGTCACTAAACAATGGGAAAAATCAAATGAAGGGGCACTTTTTTTTAATATCATGAGGCGATTAAACTTTACATTTATATGGGTGTGTTTTTTATGTTTCGCAGTTACATGCGGCCCTCTGAGGGCAGCCATAACTGTGATGTGGCCCACGATGAAAAAAAGTTTGACACCTCTGCTCTAATGCATGCTACATACCTCACCACGCTCACTTGCACATGGAATTTATTTTCAAGTATAAAATCAATCAATCAATCAATCAAAGTTTATTTATATAGCCCTTAATCACAAGTGTCTCAAAGGGCTGCACAAGCCACAACGACATCCTCGGTTCCGATCCCACATCAGGGCAAGAAAAAACTCAACCCAATGGGATACAATGAGAAACCTTGGAGAGGACCGCAGATGTGGGGACCCCTGCCCCTGGGCGACCGGTGCAATGGAGGTCGAGTGGATCTAGTTAATAGTGTGACAGTCCAGTCCATAGTGGGGCCAGCAGGGGATCATCTTGAGTGGAGACAAGTCAGCAGCGCAGAGACGTCCCCAACTGATGCACAGATGAGTGGTCCACCCCGGGTCCCGACTTTGAACAGCTAGCACGTCATCTGTGGTCACCTAATAACCTCTCCACGCAGGAGAGGGGGGCAGAGCAGAAAAGAGACGGCAGATCAACTGGTCTAAAAGGGGGGTCTATTTAAAGTCTAGTGTAATCAAACAAGTTTTAAGATGGGACTTAAATGCTTCTACTGAGGTAGCATCTCTAACTGTTACCGGGAGGACATTCCAGAGTACTGGAACCTGAATAGAAAACGCTCTATAGCCTGCAGACTTTTTTGGAGCTCTGGGAATCACCAATATGCCTGAGTTCTTAGAACGCAGATTTCTTGCCGGGACAAATGGTACAATACAATCAGCAAGATAGGATGGAGCTAGATCAGTGGTTCTTAACCTGGGTTCGATCGAACCCTAGGGGTTAGGTGAGTCGGCCTCAGGGGTTCGGCGGAGCTTCCGCTGCGAAGGTCAAGACACACCCAACTCATCGTGTAAATAAAATTGTCTCCCTATGGGCGCATTATGGATACCCCCAAACAATGTTCCCTGTAATTTTCCATCTGATTTGCAGGTGTGTAATTTGTTGTGAGTTCATGCACTGTGTTGGTTTTGTTATTTGAACAAGGTGATGCTCATGCACGGTTCCTTTTGTGCACCATTAAAAAAACATATAACTCTGTCTTGAATATGAAAAAAACATTTTTTTTATTTTTCACTAAGGAAGGGTTCGGTGAATGCGCATATGAAACTGGTGGGGTTCGGTACCTCCAACAAGGTTAAGAACCACTGAGCTAGATCGTTTAGTATTTTATACGTCAGTAGTAAAACCTTAAAGTTGCATCTTAATAGAATAGAATAGAATAGAAAGTACTTTATTGATCCCTGGGGGAAATTCAGCACCACAGTTCGCTCACAATAGACAATAATACTAATAAATAATATAAGTGCACAGGAAGCCAGTGCAGGTGAGCCAGTATAGGCGTAATATGACAAAAACTTTTTTTTTTCTTTTTTTTCAAACCAATGTAATGGTTCTCACATCATAGCTGGGATTAGGTAAAAACCTTCTTAGTGATCATTTCCATATTAAATCTACAAGCCTTTGTGTGATGAGCTATCATAACAGCTATTATTAGTTTCTGGTACAGTAAGTTGTTTTTTGTTCCTGTCCAGCGCTCTTTTTTTGTTTCCGCTTCCCGTTAGCATCCATTTGCCACCACTTCCAATCTGGTCTTACCTGTCCTTGATAGCCAATCAAGACGCACCTGTCCTTGGTTGCCAATCATGAAGCCTCTTAAGCCAGCCTTGTCAGTGGGACTTGAAGGATCATTTCTGCTAAACGTGCATAGCTTTGCCTACGTTTCCTGTGCACTACCTCCTTGATTATGTCATTAAATACATGTTTGCCTGCGCCTCCTCCAGCTGCGTCTGCATCTTGGGGTCCAGACCGACACACAACCAAGACCTCTTTGAGCAATCGTAAATATGCAATAGCGATATTGATCGGAAATGGACAACCTACCTTTGCTTGTGCAGCGAAGTCAAAGGTCAGGGTCAGCCACAGCCCATTGCCTCTACGGCTGACGTTGACACTTTCTCACAGAGGCTTCAGAGTACTTAACTGAGATATTTGGTGTTGATAATTTCTCACGTTTGAGGTTGATTACCTTTACCATCAACTATAAACAAGTTCCAAAATAGGGGACTTAAAATAATGTTGGGCTATGACTAAATAATGGGTGACTATAGACAAACACAATTGCAACTCAGATAATATGAGGCAAATACTATAATTGAGTCAAATGTATAGTAGCAATCGATTCTCATTTGGATAACGGATAGCAAACAAGTTCATTAGCATAAACATTGTTGAACTTAAACAATGAGGTCTTAAAGTGGGAACTGTGTAGCTCGGCCGTGCCGGCAACTTGAGGGTTCCAAGTTCGAGCCCCGCTTCCACCACACAGCTGTTGTGTCCTTGGGCAAGATATTTCACCCACCTGCTCCCAGTGCCACCCGCACTGGTTTAAATGTAACTTAGATAATCGGTTTCACTATGTAAAGCACTTTGAGTCACCAGAGAAAAGTGATATATAAATATAATTCACTTCACATTCACTTCACAACTGCATTTTTTTAGAATTTTGCCTGTTCACAATCATGAGAGACAAGAGTGTTTTTTTATTTGTAGGATTTTAAAGATGCTTGGAATATGGGAGTCACCGTTGTAGCCTTTAAAGCAGTGGTTCTTAACCTTGTTGGAGGTACCGAACCCCACCAGTTTCATATGCGCATTCACCGAACCCTTCTTTAGTGAAAAATAAAATGTTGGTTTTTTTCAATTTCAAGACAAGGTTATATGTTTTTGGTAACACTTTAGTATGGGGAACATATTCTAAGTAACAAACTTAATTTAGAGTTATTTGGTTAGGGCCAGGGTTAGAGGGTTAGGGTTATAATAAGGCCGTGCCGAATAAGGCATTAATAAGTACTTAATAATGATTAGTTAAGAGCCAATATGTTACTAATTTGCATGTTAATAAGCAACTAATTAATGGTGAATATGTTCCCCATACTAAAGTGGTACCATGTTGTTTTACTGGTGCACAAAATGAACCGTGCATGAACATCACCTTGTTCAAAGAACAAAACCAACACAGTGCATAAACTCACAACAAATTACACACCTGCAAATCAGTCTGACTTCTGCTGTTGCCGTATCCGTAATACGCCAATAGGGAGAAGTTTTTATTTACACGATGAGTCGGGTGTGTCTTGACCTCCGCCGAACCCCTGAGCCCGACTGACCGAACCCCTAGGGTTCGATCGAACCCAGGTTAAGAACCACTGCTTTAAAGCCTTCTAAAACCCTCCAGCAACATTTTTTATACACACTGCAAGTTGATATATAATGTAGTAACAAACACGTTCATAACAATATGTTTTATGTTCAATATTTACTGTACTTTTGGTGATTTTAATCAATTGACTGACTTCTCTGCGCATTGATTTACATTTCCATAGCAACGCACTTCCGACTTCTGGCAACAAATGTGTGTTCTTACTTCCGGTAACAAACGCGAGTGTGTGTTCTAATCATGGCAGATGACTAAAACAATTCATGCTTTCTAAACTGTTCCATGTGTGATGTCTGTAGGAGTGTTGCAATGCATATTTGCAAGTGCTATTGCACTGTAATCAAGCTAGCGCTGTTAGGATTTACAAATATGCAAACACGTTTACAAGTGTCGGTGTTAGTATTATCAACTTACAATGCCATTTTTTGTATTGTTTCAGTTTTATAAATTGACCAAAACGTCACCATGGAGTTATTGAGTGTGATTAGCTGATTGGAGAGTTAGTGGATCCATGACGATGACATCTGTTTGGTTGATCAGCCGTTTTACTGCTGTTACAGGCATTGTTTGGAAACAATTAAACCTGGGGTACCTAAGTTATATTCTTTAACTCAGTGTTTTTCAACCTTTTCTGAGTCAAGGCACATTTTTTTCATTGAAAAAATCCCAAGGCACACCACCAGACATAAAAAAATGAAACTCAGCAGCCGATATTGACAATAAAAAGTTGTTCTCGCAATTGTTGGATATGAATTCAAACCATAACCAACCATGCATCACTATAGCTCTTGTCTCAAAGTAGGTGTATTGTCACGACCGTGTCACATCACGCCGTGACTTATTTGGAGTTTTTTTATGTTTTCCTGTGTGTAGTGTTTTAGTTCTTGTCTTGCACTCCTATTTAGTTGTTGATATGTTATGTACGGATGTACTTTGTGGACGCCGTCTGCTGCTCCACACGCTGTAAGTCTTTGCTGTCGTCCAGCATTCTGTTTTTGTTTACTTTGCAGCCAGTTCAGTTTTAGCTTCGTTTTGCATAGCCTTCCCTAAGTTTCAATGCCTTTTCTTAGCGGCACTTGCCTCTTGTTTAATTTTGCTTTAAGCATTAGATACCTTTTTACCTACACGCTGCCTCCTGCTGTCGCCTGCATATTGTGATCACGACAAACCATGTTCCAGACATCTACAAAGCAATTAGCTACGTGCTGCCACCTACTGATATGGAAGAGTATTACACGGTTACTCTGCCGAGCTCTAGACAGCACCAACACTCAACAATGGCACAATTGCGGATTATAATTACTGGTTTGCAAAAAATATTTTTAACCCAATTAGGTAAAATTACATAATCTCTCACGGCACACCAGACAATATCTCACGGTACACTAGTGTGCCATTTCAACCACAGTGGTTGAAAAACACTGCTTTAACTAAAAAAAATTAACCACATTAGCATCACACAGCATATCGTAACAGTAATCATTTTTGAAAAAAATTGTACGTCTGCGTGCTGTCTGTGCCTTATAATTTAGTATTTTAGTAAATAAAACCCCAGAAGACAAAATTGTTCCAGGCAGTCAACCCCACCAGATCCAATCACAGGATTTAGAGAAAGGAGAGACGAGCAGAGCACACGAAGGAGCCTCCTCATTGGCTAATCCAATATATAGTGAAGGGCGTGCATGGTGCAAACTTGTTATCAGTAAAGCACGGCTGCCGAACACCCACCTGGAAAGATCGCAATACCTGTGCATGTTGTTACAGCATATACTGCTAAAAAACCGAAAGAGGAAATTAGAGTAAAAAAAGAAAGACTCTGTATGTCTGAAAAAACAAAGAGCCAAAACTCATAGATATTGGTGCGGTGCATTAAAGATGGAGGGCCTTGCGGGCCAGTCTTGGAATAACTTTGGGCGCGGAATTGGCTGTTTTCCTTCTAAACAGGTAATCTAATGTTCCATTTTCCTATATTGTGCGTGTATCCTTTTGCGTGGCGATGTTACAGCTTGAACTCTGCCTGGTGACATAAGAGGCAATACAAAATATTGTGTACCAATACATATCTGCGGCTTATAGTTTGGTGTGGTTAATATACGCAGAAATATTTTTTTCTTCTAAAATGTGGAGGTTGCGGCTTAAATAACAGTGTGCTCTACAGCCCGGAAAATACAGTAGGTTACAAACGTGACTGTGGAGCAAAATGTACACCAGAATATGAATACAAATAATAACAAAAGAAATGAACAAATTAAAAAGATGGTTTGAAAAAAACAGACTATCTTTGAATCTCAGTAAAACTAAAATAATGCTATTTGGTAACAGTATCAAATCAAATCAAATCAACTTTATTTATAAAGCACATTTAAAATTGACCACAGGGGTAGCCAAAGTGCTGTACAATGGGCAGGTTAAAAGATAATACGAGTACCGAGCAAACACAACACAACAAAAAATAAATAAATAAATAAAATAAATAAAACATAAAAACAGGTTCACAGCAGGTCTATTATTGGACGCCATGGCAGGATGGCTATCACTCAGTGTTAAAAGCCATGGAATAAAAGTATGTTTTTAAGAGAGATTTAAAAACAGGAAGAGAGGAGGCTTGTCGAACACTCAGAGGTAGGTCGTTCCAGAGCTTGGGAGCAGCAGCGGCGAAAGCTCTGTCACCTCTAAGCTTCAGCCTTGTGTCAGGGACCGTCAGTAGCAGCTGATCGGCTGATCTTAGGGATCGGGTGAGGCAGTAAGGCTGAAGGAGGTTGGAGAGATATGTTGGCGCGAGGTTGTTTAGACATTTAAAAACAAATAAAAGGAGTTAAAAGTTGATTCGGTAACACACAGGGAGCCAGTGAAGGGACGTTAATATAAGGGTGATGTGCTCACGTCTGCGGGTCTGTGTTAGCAGACGAGCAGCAGAGTTCAGTAAAAGAGAAAGTCAAACAAATACAAATAGACGGACAAGACATTGAAAGGGTAAAAGAAAACACATTTTTGTGTGTAACAGAGGATAAAATGAATTGGAAATCTCAGGTAAAAAATATACAACATAAAGTAGCAAGAAACACATCAATAATGAACAAAGCAAAACATGTTCTAGACAAAAATCCCTTCAAATTCTTTACTGCTCACTAGTGCGACCATATCTGAGTTATTGTGCAGAAATATGGGGAAACAACTACAAGTGAGCGCTTCATTCACTAAATGTGTTACAAAAAAGATCAGTTAGAATAATACATAATGTTTGATATAGACAACATATGAAACCTTGAGACAAAGACTGTTTATGTATTTAATATTTGTTTACTTATTATGGTATATTATTTGTTTATTATTTATTTCTTCACTGTTATGTTACAGAGAACAAGGAAATAGGATACGATTGCTATGATATGAAAAGGGGTAGGATTAAATAAGATCAGCTTCTTCCTACTCCTTTTCAGACGTGCTGTATTGAAACAACTCGAAATGTGTGATGAATTGCATCAGTGGCCTAGTGGTTAGAGTGTCCGCCCTTACATCGGTAGGTAGTGAGTTCAAACCCAGGCCGAGTCATACTAAAGACTATAAAATGGGACCCGTTACCTCACTGCTTGACACTCAGCATCAAGCGTTGGAATTGTGGGTTAAATCACCAAAATGTATTCTCGGGCGTGGCCACCGCTGCAGCTCACTGCTCCCCCACCTCCCAGGGGGTGATCAAGGGTGATGGGTCAAATGCAGAGAATCATTTTGCCACACCTAGTGTGTGTGTGTGACGATCATTGGTACTTTAACTTTAACTGTAAAGGCCTAAAGAAATGATTTTTTTTAATTTAAACGGGGATAGCAGATCTATTCTATGTGTCATACTTGATCATTTCGCGATATTGCCATATTTTTGCTGAAAGGATTTAGTAGAGAACGACGATAAAGATCGCAACTTTTGGTATCTGACAAAAAAAAGCCGTGCCCCTACCGGAAGTAGCGTGACGTAGTCAGTTGAACATTTCCGCAAAGTTCCCTATTGTTAACAGTGATGGCGGCCAGAAGTGAGAGCGATTCGGACCGAGAAAGCGACGATTTCCCCATTAATTTGAGCGAGGATGAAAGATTTGTGGATGAGGAAAGTGCAAGTGAAGGACTTGTGGGGAGTGGAAGCGATTCAGATAGGGAAGATGCTGTGAGAGGCGGGTGGGACCTGATATTCAGCTGGGAATGACTACAACAGTAAATAAACACAAGACATATATATACTCTATTAGCTACAACACAACCACGCTTATATTTAATATGCCACAAATTAATCCCGCATAACAAACACCTAGGTATTTGTTATGCTAGCTCCTAGCTCCTAGCTCCCGTCCATATAACCCGCCAATACAATTCAAACACCTGCACAACACACACAATCACTCAGCCCAAAGGACCGTTCACCTAACCCAAGGTTCATAAAGCTTATATATTTTCCCAAAGTTACGTACGTGACATGCGATCAAATGTTTGGAAGCGCAGCTGCGTACTCACTGTACCGCGTCTGCGTCTGTGTATCCAAATCAAAGTAATCCTGGTAAGAGTCTGTGTTGTCCCAGTTCTCTACAGGCGTCTGTGTATCGAAGTCAAAGTCCTCCTGGTAAGAGTCTCTGTTGTCCGAGTTCTTCGATCTTGACTGCATCTTTCGGGAATGTAAACAATGAAACACCGGCTGTGTTGTGTTGCTGACTTCCCTCGCAAAATACTCCGCTTCGCACCGACAACTTTCTTCTTTTCTTGCTCAGCTTCTTTCTCCATAATGCAATGAACAAATTGCAACAGATTCACCAACACAGATGTCCAGAATACTGTGGAATTATGAAATGAAAACAGAGCTTTTGTATTGGCTTCAATGGGGTACCGATACTTCTGTTTCACTGGCTACGTCACGCGCATACGTCATCATCCAAAGGCGTTTTCAACCGGAAGTTTAGCGGGAAATTTAAAATTGCACTTTATAAGTTAACCCGGCCGTATTGGCATGTGTTGTAATGTTAAGATTTTATCATTTATATATAAACTATCAGACTGCGTGGTCGGTAGTAGTGTGTTTCAGTAGGCCTTTAACTTTATTGTATGCATGATCGAAATAAACTAAAACTCATCTGAACTTAACTAAAGAGTATATCCAATACATGTTATCTATGTGGATTAACATCATTATATATTCATTGTCTATTTAGAAAAAGAAAAAACACATTTGGCAGGTGTGATAAGCAACAAGATTGACTTGAATCCCCCAAAAAGTACGACTTTGATATTCATGTCAGATTAGTGAATCATAACATTACAGTAGTATATCATGTTAATGTGCATAATTTGTTCCCCCCCTCCCCACTGTTTCCCTAATGTTGCTGCGATATGTTCTCCAGTTCAGTCGCTAAAATCCAAAAAGCTAACAGTTTCACTATCTAAAATGTCATCCCTCATCCTACTGTCACCCCTATTTCAAACCATCACCTCCATCAATGCCATTTTGCTCCTGGGCTGAAAAGCAATTGAAACAATTTTCTTGCAGAGAATTATTGTCCTTAATTGCAATGAAGGGCGCGGTTTCCCCCGTCATTCCTTGGGAGTGATTTTCTCTCTCTGGGTGGAAATGTTAGGCATCGCCATTGAGCTTGGGCTCTCTGAAAGAGGTCATAATTACATCCTTCAGTATGCTCGCCCTCGGCAAGGATTTTATGCCTCATAATTATTAAATGGCAGATTCATTCTGTATACGCGCTCGCGTGTTGGCTTTGTGGTTGCGCGTTAAATTGCAGGGTGAGAAGAGTAGCAATTTGTTCTCCATTTGTTCGAGAGATTATCCGTTTATTGCGTACAAAGTCAACCCAGCAAAAGTTATTTAAATCTCACTCTGGTTAATTGCATGCAGTTGTCACTAAAGTCATCGATGGCATCGAATTCAAAATGTAAATTGACTTTCAAGTATGTAACACTTAATCCCCAACAGTTTATTGTGTAATTGTTGCTAGGACATAAGTAATTGACTTTAATAGGTGTTGACCCAACGTCTTTCTCCCCATGTGCGATCGAATTGGAGCATATTTCCCCTTGACAGCATTCCCATACCATAGTTATATTGTCTCATTTACAACAAAGATGATAATATCCCACTCTCAATATTCCTAATCTCCATCCTCAGGCTCCTTTTTCGGGTGCTGCCATTAATTATCACCACTTCAGTGGCCATCATAAAAAATATGTCGCATTTATCTTGCATAAAAAATGTATTTGCTAATTATTTGTGCTGTAGAGCACACACATTTTGTTCAAATGTCTGATTTATTTGTTCTTACAAGTCAAGTATAGGACCTAGGAAACATCATTTGCAAAATATGAAAATCCTGTTAAATTATCAATGACTATCAAGTTCATTAGTTTTCATGTGCTGCACAGTCGAAGTTTGACAAATAGGCCAAGCACCTGTTTCAAATTGCGCATATTAAAATATGTTTAAATATTAAACATCAGCATTGCTCATCCCGGTTTAATAATGTTTGTCATGTTCATGCATCAAGTGGAGTTCAGTTTGGATTGCAGCTGTGGTTTGAACACTGATAAAGGGGGGAAAACAACATTAAATACAGTTTTTTCCAATTGCTTACACACTCAATTTTACATTTTCACACAGTTAACAAAGTCTACACACAGTAAGCAAAACCACTGTGCAGATTTGCTTAATATTAGGCATAGACTCTTGCTTCAACGTTTTTGCGAATTATTACACACAATGCTTTACACACACCTTCCCATCTTGCACATGTCATGTGGATGAGATACTATGGCCTGATCCAGCTAGACGGGCAGGTGATGATTAGAATCAGTAACTGAGGCTTTTGAGTACGTTCTTTCATAGAGTTGCTGTTGTCTAAATCTGCACATGTAGCCTATACTCCAGACCTGGGCATATTAAGGCCCGGGGGCCACATGCGGCCCGTTAAGCTTTTCAATCAGGCCCGCCGGACATTCCCAAATAATTTTGCTAGATCTTTAAGATGGAAAGTGTAGCTGCCATTATGATGTGCAGTGATGTTTTCTAATGACCGTAAGTCTTGAACTATACAAAGTATTTCAATGGTTGGAATCTGCGCTTTTGCACGATATGCAAGTTACTATGGTAATCGAATTAGTTACTATGGTAATCTAAGTCACAGCAGCTCAGACGACGCACCAAGCAGTGTGGGCGGGAAGCGTTTCCACAGACGCGGAAAGAGATTTTCACAACAAAGTTCTAAAGCTTAGTGATGTATCAGATATATAGACTTAGACTTAGACAAACTTTAATGATCCACAAGGGAAATTGTTCAACACAGTAGCTCAGTTACAATGATGGAAAGTGTAAGGATGGAAAGGACAATGCAGGTATAAATAGACTAAAAAAGCTATTAAAAAAATCTAACATATATACGAATATATACATAATATGTGTACACAATAATTTATATACAGATATATTATATTATGTCTATAACATATATACAATATACACCAATGACCATGCACAATATTACAGTATATACAGTATATATGACAGCAGCAGCATAAAATAGAGAGTAGGTCCAACAGGAAATAGAAGATAGACATTATAAACATTATAAACAAAGAGAAGTAGCTAACATGTCAGGTGTCAGGTAATAGGCAGATGTCATCTATTGCTGTATGGCGAGTGATTATACAGCTGGATGGAGTACGGAATGAAGGAGTTCTTGAATCGCACAGTGCGGGAAGGAAGTTGAAGGAGCCTGTTGGAGTATGAGCTCCGCTGTCCCTTAATTGTCAGGTGGAGTGGGTGGGCAGGATTGTCCATGATGGCCAGCAGTTTGTCCAGTGTCCTCCTGTCCCTCACTGACACAAACGCCATATCAGATCGTAGGTGGGTTTATTTTGTACCCTTTGCGTTCATATTTCACTGTTTCTTGCATTTTTGTTGCGTTTCACTTGATTGTAAAATATGTCGATCGAAAGGGGGTGTGACATTCATATTTTGTCAATATTCAGTGTTTTATCGTTCATAGAAAAATGTGAAGTTCCATTACGTTTTTTAAGGCGGTCTGTCATAACGTTTTTAGCATTCAAGACATTATTGTGAGGTTTTGTATTAGTGTTCCTAAAAACAGATATGCCGATAGTTAATATTAATAATAAATTAAAGGTGTTAATGATAATACAAGAATGTTTAATACATATAGTTAATATTGTTAACAAGTTAAAGGTGTTTAAAGATAATGCAAGCATGTTTAACACATATACTGTAGTTAATATTGTTAACAAGTTAAAGGTGTTTAAAGATAATACAAGCATTTTTAACACATATAGTTAATATTGTTAACAAGTTAAAGGTGTTTAAAGATAATGCAAGCATGTTGAACACATATAGATTCCTTTCTTTCATGAAGATAAGAATATAAGTTGGTGTATTACCTGATTCTGATGACTTGCTTTAATAGAAATCAGACAATGGTGCTGATAACGTCCGCATTTTCAAATGGAGGAGAAAAAACGTCCTCCTTTCTGTCCAATACCACATGAAAGTGGTTGGTTTTTGGCATCTTATTTGTCCAGCTTCCGTACTCCTTTGTATACAGTGCACACTTTACAAGAAATACATTGGCAGCAAACTCCATAGCTTGCTAGCTTGTGCACGCCAGCTTTCTGAGACTCTTATTTTGTTAGCGCAGGCAGGATGAAGCAGCGCTTTTATTGTGCAACTGTGCAGTCGGTCTTTGGAGTTTTGACGACAGGTACGGCGCCAGAGTCTGTTGAATTAAAAAGTGTTTCTCGCCTTCCTGTCTGTAATTTTTTCTTAATAATGAGCTGGCAGCAGCCAGCATCATCTCAGAAGACCCTCGGGTGCCGTGAATGTCAATCAAGTGACGAAAGTGACGTCAAAGTGAAGATTTATGATCGCTAATTTTTAGGACTATTTTTTTAATGCCTGGCTGGCGATCAACTGACACACCCTCCGTGATTGACCGGTAGCTCGCGATCGACATAATGAGCACCCCTGCTATAGATGATACATATGCTAAAAAGGTCGAGCAAAAGGCCCCAAACATGTGATTTCTTATAGTAAAATAGGGGTGTAGAAGTTGATTCCTAGCTGTTCCACTGTAGACACGGCACAGGAGCCAAGCGTGCAGTTTTAGCAAAGTTTTATTGTGCATAGATTGTTTGTCAAAGTCTTTTTCCAGTAGAACGTGACTTTTCAGTCACGTCCGTATCCTCTCTCCTCCCCTGCTCTCGGCCGCTTACTGTTAAAGACAACAGATGATTAGATTAACACGTACCACCTGTGAGATCTAATCACCGGTCAGCTGTGTCTCGCCGTCAGCAAATGCCCCACGTCCTCAGCACCATAGACAGAGGCGGTGACCTTTGCTCCTGCAGGCGCGCTGGCCACACCTCCCCCCACAAGGGGTTTTTCTAAATGTGTTTTGTATTTGTCACTGTTGTGGGTAACTCACTCCAATAGTGTCTTATCATTTGAAGTCTGTGAGTGAGATGAAAATAAAACTGCAATTTTGCAAATGCTGGCTTTATTTTGATGAATGGGCATATGTTTTGACAGAAGTGTGTCATTTTGCAAACAATCTAGGAATTAAGAATATGGAATGTGGTGTTTGGAAAAATGTGTATATCTTTTGAAAAAAGACACAGAGTTAGTACAATTGTGTGTAAGCAAATGGAAAAAAAACGGTAATAATTGTAGGTGAAAGCATACTTTATGTTGAAAATGTTAGTTAAAGGCCTACTGAAATGATTTTTTAAAATTTAAACGGGGATAGCAGATCTATTCTATGTGTCATACTTGATCATTTCGCGATATTGCCATATTTTTGCTGAAAGGATTTAGTATAGAACAACGACGATAAAGATTGCAACTTTTGGTATCTGATAAAAAAAAGGCTTGCCCCTACCGGAAGTAGCGTGACGTAGTTAATTGAACATATACGCAAAGTTCCCTATTGTTTACAATGATGGCCGCATGAAGTGAGAGAGATTCGGACCGAGAAAGCGACAATTTCCCCATTAATTTGAGCGAGGATGAAAGATTTGTGGATGAGTAAAGTGCAAGTGAAGGACTAGTGGGGAGTTGAAGCTATTCAGATAGGGTAGATGCTGTGAGAGCCGGGGGTGACCTGATATTCAGCTGGGAATGACTACAACAGTAAATAAACACAATACATATATATACTATATTAGCCACAACACAACCAGGCTTATATTTAATATGCCACAAATTAATCCTGCATAAAAACACCTACGTGCTCCTCTGCTAGCTCCTAGCTTCATAGAACACGCCAATACAATTCAAACGCCTGATCAACACACACAATCACTCAGCCCAAAAGACCGTTCACCTAACCCAAGGTTCATAAAGCTTATATATTTTTAAAAAGTTACGTACGTGACGCGCACATACGGTCAAGCTATCAAATGTTTAGCAGCCAAGGCTGCATACTCACGGTACCTGGTATTCAGCTGGGAATGACTAAAACAGTAAATAAACACAAGACATATATTTACTCTATTAGCCACAACACAACCAGGCTTATATTTAATATGACACAAATTAATCCTGCATTAAAACACCTACGTCTTTGTTATGCTAACTCCTAGCTCCTATGCTAGCTCCTAGCTCCATAGAACACGCCAATACAATTCAAACACCTGATCAACACACACAATCACCCAGCCCAAAAGACCGTTCACCTAACCCAAGGTTCATAAAGCTTATATATTTTAAAAAAGTTACGTACATACGCAAAAAAAAGTTGCGCACATGCGGTCAAGCGATCAAATGTTTAGAAGCCAAAGCTGCATACTCACAGTAGCACGTCTGCGTCTTTGTCATCCAAATCAAAGTAATCCTGGTAAGAGTCTGTGTTGTCCCAGTTCTCTACAGGCGTCTGTGTATCGAAGTCAAAAGTCCTCCTGGTTAGAGTCTCTGTTATCCGAGTTCTTCCATCTTGACTGCATCTTTCGGGAATGTAAACAAAGAAGCGCCGGCTGTGTACTGTTGTTGCTGACTTCGTTCAAAAAATACGTCCATTTCGCACCGACAACTTTCTTCTTTGCTTGCTCAGCTTCTTTCTCCATAATGCAATGAACATGATTGCAACAGATTCACGAACACAGATGTCCAGAATACTGTGGAATTATGAAATGAAAACAGAGCTTTTTCGTATTGGCTTCAATGTGGAAGGCATACCCGTGTTCCCCAGGCTACGTCACGCGCATACGTCATCCTCAGAGGCGTTTCGAACCGGAAGTTTAGCGGCAAATTTAAAATGTCACTTTATAAGTTAACCCGGCCGTATTGGCGTGTGTTATAATGTTAAGATTTCATCATTGATATATAAACTATCGGACTGCGTGGTCGGTAGTAGTGGGTTTCAGTAGGCCTTTAAAAGGGTCATATTGTGATTTTTTTTTTCTACATTAAAAACACTTATCTGTGGTCTACATAACATGTAATGGTGGTTATTGGGTTAAAATGTTGCATAAATTATATTTTACAGGCCATCTTCAAGCTGCTTTCTGACCGTCTCCATGTTGTACTATTTAGCGCTATAGCTGATGGATGACTGAAGGAGCTGATTACAACAAATTAAATACATTTTTTCTGGTGTGTTTTTTTCTTCATATGGGACATATTCATAATACATATTAAAAACAGCGATGCTTTAACGTGCTAAAAAGAGGTTCTGTACAACATTGCACAACATAACAAACAGCACATGTTGGACCGTTGGAGCACATGATGCAATGAATGTGAAGGGAAATGAGTGTCTCCATGGACACAGCTTGTGTAATACACGCAAAATACTCATTTAAACAGGGCGATCTGCACCCTTTTTGCACTTGTTATCAATTGTGCACACAATTTTTGTAGATCACACGCAACACCCACTTTAATAATATGTACGACTTTATAGCTTGCACACGCTGTTTGGCGCGTGGTAGTTGAGTCTTAGTAGATCAAGCCCGATGTAGGTGAAGAATTTGATTCATTAGATATGAGTGATGAGTGTGACCACCAAACCTTTTCACTCCTGCATAGTATATGTGTGCAGTGTTCCCTCAATTACAGTTTTGTGGGCGGTCTTATTAAAGTGGCTCCACTTAGACAGTGTCTTTTCCTCACCATCCACGTTGTAGTTTTTTAACGCTGCCATGTTGAGTCTACTGACAGATACATAGTAAATTAGAACTGCGCGCTACTTTGAATTAGAAATGGCAACAGCAGACGATGCATGAGCTTGTACGAGCCAGTCTGCCCCACAACAAGAGGACAGAGAAAAAGAAGGAACTTATTGACTACAATGGCAGACTCGCGCAAAGCTCTTCGGGTAAACCTCTACCATATATGGACATATCCGCTGATGTCACACTTGGGAAAAACTAATCCTTTGGAGAAAGTATGAAGGAAGGCAAGATTGTTTTCAGAATATCTCCGCCAGGCCTCCATGGTTTGATATCACATTGTTTAAGACTTATGCAGATTTCAAATACACAACAACAGGTGCCAGGCATAGTTACACACAAATGGCTGTGAGAAAGGTGGTGATTGCATAAACGATGTAGGGATAAATCCACGTCCTACCTGTGCGTGTCAACATACAGTATTTGCACTGTCAAATATTAAAAAAAATAAAAAGACATATCATGTACTTAGCAATATCATTTAAAAAAATGTATAGCTGAGGGATGACTGAAGGAGCTGATTACAACAAATTAAATAGATTGTTTTTGGTGTGTTTTTTTTTTTTGAATGGCGTTCGTTTTTTTCATATGGGAGATATTCATAATATATAATAAAAAACAGCAACGCTTTGATGTGCTAAAAATAGGTTATGTTGTCTAGATCGCAATTCTATATCACCCAAAAGGTGGTGTGTGTGTGTGCCACATATTGCACAACCTAACAAACAGCACATGTTGGACCGGTGGAGCACATGATGTCATGAATGTGCACACAAATGACTGTCACCATGGACACAGCCTGTATAATACTTGCAAAATAGTCATTTAAACAGGGCGGTCTGCACCCCTTTTGCACTTGTTATCAATTATGCACACAGTTTTAGTAGATGACACGCAACGCCCACTTTAATAATATGTACAACTTTATAGCTTGCACACGCGTGTGGTAGTTGGGTCTTAGTAGATTAAGCCCTATGTAGGTAAGGAATTTGATTTAGGATATATGAGTGATGTGTGACCACTAAACCTGTTCTCCCCTGCAAAGTATGTATGTGCAGTGTTCCCTCAATTATAGCAAGGACGCTATTTATTTAACAATTTATATGAATAATATATGCATGTGAAGTCTGTATAAGCCCTCCACACAGGTTTCATACACACTTACAAACATTTACCATGCTCTTAAAACACGCTAAAACCTATGCAATTTTAACATGGCACTCCCCAATGTATTCAGTGGTACTCAATCGTACTTTAAAATCCACAACGCACTGAGACTGCAGTAAGTGAACTTACGTATTTACTTACTATGAATTGGTGCATATACAGTTCAGTCAATCAATCAATCAAAGTTTACTTATATAGCCCTAAATCACAAGTGTCTCAAAGGGCTGCACAAGCCACAACGACATCCTCGGCTCAGATCCCAGATCAGGGCAAAAAAAAAACTCAACCCAATGGGATACAATGAGAAACCTAGGAGGGGGACCGCAGATGTGGGGACCCCCAATCCCCAACCCCCCCGGGCGACCTGTGCAATGGACGTGGAGTGGATCTAGTTAATAGTGTGAGAGTCCAGTCCATAGTGGGGCCAGCTGGGGATCATCTTGAGTGGAGACAAGTCAGCAGCGCAGAGACGTCATCAACTGATGCACAGATGAGTGGTCCATCCCGGGTTTCGACTTTGAACAGCTAGCGCGTCATCTGTGGTCGCCTAATAACCTCTCCATGCAGGAAAGGGGGGCAGAGTAGAAAAGAGACGGCAGATCAACTGGTCTAGAAAGGGGGGGTCTACTTAAAGGCTAGAGTATACAAATGAGTTTTAAGATGGGACTTAAATGCTTCTACTGAGGTAGCATCTCGAACTGTTACCGGGAGGGCATTCCATAGTACTGGAGCCCGAATAGAAAACGCTCTATAGCCCGCAGACTTTTTCTGGGTTCTGGGAATCACTAATAAGCCGGAGTTCTTTGAACACAGATTTCTTGCCGGGACATATGGTACAATACAATCAGCAAGATAGGATTGAGCTGGACCGTGTAGTATTTTATACGTAAGTAGTAAAACCTTAAAGTCACATCTTAAGTGCACAGGTGAGCCAGTATAGGCGTAATATGATCAAACTTTCTTGTTCTTGTCAAAAGTCTAGCAGCCGCATTTTGTACCAACTGTAATCTCTGAATGCTAGATATAGGGAGGCCCGAAATTAATACGTTACAGTAATCGAGACGGGATGTAACGAACACATAAATAAGGATCTCAGCGTCGCTTGTGGACAAAATGGAACAAATTTTGGCGATATTACGGAGATGAAAGAAGGCCGTTTTAGTAACACTCTTAAAGGCCCACTGAAATAAAATGTTCTTATTTAAACGGGGATAGCAGGTCCATTCTATGTGTCATACTTGATCATTTCGCGATATTGCCATATTTTTGCTGAAAGGATTTAGTAGAGAACATCGACGATAAGGTTCGCAACTTTTGGTCGCTGATAAAAAAGCCTTGCCTGTACCGGAAGTAGCGTGACGTCACAGGTTGTGGAGCTACTCACATCTGCACATTGTTTACAATCATGGCCAGCAGCAGCGAGAGCAATTTGGACCGAGAAAGCGACGATTACCCCATTAATTTGAGCGAGGATGAAAGATTTGTGGATGAGGAAAGTGAGAGTGAAGGATTAGAGGGCAGTGGAAGTGATTCAGATAGGGAAGATGCTGTGAGAAGCGGGTGGGACCTGATATTCAGCTGGGAATGACTAAAACAGTAAATAAACACAAGACATCTATATACTCTATTAGCCACAACACAACCAGGCTTATATTTAAAGGCCTACTGAAATGACTTTTTTTTTATTCAAACGGGAATAGCAGATCCATTCTATGTGTCATACTTGATCATTTCGCGATATTGCCATATTTTTGCTGAAAGGATTTAGTAGAGAAAATCGACGATAAAGTTTGCAACTTTTGCTCGCTGATAAAAAAAAAGCCTTGCCTGTACCGGAAGTAGCGTGACGTCACAGGAGCTAGTATTCCTCACAATTCCCCGTTGTTTACAATGGAGCGAGAGCGATTCGGACCGAGAAAGTGATGATTACCCCATTAATTTGAGCGAGGATGAAAGATTCGTAGATGAGGAACGTTACAGTGAATGACTTGAGAGGCAGTGGTGGACGTATCTTTTTTCGCTCTGACCGTAACTTAGGTACAAGCTGGCTCATTGGATTCCACACTCTCCTTTTTCTATTGTAGATCACAGATTTGTATTTTAAACCACCTCGGATACTATATCCTCTTGAAAATGAGAGTCGAGAACGCGAAATGGACATTCAGTGCCTTTTATCTCCACGACAATACATCGGCGAAATGCTTTAGCTACGAGCTAACGTGATAGCATCTTGCTTTAACTGCATATAGAAACAAAAGAAATAAACCCCTGACTGGAAGGAGAGATAGAAAATCAACAATACTATTAAACCGTGGACATGTAAATACACGGTTAATGCTTTCCAGGCTGGCGAAGGTTAACAATTCTGTGCTAACGACGCCATTGAAGCTAACTTAGCAACCGGACTGCACAGAGCTATGCTAAAAACATTAGCTCTCCACCTACGCCAGCCAGCCCTCATTTGCTCATCAACACCCGTGCTCACCTGCGTTCCAGCGATCGGCAGAAGGACGAAGGACTTCACCCGATGCGTTTGGCGGCCCGGAGACGTAGGAAGTCAAGGTGAGGTCGGCGGCTAGCGCGGCTAGCGCTCCAACAAAGTCCTCCTGGTTGTGTTGGTGTAGTCCGCTGCTAATACACCGATCCCACCTACAACTGTCTTCTTTGCAGCCTTCATTGTTCATTAAAAAAATTGCAAACGATGTCCAGAATACTGTGGAATTATGAAATGAAAACAGAGCTTTTTGTATAGGATTCTACGGGGTACCATAACTTCCGTTACGCTGACTTCGTCACGCGCATACGTCATCATACCGCGACGTTTCAGCCCGATATTTCCCGGGAGATTTAAAATGTCACTTTATAAGTTAACCCGGCCGTATTGGCATGTGTTGCAATGTTAAGATTTCATCATTGATATATAAACTATCAGACTGCGTGGTCGGTAGTAGTGGCTTTCAGTAGGCCTTTAATATGCCACAAATTAATCCGCATAACAAACACCTCCCCCCTCCATATAACCCGCCAATACAACTCAAACACCCGCACAACACACTCAATCCCACAGCCCAAAGTACCGTTCACTTCTGTAAAGTTCATACAGCACATATATTTCCCCAAAGTTACGTACGTGACATGCACATAGCGGCACGCACGGACGGGCAAGCGTTTAAATGTTTGGAAGCCAAAGCTGTACTCACGGTAGCGCGTCTGCTATCCAACTCAAAGTCCTCCTGGTTGTGTTGCTGTAGCCAGCCGCTAATACACCGATTCCACCTGCAGCTTTCTTCTTTGCTGTCTTCATTGTTCATTAAACAAATTGCAAAAGATTCACCAACACAGATGTCCAGAATACTGTGGAATTTTGCGATGAAACCAGACGACTTAATAGCTGGCCACAATGGTGTCCCAATATGTCCGCACAATCCGTGACGTCACGCGCAAATGTCATCATACCGAGACGTTTTCAGCAGAATATTTCACGGGAAATTTAAAATTGCACTTTACTAACCTAACCCGGCCGTATTGGCATGTGTTGCAATGTTAAGATTTCATCATTGATATATAAACTATCAGACTGCGTGGTCGGTAGTAGTGGGTTTCAGTAGGCCTTTAATAGTGTGACTCAAACGA
Organism: Entelurus aequoreus; assembly: GCF_033978785.1. Classification (NCBI taxonomy): domain Eukaryota; kingdom Metazoa; phylum Chordata; class Actinopteri; order Syngnathiformes; family Syngnathidae; genus Entelurus; species Entelurus aequoreus. Next base: position 71,694,243 of record NC_084736.1, on the reverse strand, counting down.
GAGAGTTGGGTCGAAGATGATACCCAGATTCTTTACCGAGTCGCCTTGTGTAATTCTTTGGTTGTCAAATGTTAAGGTGGTTGTGGAGGTCTTGCGCCACCGGGTTCTTCGGACCACCAATTATTGACAGGACAGCGGCTTGCATGTCGTGGAACAATGATTTATTTTTCAATAAATGTCTGTTGTTATGCTTTTCAGCCATCGCTTCGCTCTCCCTCTCGCTCGTGCTCCAACCTCCTTCTCCTTCCCGGCTGCTGCCTTTAAGAGAGCGACAGGTGATTAGATAAACGTGCCCAGGTGGGTCATCAGCGCACCTGTCGCTGATCTCCAAGCCGGTCCTGGCACACCCTGCTTTCCTGCAGGTCCGCAGGCCACGCCCCCCCACAGTGGTATTATTAAATAGGTGTCGGTGTCTAGCAGGACCGATAATCAGCATTTCCGTTTTCTTGGCGTTGAGTTGCAAAAAGTTGCACTGTAACACGCAGAGATATTTCCAATATTTTAGTTACCTTACTCAGCAACGGCGGCAAAATTATAATAGTATTAGGCCAGGCCTAGGCAATTATTTTGACTCGGGGGCCAAATTTAGAGAAAAAAATGTGTCTGGGGGCCGATATATCTATTTTTAGGAAAACTAATACAAAACCTCTCAATAAAGTCTGATTGAATGCTAAAAATGTTATGACAGATCGCCTTAAAAACGGAATGGAATTTTTTTTTTTTTCTATGAATGATAAAACCCTGAATATTGACAACATATGAACGTCACACCCCCTCTCAATCGACATATTTTACAATCAAGCCAAATGCAACAAAAATGCAACAAACACAGCAAAATATGAACGTGAAGGGTAAAAAAAACAAAAAACATCTACAATCTGATATATGTGATACATCACTAAGCTTTACAACTTTCTTGTAAAAAATCTCCTTCCACGTCTGTCCCTGACACCCGCATTTCAGGCTGGCCATTCTGGAAACACTCTATGGAAACACTCCCCACCCACACTGCTTGGTGCCTCGTCTGACCTGCTGTGACGTAAATTACCATAGTAACTATTAGGGTTGTACAGTATATGGGTATTAGTATAGTACCGCAATACTAATGAATCATATTCGGTACCAAACCGCCTCTAAAAAGTACCGGTCCACCACACCCTAAGATGTTTTGTTAAAATAAAGCCAATAATGCAATTTTTTCTGGTCCCCTTTATTTAGAAAAGTATCGAAAAGTACTGAAAAGTATCAAAATAATATTGGTATCAGGACAACACTAGTCACTAAAATATCATGCAAAAGCGCAGATTCCAACCATTGAAATATGTTGTATAGTTCAAGACTCATGGTAATTTTAAAACATCACTGCACATCATAATGGCACTTTCCATCTTAAAGATCTAAAAAAAATATTTGGGAATGTCCAGTGGGCCAGATTGAAAACCTTAACGGGCCGCATGTGGCCCCCGGGACTTAATTTGCCCAGGTCTGTATTAGGCGCTACCACTTATCGACGGTAATGGCATACCTAACATCATGTCTCCTGATCGTTGCAGCAACTGGCATGAAAACATTCCAAGTCCCAGAGCTGTGTGCCTCCACAGGGGTAAAAAAAAACCAAGGAATATTTTAGAACATGTCAATGGAAAAATAATCAAATAAATATGACTCCCGGGTCCCTTGGGAGAACCAAACACCTCCTTCAACATATCAAAACTTCACCTGTCTTGTGCGGGCGAGAGTGTCGAAAACGCCCTGTTTAGTCGTGTTTCTATTTCTTCACAAACATGTATTTTTTCAGGTGAAAGGGAGGAATCAAGACTCCTCAGTTGTCTCGCTGCAAACAAGACACCCAAGTTGGAAAGTGGCAGAGAAGTTGAGCCGTCAGATCTCAGTAGCATACGCTCCCTTGGGGAAAGTTTCCGCAGCTCAGGGTAGTCATCCCACGCTGCCGCGGCGGCGGCGGCGGCGGCGCTCGCTTAAGATACTGTTGTCACATAGCGATCACAGGCTTTCACTGATGGTACACAAATAGTCCCCTCGCGAAGCTCTTAAAAGCCCATTAGACACCAGCACACTCGTTGCTGCAAATAACAGGCGCTAAGTGCTCCCAATGCCAATGGGAAAACACGGTGACAGACCTCATTCGGAACAATCTTTATTTTTCCCCCCCCATTTTTTTTTTTTTTTTCTTCATCCTGCAAACATGTTTGTTGACTTTTCAATTCATTTCATGTGGTAAATATCTGAGCAAGCGGTAACAGACCTCAGATCAGGCGGTGACATTTTTTTTTTTCTGTTTGAGAGTTTGACACAGATGGTGAAAGCTGACTCCTCGGCAGTGTTTCACTCCTTGTTTGACTTCCTGGAAGCAGTGAAAGAGCGCAGAGAGGAATATGATACTCTACAGGTAGAGGTCAAGCTGGACTACTCCCTTCATGCATGAAGCAGCTGCTGAAGTTGTGCATAGGAGGGAAAGGACCATTAACGTGCTCTTTCATTCAGTATGTGGAAGCTAAATAGTGCCATCTGGTGACGCGAGTCGAGTGGCTTTAAGTCAGGGGTGTCCAAACTTTTTCCACTGATTTTGATATTTTTCATTTTAATAACCAATACAATATATGTATAAAAAAATATACATTTAGGCCTCCACTCAGACTTGATCCCGGGTACCCCAAAGGGTTTTGGTCAAAAAAATATAAAAAATGTGTCATTATTCAGCATTATTATTTGTGTTATTATTAAAGGTTTAAATCTCTAGATCAGTGGTTCTTAACTTTGTTGGAGGTACCGAACCCCACTAGTTTCATATGCGCATTCACCGAACCCTTCTTGGGTGAAAAATAAAATGTTTAGTTTTTTTCAAATTCAAGAAAAAGTCATATGTTTTTTTACTGGTGCACAAAATGAACCGTGCATGAACATCACCTTGTTCAAAGAACAAAACCAACACAGTGCATGAACTCACAACAAATTACACGCCTTACACACATTACCATGAATTGATTAACGTGGACCCCGACTTAAACAAGTTGAAAAACGTATTCGGGTGTTACCATTTTGTGGTCAATTGTACGGAATATGTACTGTACTGTGTAAACTGTACTGTTTCATATAATGTATTCTCTTCCTTTGCAATCTGCTAGTAACTTTTTCAATCAATCAATCAAACAACCTGCAAATCAGATGGAAAATTGTTTGGGGGTATCCATAATACGCCGATAGGGAGAAGTTTTTATTTACACGATAAGTCGGATGTGTCTTTACCTCCGTGGCGGAGGCTCCACCGAACCCCTAGGGTTCGATGGAACCCAGGTTAAGAACCACTGGTCTAGATCAACATCAGGTCTATCTGTCAATATAAAGTGTTTTAAAGATTTAAGTTGTATGCATTTTTTGTCAAAGAAAACCCTGTTTTTTAATGGAAAAAACACAAAGTATGCAATATTTTCCCCCAATAAAATATTTAAGTGGAATATTTGAAATTTTATAATAAAAAGGTCAATAACTCATAACAACATTCATTATTATTTTTTGAGCAATGACACTTAAAAACAAATTGATTGGGGATCCAATCAATCAGTGGCCTAGTGGTTAGAGTGTCCGCCCTGAGATCGGTAGGTTGTGAGTCCAAACCCCGGCTGAGTCATACCAAAGACTATAAAAATGGGACTCATTACCTCCCTGCTTGGCACTCAGCATCAAGGGTTGGAATTGGGGGTTAAATCACCAAAATGATACCCGGGCACGGCACCGCTGCTGCCCACCACTCCCCTTATCTCCCAGGGGGTGAACAAGGGGATGGGTCAAATGCAGAGGACAAATTTCACCACACCTAGTGTGTGTGTGACAACCATTGGTACTTTAACTTAACTATAACTTTAACTTAAAAGGGTCCTACTCATTAAAGTGTTAAAAAATGAATTATAAATTGTTTTTAATCAGAATCAGAATCAGAATCAGAATCAGAATAGTTTTATTGCCATTGTTTGAGAACGGGTTCACAAACTAGGAATTTTTCTTGGTGCAAACGTGCGACATAAAACACATATAACACATATTTGGTATAAAAAGAGCTGTGACTGAGCTATCAGATAGACTTAGAAGGGATTCAAGGAATTCAAGGAGCTACTGTTAGGAGTTCTTGTTCATTTGCCTGATGGCCGAGGGGAAAAAACTGTTCAGGTGGCGGGAGGTGTGGGTCTGGATGGAGCGTAGTCTCCTGCCTGAGGGGAGAGGGGAGAATAGTGTGTGTCCAGGGTGAGAAGAGTCAGCTGTGATCCGACCCACACGCCTCCTGGTCCTGGAGGAGAACAAGTCCTGGAGGGATGGGAGCTTGCAGCCAATCACCTTCTCCGCAGCACGTACGATGCGTTGCAGTCTATTCTTATCCTGGACTGTCTATCTATCACTATCTTTTACTGTTTACTTTTAACACAATAATCTCAAGATCAACTTCAGATCGATCCGTCAATTATAAGTGTTATTGTTGTTTATGTTTTTGTTTGTTTGTTTGTTTTATGCCCTTCTTTTTAAAAAAAAAAGTTTTTTATATGGCAAACACAAAATATGCAACACTTTTCCCAAAAAGTGGAATATTTAATGTGACGTAATTGGAGCCTTGAATAGGTCAATAATTCATAATGACGTTGATTTTGATTCATTATTATGTTTTAAAGAAAGTAACAGCCTGCATGGCAGCTTTGTGTTATTAGAGTAAACATTGCAACTTTTTCTTGTTACATTTCACCTGTTTGCTCTTTTATACCACTTGTTATGTTTTACATTTTTTAGAATGTGCCGTGGGGCTGTTAAAAAAATTACCTGCGGGCCGCTGCAAATGGCCCCCGGGCCGCACTTTGGACACCCCTGCTTTAAGTGATAACACTAAAGTTAATAACACAGATGCAATTATTTAGTGGAAACTGCAATTCGAGAAAATTAAATATGGATTGTGTAGGTGTTATGTCTTATTAACACTCCTTGCAACATTCCCACCTCCATCTCAGCATCCTTTCAACAAAGTGACGACTTTCAGCAAAGCCAATTGACTGGTTCTAAAAATAATATCCACAAGGTGCCAGATTTAGAGGAAATAAATACAAGGTGGAAATATGGCAAACTGGAGGACAGTGCTTGTGGAGTAAACGGCATATGTGTGCTCCGATGTTGGGTGAGGCTAAATCACTCTGTGATCACTTCTCTTGCTGCAGGGATTGTGGCTCCAGGAGGAAGAAAAGCTAACTGGTTCTAAACCAGGGGTGTCAAACTAATTTTAAATCAGGGGCCGCATGGAGGAAAATCTATTCCCAAAAGGGCCGGACGAGTAAAATCATGGCATGATAACTTAAAAATACAACTAGGACAAGTTCAGATTGTTTTCTTTGTTTTACTTCGGCCCAAACTAGAACGAGCAAATAATCCTCTTGACAAAACACTTCAAGTTAGTTAAATTCTTTGGTCTGATCACATTAATCAAGTTGTTACAAAAATGGGCAGAAGTATTGCTACCGTCAGGAAGTGTACTACTTATCTACCACCTGTCCTATGCAGACAGGTAGTAAAAACGTTGGTGTTGTGTCATCTTGACTATTGCAGCGTAATTTGGTCCTCTGCACCTAAGTGTGAGTTACAAAAATTGCAAATGATCCAAAACAGAGCAGCTCGACTTGGTTGTAGTTATAGAGTTAGTGTTGACCATATGCATGATCATACAATGGACGGAAGTTATCAACAGGTTTTCGAAAAACCTATTGTTATTCATAAGAAATGTTATTTTTACCCATTGTCCTATAGATATTGCTAGTCACATTGGTTATAGTTCTGACATTCATAGGTACGGCACCAGAACCTCATCTCAAGGACAACTCTCATTGCCACGCCCAAGAACCAACACCATGGAAGTCACTGTACTGTATAGGGCTATTACTTTGTGGAATACTCTTCCTTTGTATATAAGAAATCCCCCTAGTAAGGTAGGATTTAAAAGCCTTCTAAAGATTTATCTGCGTTGAGATGCTGTTTTCATTCATTGTTTTTGCCTTTGCTTGGTTCTAACTGTATATTTTATTGTTGTGTATCTATACAGGTATTGCATTGTGATCATTTCTGTATGGTTATCGTGTTATGATTGTATCTTGAGTATGTTATTGTAACTTATATTTTAATGAGGGCCCCAGGAAGACTAGCCTGCTGCTGATGCGCCAGCTAATGGGGATCTTAAATAAACAATTAAACAATTAAACAATTCTGAAGGAAAAATGTTAAGAAAAAACTTTAAGTATTGAACAAGAAAGGATTTGAACAAGAACAAAAAAATATATATATATTCAATGTTTTAACTACCTCATTTGTTATTTCCATTTTTTTTTTTTCAATTTGCACAGAGGACAATAATGTTCACAGAACTTTATCAATGTGCAGTGTCTCATGCAGCATTTTAAGTGTTTATTTTACTCCTGTTTGTTTGAAAGCCCCACTTTACCGTATAGGTTGTGGTGCTTTGGAAAACATGCTAGTATACATGTTTGTAATACAGATATCTTCAAAGTTGCATAATCATTAAACAGTCTATAACTTACAATTAGTTGCCAGGTTTCGCATCAATGTTTTGCTTGAAGGCGGCCATGTTTTTCAACAAATCTCGCTAAAAATCTTGCACACACGTGCTTGTCAGGTGTATTAGTGGCCGGCTGCAGCAACACAAACACGTAGCCGGTGTTTCATTGTTTACATTCCCGAAAGATGACAGTCAAGCTTAACCATTGGCCTGTGGAGAACTGGGACAACAGAGACTCTTACCAGGAGGACTTTGAGTTGGATACGCAGACGCGGTACCGTGAGTACGTACGCAGCTGCGGCTTCCAAACATTTGATCGCTTGCCCGTACGTGCGTGCCGCTATGTGCTTGTCACGTACGTAACTGTGGGTACTTTGGGGAAATATATGTGCTGTATGAACTTTGGGGAGGTGAACGGTACTTTGGGCTGTGGGATTGAGTGTGTTGTGCGGGTGTTTGATTTGTATTGGCGGGTTATATGGACGGGAGGGGGGAGGTGTTTGTTATGCGGGATTAATTTGTGGCATATTAAATATAATCCTGGTTGTGTTGTGGCTAATAGAGTATATATATGTTTTGTGTTTATTTACTGTTTTAGTCATTCCCAGCTGAATATCAGGTCCCACCCGCCTCTCACAGCATCTTCCCTATCTGAATCGCTTCCACTGCCCTCTAGTCCTTCACTCTCACTTTCCTCATCCACAAATCTTTCATCCTCGCTCAAATTAATGGGTTAATCGTCACTTTCTCGGTCCAAATCGCTCTCGCTGCTGGTGGCCATGATTGTAAACAATGTGCAGATGAGAGGAGCTCCACAACCTGTGACGTCACGCGCATATCGTCTGCTACTTCCGGTACAGGCAAGGCTTTTTTTATCAGCGACCAAAAGTTGCGAACTTTATCGTCGATGTTCTCTACTAAATCCTTTCAGCAAAAATATGGCAATATCGCGAAATGATCAAGTATGACACATAGAATGGACCTGCTATCCCCGTTTAAATAAGAAAATCGCATTTCAGTAGGCCTTTAATTCTCTAACTCAATGGTTTAATTAGCCTTGCCTTGTATTGTAAGGGTTATAAATGGCTTCAGTATAGTCATTCTAGACAGGAACTGACTCACATGGTGCACATGACAACACTTATCTCAATCCCTGTAATTATAATGCCATCCTATACATGCAGGCACAAACACATCACTTTTAACCACAGGCCACAAAGTCTCTGTCTCGGAGAACAACAGGTCACTGAGTTTAAAAAAAATGAGTGCAAAGTAAACACCATTTTAAACTGTGCTTTGTTTTAGTGCGTCAACACAAAAGCAACATTGTGTATAAACTACAATTATGGGGAACTTTTTTTTACAAATTGAGTGTATAAATGTCAAATTGCCAAGCATAAATAAACATGACAATTTCAGGAAAATTACATCACACGTAAAAAAAACAACAAAAAAAACAATTATAAAGTGATTTTAGTGGGTTGGGCTGTCTTATTGCAGGGACTTCCCCGCTGACCGGACTTGAACATGACTTCAGCGGTAGAAAAAACCACAACCGCACAAAAAGGGCACTGTTTAGCAGTGAACTGGTGGATGGGAAAATGTGTATATGGAGAGCTTATGCGTTAATAAACAATGATAAAAAACAGTTGTGTGTGGTGGGAGGGAAATGAGTGAGAATATGAGGAGACTCACAGTTGACTTTCTTTCTGAATCATCATCATCATTTCTTTTTATTCCTTTCATGAAAATGCATAATATACAAGCCACGTACAGTTGACATATCCATTGTTTTTTGTTTCTTATACATTTCCATGATCAGAAAGGAGCAGATGGAAGAATTATATTCTTATATTTATCTGCCCCCTTTATTAACACAAATTATTTTAGATGACTTTATCACTGTTCCCTCCACCAACACCCCAACTCCAACATACTTTTTTAAAATTTTCGTTTAAGCATTTTCACAATGACGCGTCCAATCAAAATCAAAAATCAGTTTGATATAATTCCAGTTGTCTTTCTTTGTCATTCTTTTTGAATTCAAAAATATTCTTGCAACTTTTTAAGTCTTTCTTTAGAGAATTCCACGCTTTCCCACCAGCAACAGACAAGCACATTTGTTTCAAATTTGTTCGCGCTCTTGGATGTTTAAAGTCATACGGCCTTCTGTGGTTCTCATCTTCAGACGTGAACACAAATAACTTTTGCAAGTCCTTTGGAAGAACTTTATTTCTAGCTTTGAACATCACTAATAGAGTATGCAATTCTACAGTGTCTTTTAGTTTTAATAATCCTGCCCTAATGAAGAGTGGATTTGTGTGGTCTCTGTATCCTACTTTAAAAATAATATGAATTACTCTTTTTTGCGAAATAAATAAAGGCATTATGTTTCTGGGATATATACATAAACATTGATTGATTGATTGATATGTATTTACCCATATTTCTGCACAATAATTGAAATAAAGTACAATAATTGAGCAATATAACATTCTCATTGTACTATACGGGAAACTGTATTTAACCTTGTTCAAAATAAATAAGCTTTTAGATAGCTCATTTTTCACATGCAATATATGAGCTTTCCATGTCAACCTTTCATCTAAGATGACCCCAAGAAATCAGATTTCAGGCACCTTCTCAATTTTCACATTGTTTATGGATAAAGTAACGTATATCTTTCTTTTATTACTGAATACCATAAATGTAGTCTTTACCAAATTCAAAGATAATTTATTTACATCAAACCACAATTTTTGTTTAACCATTTCCTCTTCAATATTATCGGCTAAGATTTTCAATTAATCTCCTGAACAGTATAAATTTGTATCGTCAGCTAATAATACGTACTGTAAAAATTGTCGAAACCTCACAAATATCATTTATACATAAAATAAAAAATAAAAAGAATGAACATGATTTTTGTGAAACATTGGGCCTCATTTATGAATATGATTAGACTTGTTTCCATTGTGAAATCCAATGAAAAAATATATTTAATAAGAGTTCTTAAATCAATTTGCTCCTAAATTGCAAGCCCATGGAACAGGGGTGTCAAACTCATTTTAGATCGGGGGCCACATGGAGAAAAATCTACTCCCAAGTGGGCCGGACTGGTAAAATCACGGCACGATAACTTAAAAATAAAGACAACTTCAGATTGTTTTCTTTGTTTAAAAATAGAACAAGCACATTCTGAAATTGTACAAATCACAATGTTTTTTTGTTTTTTTTACACTTACATGTTGTGGTTAATAGCATGCTATCTTTATTTGTCGTTATTTATATTTTGTGAATAAATGATGTGACAATGTTCATCAGTCAACCCATTGGTGTTCATGTTCAATCTATCGAGATAAAAAAAGTATATCAAAATCAAATTACAGGATGTTATTTATGTAGTTTGATCAATTTCGTCAACTGATGTACTAACATCATGTGGTTTATTTTGTACATATGTAGCATCATCTACAAAGATACAAAGAATTGCTATTTCGACATCCAGTGGACACATTTACAACAGCTGTTTCTTTCATTCAACAATTTCAGGTACATTTTTATACTTAGCAAACTCATCCCGCGGGCCGGATAAAAACTGTTCGCGGGTCTGATCCGGCCCTCGGGCCGTACGTTTCACACCCCCGCCATGGAATCTCCTGGTTTGTGTGGAAACTTTAAGTGAATAAAACTTTGACTTTCTTTTTTTTTGCCGATCATTACCGATCTTTATGTGAGACAAGAACAAATGTCTTTCCTTTTTGTGTGCATTCTAAATAGTTAAAAACTGCTAGTATGAGGCAGCAAACTATGCAGGTAATGGGATTTGTCTATTCCGCCTATAAAGTGCTCTAAAAACCATCCAAAAATTGCCAGCAACGCTTCATTTAAATGCTGTGACCTGCATATTAAAGCTATGGCGCCATTGTTATTCTAAGATCTAACAGAGAAACGTGTATGCTCTTATTTGAAACATTTGACAGTAGTGCTTCATGATAAGGGGCCAAGGCTCTCACAAAGTCTACCATTAGTAGTAGCAAAAACAGAAAGTGCCCTCTACCTTGTTGTTGACAGAAGTAGCAATTGTTGCTATCAGAGAGTTATCATAATCCTTAAAATGACCAAAATATTATAAGAATTATGTTATCATGAATGTGCCTCTTACTGCATTACAAACATACTTTAGGCATTTTTATAAGACAGTGTTGGACATTTTCGTTTTTTTTTTAATTATTATTTATAATGCACTTAAAAGAGAGAGCCATTTGTTCTTGCTTCGCATAGGAATTGTGGATGATGGGCAAATTTCCAAAAAAAAAAGTGTAGTTGCCCTTCAAGACTTTTGCCCATCTGGCATGGGATCTCTTCTCATTCCCTGTATCATGGACTGGCAATCAGCTGTGTAGTTTACATTTTGTCCAAAGTCAGATGAGACAGGCTACATTTCATTTGCAGACTTCGACATGGATGCACAGTAGAATGTTACAGTATCTTGAAGTGCATTAGCAGGTATAAATAAATACATAAAAATAAATAATTAAAAAAATGTATGTGTCCACTGAGTACGGCTGCTTTCAAACATACCATAGACCAGGGATATTCAATTCAATTGATTTGAGGGCCACATTTCCAGAAAGCTAAGGACCAGGGGACTGAACCTTTCCCTTCACTATTAGTCTTATTTTGTATATACTGGAAAACCAGTATCCTCTAAAGCAGGGGTTCTTAACCTGTGTGACCTCGTGGCCTAACTTTTTGACTACAGAGAGCCTTGGGGCTCACTCAAATACCGTATTTTTTGGAGTATAAGTCGCACTGGCCGAAAATGCATAATAAAGAAGGAAAAAAACATATATAAGTCGCACTGGAGTATAAGTCACATTTTTTGGGGACATTTATTTGATAAAACCCAAAACCAAGAATAGACATTTGAAAGGCAATTTAGAATAAATAAAGAATAGTGAACAACAGGCGGAATAAGTGTACGTTATATGACGCATAAATAACCAACTGAGAACGTGCCTGGTATGTTAACGTAACATATTATGGTAAGAGTCATTCAAATAACTATAACATATAGAACATGCTATACGTTTACCAAACAATCTGTTACTCCTGATCGCTAAATCCGATTAAATCTTATACGTCTCGTCCAGGGGTCGGCAACCTTTACCACTCAAAGAGCCATTTTGGAAAGTTTCACAAATTAAAGAAAACAATGGGAGCCACAAAAAAATTTTGAACATTTAAAATGAAAAACACTGCATACAAAGCTTAAATTGCTTTGCGCTATGTTAACCAGGGGTCTCTGACACACGCACCGGCACGCATCTTAATAAGGAAATTTAATGTTAGTGCGGCCCGCGACTTTTAATTGAATGGCGCTTGATAGCGTCTTTCTTGCCAACCCTCTCAATTTTCCGGGAGACTCCCAAATTTCAGGACGTGCTGGCACTGCTTTTAGCGCCCTCTACAGCCTGCCCAAACAGCGTACCTGCTTGGCCACATGTTGAATGCAGCTTTTGCTTGCTCACGTAAGTGCCAGCAAGGCATACTTGTTCAACAGCCACACAGCTTACACTGACGGTAGCCGTACAAAAACAACGTTAACACTGTTACGTTACAAATATGCGCCACACTTTGAACCCACACCAAAAAAGAATGACAAACACATTTCTGGAGAACATCTGCACTGTAACACAACATCAACACAACACAACAAATACCCAGAATCCCATGCAGCCCTAACTCTTCCGCTCAACCGACGCACGGAGAGGGGGGGGTGGGGGGGGGGTTGATGTGTGGGGGGGTTTGGTGGTAGCGGGGGTGTATAATGTAGACCGGAAGAGTTAGGGCTGCATGGGATTCTGGGTATTTGTTGTGTTGTGTTACGGTGCGGATGTTCTCCAGAAATGTTTTTGTCATTCTTTTTTGGTGTGGGTTCACAGTGTGGCGCATATTTGTAACGTAACAGTGTTAAAGTTGTTTTATACGGCTACCGTCAGTGTAAGCTGTGTGGCTGTTGAGCAAGTATGCCTTGCTGTCGCCTACGTGTGCAAGTAAAAGCAACATATAACATGTGGCCGGGCTGGCACGCTGTTTGTAAATGCTATAGAGGACAATTAATGCAGTGCCATTAGGGCACGCCCTTGATTAAGTAATTTGAGTGAAAATAGGATAATATTTGCCCTGGGAGATTTCTAGGAGAGGCAGTCTCCTGGGAAAATCGGGGGGGTCGGCAAGTATGCAGCTGAGCCACATCAGAGTGGTCAAAGAGCCGCATGCGGCTCCGAAGCCGCGGGTTGCCGACCCGTGGTCTAGTCTCTTACGTGGATGAGCTAAATAATATTATTTGATATTTTACGGTAATGTGTTAATAATTTCACACATAAGTCGCTCCTGAGTATAAGTCGCACCCCCGGCCAAACTATGAAAAAAACTGCGACTTATAGTCCGAAAAATACGGTATTAACACTGAATTAGTTATTTTACTCTTGATTTGCATCATATTCAATAATTTTATTTAACCTACTTACAGTTTAAAGAAACTCAAACCATGTGTTAATCACAAAGAATATGGATTTAACACATAAACCTTAGGCTGAGGTCAGTCTGATTAAATAAATAAGTACTTACCAAATACATATACTGCATAAGAAGAGACTCATAAATAACTGACGAAAAATACATCTACATACAATTACTGTATGTTGTGCTAAAATAAATAAACTAAATCAATAAAGAATTTGTTTCTTGACTAAACCGTCAATAAATACAGCTTCACCACTGTAGTCATAATTTTTGTGCTTAAGATATTTGTCTATAACCTTGATTCCAGACTTCTTCCGTTTGTTTGATACTGTTATTACTGCCACAAGTGGTGGAAAAACGTACTACAACTGAGTACCGCTGCGGCCCATATGGCCCCACAGCTGAGAAACGGCCCTATGGTTAAGAAACACTGCTTTAAAGTAGACATTTGATTTTGGTGTATTTATTTTGTCAGAGTTACAGGAGTGTGTTGCTGTTTTTAAGGACCTTCTGCAAAAAAGCTAATCAAAGATCATCAGAATCAGAATACTTTTATTGCCATTGTTTGAGAACTGGTTCACAAACTAAGAATTGTTCTTGGTACAATCGTGCAACATAAAACACATATAACACAGAATAGGTAATAGGTAATAAAAATGAACTGTAACTGAAACTGAGCTATCAGATCTTGTTATTGTTCATGTGTCTGATGGCCGAGGGGAAAAAACTGTTCAGGTGGCGGGAGGTGTGGGTCTGGATGGACCGTAGTCTCCTGCCTGAGGGGAGAAGGGAGAATAGTTTGTCATCTTTATGACAGCGTTCTGGTCTTATTCAGAATCTGCTGTAAAGATGTGAGTCTCTCAAAAAATGTTAACTGAATTTGCGGGCCACCAGCTGAATAGCCCAAATGATGCAAAACACAGGACCTAAAACGGAACCTTGAGGAACACCACTAGTATAACTAAAGAGGTTGAACATGTTTGCTGGATAGGTTAAAATGTCCATGCAAGCATCTGCTTATGTGTTTACAGTTGTCCAAGTTCCTCTATACCAGTGTTTTTCAACCTTTTCTGAGCCAAGGCACATTTTTTTCATTGAAAAAATCTCGAGGCACACCACCATCAGAAAACATGAAAAAATGAAACTCAGCAGCCGGTATTGACAATAAAAAGTTGTTCTCGCAATTGTTGGATATGAATTCAAACCATAACCAACCATGCATCACTATAGCTCTTGTCGCAAAGTAGGTGTACTGCATACTTGCCAACCTTGAGACCTCCGATTCCGGGAGGTGGGGCGGGGGCGGGGCGGGGGTGTGGTTGGGGGCGGGGGTTGTGGTTGGGGGCGTGGTTAAGAGGGGAGGAGTATATTTACAGCTAGAATCCACCAACTCGAGTATTTCATATATATTTCATATATGTATATATATATATATATATATATATATATATATATATATATATATATATATATATATATATATATATATATATATATATGAAATACTTGACTTTCAGTGAATTCTAGCTATATATATATATATATATATATATATATATATATATATATATTTTATTATACATATAAAAAATAAAAAAACTTGAATTTCAGTGTTCCGGAAGCTATCCAGTAGATGGCAGTATTGTCCTGTTTAAGAGTGTCACAACATCGCTGTTTACGGCAGACAAACTGCTTTACGGTGACGAAAACGTAACTGCTGTTGTGTGTTGTTACCGCGCTAGGAAGACGTTAATGAAACTGCCTAACAATAAACCCACATAAGAAACCAAGAACTCGCCCTAGATCATTCTACAGTTATAACGTGATTGGGCAGGCACGCTGTTTATATCGTGGTAAAGCGGACGTAAAAACAGACTGTCGCTGCTGTCCCCACTCAGGTCCGCATGGAGGTGGAGGGGGCGTGGCCTCCAGCTTCGGCTGAATTCCGGGAGATTTTCGGGAGAAAATTTCATCCGGGAGGTTTTCGGGAGAGGCGCTGAATTCCGGGAGTCTCCCGGAAAATCCGGGAGGGTTGGCAAGTATGGTGTACTGTCACGACCTGTCACATCACGCCGTGACTTATTTGGAGTTTGTTGCTGTTTTCCTGTGTGTCGTGTTTTAGTTCTTGTCTTGCGCTCCTATTTTGGTGTTGATTGTCATGTCATTTGTGGACGCCGTCCGCTGCTCCACACGCTGTAAGTCTTTGCTGTCGTCCAGCATTCTGTTTTTGTTTACTTTGGAGCCAGTTCAGTTTTAGCTTCGTTTTGCATAGCCATCCCTACGTTTCAATGCCTTTTGTTTATTTTTGGTTTAAGCATTAGATACCTTTTTACCTGCACGCTGCCTCCTGCATATTGTGATCACGACAAACCATGGTCCTGACATCTACAAAGCAATTAGCTACCTGCTGCCACCTACCGATATGGAAGAGTATTACATGGTTACTCTGCCGATCTCTAAACAATACAGACACTCAACAACAGCACATTTGCGGATTATAATTACTGGTTTGCAAAAAATATATTTATCCCAATTAGGTGAAATTACATAATCTCCCACGGCACACCAGACAATATCTCAGTGGTTGAAAAACACTGCTCTATACAACAGGAGCACTCTCGTGTTTTCAGGAATTTGCTGCAAAAATGCTTGTCTCCCTAGTTTTGTCATTCCCGAGTTAAATAGAGACCTGCTGTAGATGGTTTTAAAAGAGGGTATGCATTAAATCTGTGATTAATTGAGATATTTGTTTAATATCATAAACATGCATTATACATCCATCAAAAAGTGGACGGTGGAAAGAGCCAAAATGTTCTTCTTACCCACAGACTTCCCCAATTGTCGCAGCCTTTTGAACACCCTGATCTGCCTTTATGACACGGCCCTTTGAAGGCTTGAATGTACTGATGGAATGAATGAGCAGTTCAAATCACTAACAGAGTTTAAAAGAGGGTTCGCTTGACTTCACCTCGTTGCTTTTCATCCAGCAGACGTGAAAGTCTTTTGACAGCTCTGTCATCTGTCGACTCGTCCACCAAAAAGAGAAAAAAAAAAGAAGAAAAAAGCTGCAAAGGCCCACTCATGCATAGACATGCGGGCGTCTTTCAACCTCTACCCTCACAAACTCCCACTCCAAAAAGTGCTATATTCTAATTAATTGTAATTTATTGTACTGAGTATTGTGTGTGAGTACGCTCAGAGAAAAATAACAAAAAAGTCGAGTGTGGAATCTAATGCACAGCTGCAATCTGTAAGCACTTAAAAGTGAACATAAGCAGGGGTCAACATCATTAAAGCCAAACTTTGGACATTCCGCCAGCTCTAAATGTTTTAAACAAATAAGTAAGTGTGTGAAAGGAGTGGGTATGTTTCTTCTCATTTTTGCACATTTTTTTATTTTTTTTTCCAACTTGGCACAACTTCTCCTGGAGCGTCTTCTTTTTTCTCTGTCGAGGTAGAGATGGATGGACGGACTTGGCAGGCGCTCACAGCCAGCATGGTAATGTGAAAGAATCCGGTGCCAAAGGGAGAGACTGTACAGATGGACGTGACATGTTGTCATTTGCTGTTTTATTTCTATTATTTCTATATTTCGTCTTCTCGCATGTGTTTAAAAAAATAAAAAATAAATAAAATAAACATCCATGGACGCTTCCCACGAGGGTCTCTGTTCATAGACTGAGAATTGTCCATTAGGCTGTACGGTATGTTCAAAAGACACATCATCAACGGCTAATTAACAATTATTAAGTGCTCCACTGTGAAAGAAGACAAATTATCATAAATTACTGCGTATTTAGAACGCTCCCTCAATAGTTATATATCATTAATTTTTAACACCCTTATCACATGCTGAGGGAAGCAATTCAACAAAAGGGTCTGTTAGACCATAAAGAATTCACTGGTCTCTTTCAGCACAAAACCCTCACTTTCTTGCTTCTCGCTCCCACTGCAGAGTCATTAGCAATAATTACTTTATATAACGCATTGGCTTCATCCACACATATTAAAGAACAATTAAACTGCTGCCTAATTGCATTAAGTGAAGTCGTGTGTGTGTGTGTGTGCAGCGGCTGCCCAATCTTCTAGCAATTAGTGCATGAAGAAGCATGGAAATGTTGCGAGAGCTAACAAAGCAAGTGGTGTCATTAATTGCCAACGTCCCTTGAAAAAACGGAAGTGTCCCGTATTTAGTGACAAAGGTGTGCGTCCCGTATTGAGCTGGAAAGGGTGGCACTTTGTCCCGCATAACGTGAGGATTACAAATAGTCTGTAAAATGTCAATGGAGTGCATTGACAACAAAGGGGCCGGCCCCTAGTATAAACACAATTGTTTGGTAGCCACGTGATTATCTTGACTTAAGTCAGTGCACTGCAAAAAGTCAGTGTTCAAAAACAAGAAAAAAAAATACAACAATTGGGGATATTTTATTTGAACTAAGCAAAATTATCTGCCAATAGAACAAGAAAATTCGGCTTGTCAAGACTTTTCAAAACAAGTAAAACCCCAAAATACATTAAAATGAGTATATTCTCACTAATGAATCTTTTTTTTTTATAATTTTTTTTTTTTTAGACATGTATCTACTGCGCACGAGAAACTATCTCGTGCGCACAAACTATCTCGTGCGCACAATCAACAACAATTAAAGAATTATTTTTAAAAAAAAATTCCCCATCGTCCTTTTAGGGGCTCCGTACAAGTGCACTTTTCTTGGTAGAAAAAAAAATTAGACCTTTTTGCTCAATATGTTGAAAAATATTCTTAAATTAAGTAAATGCTAGTGACATTATCTTGACATAATGATATGCGCTCGGCATCATGATTTTTTTTTTTCATGCTTGAAGTAAGAAATTATTACTTTAGTAATTGTATACTTGCAAAGCTGATGACACAGCTTTGCAACAGTTGATATTCTAGTTTCAAGCATGTTTTACTCAATATAGGTCATAAAATCTCAGCAACAAGCTGTAATATCTTACTGAGATAATTTAGGACCAAAACCCTTAAAACAAGTAAAACACCAACATAAAATCTGCTTAGTGAGAAGAATTATGTTATCAGACAGAAAATAAGCAAATATCACCCTTATTTGAGATATTTAATCTTACTTAGATTTCAGTTTTTGCAGTGTTTTTCAACCTTTCCTGAGCCAAGGCATATTTTTATCATTGAAAAAATCCCGAGGCACACCACGAGCAGAAAACATAAACATTTTTAACTCAAAAGTCATTCTCGCAATTTTTGGATATGAATTCAAACCATAACCAGCCTTGCATCACTATAGTTCTTGTCTCCAAGTAGGTGTACTGTCACGACCTGTCACATCACGCCGTGACTTATTTTGAGTTTTTTGGTGTTTTCCTGTGTGTAGTGTTTAGTTCTTGTCTTGCGCTCCTATTTTGGTGTTGATTGTCATGTACGGATGTACTTTGTGGACGCCGTCTGATCCACACGCTGTAAGTCTTTGCTGTCGTCCAGCATTCTGTTTTTGTTTACTTTGCAGCCAGTTCAGTTTTAGTTTCGTTTTGCATAGCCATCCTTAAGCTTCAATGCCTTTTCTTAGCGGCACTCGCCTTTTGTTTATTTTTGGTTTAAGCATTTGATACCTTTTTACCTGCACGGTGCTTCCCGTATATTGTGATCACGACAAACCGTGTTAACGACATCTTCAAAGTAATTAGCTACCTGCTGCCACCTACTGATATGCCGAGTTCTAGACACGTCTACGCCTTTGTCTCCTCCAGGCTAGACTACTGCTACGCACTTCTTGTCAGGATCCCCAGCAAGAACATCCAGAAGCTGTAATACATACAGAATAGTGCTGCTGGGATCCTGATGAGAGTGCGGAAACATGACCATATCACACCAATTCTCAAATCCCTTCACTGGCTTCCTGTTCCACTCAGGATTGAATACAAAGTAACCCTACTAACCCACCAGTGCCTCCATGGAAATGCCCCCCTCTACCTCAAAGAACTACTCACCCATAAATCCTCCACACGACACCTCCGCTCCGGACAGGCTAACCTCCTCCAACCTCCGAGGACAAAGCTACGAACAATGGGAGACCGGGCTTTCTGCTCCGCCGCTCCCAGTCTATGGAGTGCTCTCCCTGACCACCTGAGGGAACCACAGACCGTGAGGCTTTTAAAAACCCTTCTTTTTAAAAAAGCCTATTTTTTTTTAGATATATGCATACTAGTCCTAGCTATTAGGCTGTTGTAGTTTTTATTTTATTTTATTTTTACTTCCTTTTTTTATTTATTTTTTTAATTCACTGTAGCACTTTGAGGTTGTTTACTCAATGTAAAGTGCTTTTTACAAATAAAATATATTATTATTATTATTATTAGACAGTACAGACACTCAACAATGGCACATTATTTGCGGATTATAGTTACTGGTTTGCATAAAATATTTTTAACCAATTAGGTGAAATTACATAATGTCCCACATCAACCACTAGTGTGCCGCGGCACAGTGGTTGAAAAACACTGACTTAAGTAGCTGATCAATAATGTGCTTGTCAGGTGTTTGCTTGTTCTCGCTGAACAGGAGGCTGGAAAATTCAGATTTTGAAAAACTCCAATTTGGGCCACTATGGCCTGCAGTGTAAACGTAGTCATTATTTAGCACATTTTGAAATGTGCGTGCCAACCGGCACAGTTTCGCACAAATAGCTGTGAGAAAGGAGGAGATCGGGTTTCAAAAACAGATGATGGACAGAGATTCCTACGTCCTAAGTGTCCTCAGGTGCCGTGTGCTGCTTATTGCACAACATAACGAAACAGCACATGTTGGACGGTTGAAGCATATTATGTCATGTGTGGAGGGAAATGAGTGTCATCTACAAAAAAAAAAGGCGATCTCCACCACATTAGCACAGGTTATCAATTGTGCACAATTGTGCAATTTTTTTTTTTTCCAAGATGGCGCTGCTGTAGTGGCTGCTGTTGGCAGGAGGTCTGTGCTCTTGTGTCATCCTTTTGTGTTCCTGATGTTTCCCTCTTCTTTTCATGTGGGGTTTTTTGCCTTTTGGTTGGGGACCCTTTGGGACTGTGTGACAAGGGGTGGCACTTTCATGACTCCTGCTGTGCTTTTTTGTGAACTTCTGGATCTGCCTCCCAGGAGCCTTTTGGCCATGGAGACCAGCTGCTGAGTCTCTGCCACAGCAGAGTCCGTTTATTGGAGAGACTGGAGGAGATGCGGATGAAGAGACAGGGCTGCGGGACGGGCAAGCTTCACAGTGTCTTGGCTGAATGAGCAAGTATCCCACCCCGGTCTCCTTGGACGCACCCTCGCTCATCCAGGCGGACTGGACACTGGCCGAGAGTTAGTGGGCGGCCGAGGGTGTAGTCGGCTCTCTTGGTTGCTTTGTTGGGTCTGCTCCTGTCTCTGGCCATGCTCCCTCCACCCCAGCAGACGATGGCGTGGCACACCACAGAGGCCACCACAGTGTCTGTTTTGTTGTTGTTGTTTTTACTTAAGTGACTGTGTGTAGAAGTGGCTGGTTGCATCAGCTCAGCTCTTTTAAAGGCCTACTGAAATTAAATGTTTTTATTTAAACGGGGATAGCAGATCCATTCTATGTGTCATACTTGATCATTTCGCGATATTGCCATATTTTTGCTGAAAGGATTTAGTAGAGAACATCGACGATAAAGTTCGCAACTTTTGGTCGCTGATAAAAAAAAGCCTTGCCTGTAACGGAAGTAGCGTGACGTCACAGGTTGAAAGGCTCCTCACATTTCCCCATTGTTTACACCAGCAGCGAGAGCGATTCGGACCGAGAAAGCGACGATTATCCCATTAATTTGAGCCAGGATGAAAGATTTGTGGATGAGGAACGTCAGAGTGAAGGACTAGAGTGCAGTGCAGGACACATATTTTTTCGCTCTGACCGTAACTTAGGTACAAGCTGGCTCATTGGATTCCACACTCGCTCCTTTTTTTATTGTGGATCACGGATTTGTATTTTAAACCACCTCGGATACTATATCCTCTTGAAAATGAGAGTCGAGAACGCAAAATGACATTCACACTGACTTTTATCTCCAGGACAATACATCGGCGAAGCACTTTAGCTACGGAGCTAACGTGATAGCATCTGGCTTAACTGCAGATAGAAACAAAATAAATAAACCCCTGACTGGAAGGATAGACAGAAAATCAACAATACTATTAAACCATGGACCTGTAAATACACGGTTAATGCTTTCCAGCCTGGCAAAGCTTAACAATGCTGTTGCTAACGATGCCATTGAAGCTAACTTAGCAACGGGACCTCACAGAGCTATGTTAAAAACATTAGCTATCTACCTACGCCAGCCAGCCCTCATCTGCTCATCAACACCCGTGCTCACCTGCGTTCCAGCGATCGACGGAGCGACGAAGGACTTCACCCGATCATCCGTGCGGTCGGCGGCTAGCGTCGGATAGCGCGTCTGCTATCCAAGTCAAAGTCCTCCTGGTTGTGTTGCTGCAGCCAGCCGCTAATACACCGATCCCACCCACAGCTTTCTTCTTTGCAGTCTTCATTGTTCATTAAAAAAATTGCAAAAGATTCACCAACACAGATGTCCAGAATACTGTGGAATTTTGAGATGAAAACAGAGTTAAAGTGAAAGTTAAACTTTAGAAAGTCAATGACTTCACCATAAAAGTAGGTGACATTGTTATCACCAGGAAAGATGAGGTCACCTACCTAGGTTCCATTCTAGAGGCTAACCTTTCCTGTGATAAAATGGCAACCAAGGTAATCAAAAAGGTTAACCAACGAGCGAGATGTCTCTACAGAATTTCCTCTCTGGTCAACAAAAGCACCTTGAGGATTCTGGCGGGAACTCTCGTTCAACCCTTTTTCGATTACGCATGCACCTCCTGGTACCCTAGCACCTCCAAAACCCTCAAATCTAAACTCCAAACATCTCAGAACAAGCTAGTCAGGTTACTTCTAGACCTCCACCCCAGATCCCACCTCACTCCTACCCACTTCTCTAAAGTGGGCTGGCTCAAGGTGGAGGACAGAGTTAAACAACTTGCACTGAGCCTAGTCTATAAAATCCGCTACACCTCCCTGATACATGTCAAACTACTTCCTTAATGTAAATGACCGCCATAACCACAACACCAGGGGGTGCTCCACTAACCACGTTAAACCCAGATTCCGAACTAACAAATGTCTTAACTCATTCTCTTTCTATGCCACATCAATGTGGAATGCGCTCCCAACAGGTATAAAAGAAAGGGCATCTCTATCCTCCTTCAAAACCGCAATAAAAGTTCACCTCCAGGCAGCTACAACCCTAAACTAACACCCTCCCCGGATTGCTAATAATCAAATGTAAACAATCAAATGCAGATACTTTTTCTTTTTCTTATGCCTTCTGATCTCTCTCTCTCTCTCTCTCTCTCTCTCTCTCTCTCTCTCTCTCTCTCTCTCTCTCTCTCTCTCTCTCTCTCTCTCTCTATGTCCACTACTTGATGTCCATAGCCTCCCCCCCTCCACACCCCTGATTGTAAATAATGTAAATAATTCAATGTGATTATCTTATGTGATGACTGTATTATGATGATAGTATATATGATAGTATATATCTGTATCATGAATCAATTTAAGTGGACCCCGACTTAAACAAGTTGAAAAACGTATTCGGGTGTTACCATTTAGTGGTCAATTGTACGGAATATGTACTTCACTGTGCAACCTACTAATAAAAGTCTCAATCAATCAATCAAAAATGTAAGCTTTATGTATTCGATTCAATGGTGTCCGAATACTTCCGTTTCAACGATTGACGTCACGCACATACGTCAACATACATAGACGTTTTCAACCGGAAGTTTAGCGGGAAATTTAAAATTGCACTTAATAAGTTAACCCGGCCGTATTGGCATGTGTTGCAATGTTAACATTTCATCATTGATATATAAACTATCAGACTGTGTGGTCGGTAGTAGTGGGTTTCAGTAGGCCTTTAATGTCTTTAATGGCCTTTGTGTTTTTTGATGTTTCCCTCTTACACACATGTTTATGTGTGCTATGGCTATGAGTTTTTTCTTCTTCCTTGGCCTCAGTCTGGACCCCCTCTCCAGGGGCCCAGGCTTAGACTGTTTTTTTTTGTTTTTTTCTTACCCCCCTCCCCAGTGTTTACCTGTTTGTCACCTTTTTTGTAAGGGCCGCCGGAAGTTGGCAGACCCGTCAGCGATCCTGTTCTGTCTCCCTGTAAAGTTTGTCTGCTCTTGAATGGGATTGTGCTGAAGATCTTAAGTTCACCTCGGGATTATTAAAGTATTTCTGATTCTGATTCTGACGTGCAACCCACTCACTAATAGTACATGCAGTTGTTATAGTTTGCAAACACCATTCAGCAATTGTTATTAGGGATCTTAGTAGATCAGAACCACTGTGTTTAAAATTGTCATAGTGCTCACTTATGATTGATTAGGGGTTATTTTAACTATTTTTGTTGTTGTGCTGGTTTGAAAAGGTGTTAAACGCCTTGTATTATAATGCAAGCTTTTAATTAGGGGTGTAACGATTCCTTTTAACAACGATTCGACTTGATATTTGTGGTTGCCGATACGATCCAGGAACGATATGATCTTTTTAGAACGATACGATACGAAACGATTCAGTGAGTCAAAATCGATTCAGTCACTTTTTTAACAAACCAAATCAAGCAGTGTGACTGTGAAATGAATCAGGTGAAGTTTCCTATTTTCCTGTTGTTCCTTGTAAGAGAATTGTCAGGAACTCGCATGGCTGCGGTAGTTGTGACGACGTGCAGGTAAGAGTCTTTTATTGTACTCAAAATAGGAGGAGCAGTCATGCATGCGGCAAAAGGTCCTTAACATAATTAATCCTCGAGCACTGACGAACAGGCGAGGCAGGCATAAATAGCCGCCTGATTGGCAAACGCAACCAGGTGTGCCAGGCTGCCAATCAGGGACAGGTGAGGGAAACGAGCGCTCAGGGAGACATGCAGGAAGTGGAACAAAAATAAGACCTCTGACAGGAAATAAACACCAACTAAGGAAACACAACCACACGTGAAGTGACACATTGTCACAGGAATTTAGGTATGAATGAATTATGGATACAAACAAGCAAGTAAACAACAATTAATGGCCAATGCATTCACATCTTTATTTATTCAACCTAAAGTGTGTTTTAGGTTGAATTAACAAAAGAAAAGGTTTTAATGCTCACATTTTCAAAGTTCAAGCAATTTCCAATAAAAGTACAGTCACCAACATATTAACAGTAGATTTACGTGTTAAATAAAGTTCCCCAAACCCGGCCATACAATATCTGTTCATTGCCCTGTGGCGCCAATGACGAACAGTATCTCAGGTGTGCGGAAGCTTGTATGCCCCCTCATCCCTGTTGATGGAGTTAGGTGATGAACGCTTTTTTTGTGTCACCCTGTAGATCAATTTGGTCATATGTTGGAACAGAAAAGTGTTGTAATTTATTACGCAGCACCTTCTGGTTGCAGTCAAATTCCTTTACTTTATTGCAAAATCAAACACTTCCACACATTTGACTGAATTCTGAAGCTCAGTCCATGGATTATTATTGCTATACCCCTCCCTAAATCCTTTCATGGCCTCAATCTGGTGAATACTTCATGAAGGTAGAACTCATTCCCAATGTATGTTTGCTGTTTTTAAAGTCCAATGTATGCTCTGTTATGTGCACCTAGCTTTGTTCAATAATTCCAACATATCCTTCCCATGTGTGTTGGGTAACCCTCGGCTCCTGTTTGTCTGATTCCTTTCTCTGTTTTCTCTTGCTTTCGATCTTTACCCCTCGCTCTAACAAGCCCGCTCTGGGTCCAACAAGGTAAGCAAAGGTAAAGTTGTGGGGGGGAGAGGTGTTTTGTTTATAGCCGCTTCCGACTGACATCTGGGTAAATGGCTAAATGTGCACTCTCATCCATATTCCAGCAAGCTGGGTCGAGGCAGTTGTCCAGAGCCGGGTTATGAAATATTAAAAGGATGGAGTGAAAGGTGGAGAACCCAGAGGGCTCGTGGGCAGTTAAACAGCTCTTTGTGTGCGCAAGTTGACACCGCACTGCATCCCCACCCGCCATCCACCTCTCAAAAAGGCTGGGATTTCAGCAAGCTCTCATTGTGTACTTCATCCAAGGGCAGCACATCGGGCAAGAATCAAACTGCGCTCTATGATGGGCTCTTACCGTCCTCATGCACCACTACTGATGTTCACAACACAAACAAATCAATAACTCTGTGGACTGCATGACTGGAGAGGACATGGTGAGATGCGGGAGATATAAGAAAATAAATAACTGTAAACGCAGCAGGAGTTGCAATGCTATCAGACCAACAAGGACTTCGACATATATCAGGATTCAATTAACCACAGCTCACAAGGGCCGTTTGCAGAGGTGACATGGACCTCACTCTCTCCATCCCCTGTTTAATTGCAGCCCCAGGGAGAATGGTAATGAGATGGCTCTTTCGGGCTTTTTTTTTATATCCAAAGGAAGTGCGAAAGTCACGGCCAAAAAGAGGAGGGGGAGGGGGGGCTGTTGACACCTAGCACGGGTGCTTAGCACATTTGGACCCAGTCTGCAGCCTGCAAGCATGTTTGGCTAGTGGAAGCGGCTCTGCAGTTTGCCCCTCTAGACTGCTCTGGGGGGAAAGATAACGAACAGCCTGGATGCAAGTGTGTGCGCACCAGAACTTCTGAGTCTCAATGTGTGTATGTAGGAATGACAGATATGTGCAACTTGGAATCATAATTTTGGATAAAATATTGTTACTATAAGGCAGTGGTTCTTAACCTTGTTGGAGGCACCGAACCCCACCAGTTTCATATGTGCATTCACCGAACCCTTCTTTAGTGAAAAATAAAAATTCAATTCAAATTCAAGACAAATTTATATGTTTTTGGTAACACTTTAGTATGGGGAACATATTCTAAGTAACAGACTTAATTTAGAGTTATTTGGTTAGGGTTAGGGTTAGAGGGTTAGGGCCAGGGTTAGAGGGTTAGGGTTATAATAAGGCCATGCCGAATAAGGCATTAATAAGTACTTAATAATGACTAGTTAAGAACCAATATGTTACTAATTTGCATGTTAATAAGCAACTAATTAATGGTGAATATGTTCCCCATACTAAAGTGTTACCATGTTTTATTACTGGTGCACAAAATGAACCGTGCATGAACATCACCTTGTTCAAACAACAAAACCAACACAGTGCATAAACTCACTACAAATGACACTCCTGCAAATCAGTCCGACTTCTGCTGTTGCCGTATCCGTAATACGCCGATAGGGAGACGTTTTTATTTACACGATGAGTCGGGTGTGTCTTGGCCTCCGCCGAACCCCTGAGGCCGACTCACCGAACCCCTAGGGTTCGATCGAACCCAGGTTAAGAACCACTGCTATAAGGCAAGGGTCGGCAACCCAAAATGTTGAAAGAGCCATATTGGACCAAAAATAAAAAATAAAAATCTGCCTGGAGCCGCAAAAAATTAAAAGTAGAGATTTCCGATAATGGCTGTTTTGCCGATATCCGATATTTCCAATATTGTACAACTCTTAATTACCGGTTCCGATATCAACCGATACCGATATATACAGTCGTGGAATTAACACATTATTTTGCCTAATTTTGTTGTGATGCCCCGCTGGATGCATTAAACAATGTAACAAGGATTTCCAAAATAAATCAACTCAAGTTATGGAAAAAAAATGCCAACATGGCACTGCCATATTTATTATTGAAGTCACAAAGTGCATTATTTTTTTTAACATGCCTCAAAACAGCAGCTTGGAATTTGGGACATGCTCTCCCTGAGAGAGCATGAGGAGGTTTAGGTGGGCGCGGTTGGGGGAAGCAAACACAACAAAATTATTTGGCCAAGTCTAGAAGTAAGAGCTGGCATAATGAGCATCCTGATTGGCAACCAGGGACAGGTGTGGGAGCCAGCGCTCAGACAAGAGAAATGTTGGGGGGCAAACAGGAAGTGGAAAACAAACGCTGGACTGGAAATAATACAGAAACTAAGGAAACTAATAAAAAAAATCCAAACTGTCGAATGAGATCGTGACATATTAATTGCAGCAGTTAAAAGATAAGTGTGATGTCAGAATAATTACAATTTACATATCCCACCCAAATGTACTCTAATGGTGGAAATTATCCTGAAATATTAATATAATTTAATTTGGGTTGTGTTTTTTTCTGTATACATTCCATTATGTGGCATCATAGGCCCCATGATTTTACAATTAGATTACTATTTTTTTATTTTAAGTTATCTAAAAAACTTAGTGGCACAATAAAAACTATTCATGCTACAGATAAAGTCCAAGCAAACAACACATTTCCACCAACATTCCAACAATACAATTATACTTACATAAACAAATAAATAATTAAACGTATATGTTTATAAAAAATATACGTTGACCTACTCAGTGGCCTAGTGGTTAGAGTGTCCGCCCTGAGATCGATAGGTTGTGAGTTCAAACCCCGGCCGAGTCATACCAAAGACTATAAAAATAGGACCCATTACCTCCCTGCTTGGCACTCAGCATCAAGGGTTGGAATTAGGGGTTAAATCACCAAAAATGATTCCCGGGCGCGGCACTGCTGCTGCTCACTGCTCTCCTCCCCTCCCAGGGGGAGATCAAGGGTGATGGATCAAATGCAGAGAAAAATTTCGCCACAACTAGTGTGTGTGTGACAATCATTGGTACTTTAACTTGTTTAACTTTAACTTTTAACATATATATATAACTATAAATCTTTCCTCATTCCTGCAGCACAAAAGTGACACACACGCGTACTGTGGGCAACGTGGGCAATTGTAAATAAGAAAAAAATGGCTCGCAAACTAACGACTCCCAACTGGGAATCGGTTATCAGTATTTCACCAAAAAGAGCCATTCAACATACTCGACTCGTTCGTAAACGTCACATGAAAATGTTAAAGAAATGCATAATGAGAGACATTAGTCCACATAATGCCTGTCCTTCGTCAACAACAAAAAAAACCCACCTCTCTTTAACATACAGTAGCCTAAGGCCTCGTTATCACACCTAACCTTATCCGTGTCCGCACACAACAGTGCCACCATTTAAGATCCGCTCCCCCATTCGTCCGCCGGCGCAACGCAACCTAGTACGCATGCGCGGAAAATGCACAAGTCATAGTCACCTCCAGTGTTGCTTTGTGTGCAAGTTCTTAAATTTAACTTATCTGAACAATATCCAGTGTTGTGTTATTTCAATTAACTGGAATCCAGTGTGCTGTGGCGCCCTATTGTAGTGAATCACACCTGAGCCATCATAAATTAATCAAATCTTTATTGGACACGAAATCAATGTGATAAAGAACATTTTACATCAATCGAACTAAGGATCTAGATTTTTGGTCAGGACACTCCTCACTCTTTTGCCTTCACCTTCATTGTCCATTCCTTTTTGGTGACTTTATATACTCTGGACCTAGACGTTGAGTCCGCGACATACATGGCGGACAATAACTGATACAGTCTGCTTTGCCAGTCCAAATGCATTCGCTGTTTTCCGTAGTTTCCCCTCGATGGCCAGATAATACAAAACATGCGCTACCTTTTTTATAACATCCACGGGAGCTCGCATTCTCGTTGACTCTCCTTCGACAAATGGACAAAATTTTTCGTTAAGTAGAATCACAGCTGACCTCGACATTGGAAAGTTCTCTTACCGTCTGACAAGTGTTGTATCCCAAATAGCTGCAATCGCTTTCTCTTAAGTATTCATGTGTGATTTCCACAAGCGTCTGTACAGACGGAATGAGAAACATGGGCATGTCTGGATGACTCACCTCCATATTTCCAGTGGTTAGCTCCGAGTTACGAAACCGCTTTATTATGAAGCTGGCTGTGGCGCGTTCTTTCTGACGTCACTTCCTGTGTGGGCCGCGGTCTTTCTGGCGTCACTTCCTCTCCGAACTCACTTTGTAAACGATCAATGAGTCCATATAAAGCTAAGTGCCGGAGATTCAAGAAATACACGCACTTAGTTGTGTAAAAAAAATTCCTAGGAGAGGAACCTTAAACGCTGGTTTAGTGTGGCTGAGGCTTAGGCTAAATAATTATTTGTTTAAGGGGTTAAACGACTTAGTGTAGACATGGCCTAAGAAGCTAATGGACATAAACCTGAATTTCTCCTCATTAATAAATATTACATTATTCTGTCCTCCAGGTTTGTCATGATCGCTCATGATAGTTATATTTTGGTTTCACGTCGTTTCATTTCCTCCCCAGCGCTTTTATTTTTAGTTCCATTGTCTGTCTGATCAAGCCACATTACCTCTGGCTTGATCACTGCTTCTTCTCACCTGCGCTTGATTAACAATTAGGTGGCTCACCTCTCTGAGCTGCCACCTTACCGTGGTAGAGGAGTTTGCGTGTCCCAATGATCCTAGGAGCTATGTTGTCCGGGGGCTTTATGCCCCCTGGTAGGGTCTCCCAAGACAAACTGGTCCTAGGTGAGGGATCAGACAAAGAGCAGCTCGAAGACCTCAATGAAAAATAAAACCTATGGACCCATCGGTTCGCAGCTGAGTGTGAAGCGACTGGGATGAGAATCAGCACCTCCAAGTCCGAGTCCATGGTTCTCGCCCGGAAAAGGGTGGAGTGCCATCTCCGGGTTGCAGAGGAGACCCTGCCCCAAGTGGAGGAGTTCAAGTACCTCGGAGTCTTGTTCACGAGTGAGGGAAGAGTGGATCGTGAGATCGACAGGCGGATCGGTGCGGCGTCTTCAGTAATGCGGACGCTGTATCGATCCGTTGTGGTGAAGAAGGAGCTGAGCCGGAAGGCAAAGCTCTCAATTTACCGGTCGATCTATGTTCCCATCCTCACCTATGGTCATGAGCTTTGGGTTATGACCGAAAGGACAAGATCACGGGTACAAGCGGCCAAAATGAGTTTCCTCCGCCGGGTGGCGGGGCTCTCCCTTAGAGATAGGGTGAGAAGCTCTGCCATCCGGGGGGAGCTCAAAGTAAAGCCGCTGCTCCTCCACATCGAGAGGAGCCAGATGAGGTGGTTCGGGCATCTGGTCAGGATGCCACCCGAACGCCTCCCTAGGGAGGTGTTTAGGGCACGTCCGACCGGTAGGAGGCCACGGGGAAGACCCAGGACACGTTGGGAAGACTATGTCTCCCGGCTGGCCTGGGAACGCCTCTGGATCCCCTGGGAGGAGCTGGACGAAGTGGCTGGGGAGAGGGAAGTCTGGGCTTCCCTGCTTAAGCTGCTGCCCCCGCGACCCGACCTCGGATAAGCGGAAGAAGATGGATGGATGGATGGACCTGTCCCTAATCACGAATCATGAAGGTTATCTGCCAGTGCGACAATGGTTTGTTGACTAATGTTCATGGTGTTGCTTTGCCTACCTAGTCTTGATTAAATGACCTTCCTTTCTGCACTCCGCCTACCATCTCTGCATCTTGGGGTCTTGTCAACCATGACAACAATGTGGTCTTTCCTTGAGTTTTTTTACTGTAAACACTGTTACTGTAAGCTGAGCCCACCATGCATATATTGTCTCTTTCCCTCCAACCGTACACATTTCCATGTTCATGCCCTTTGACTGTTTCCTTTGGAGAATTTAACCTCCGACTGAAACAAGTCAGAGAGTGGAGGCAACAACGCATACTTTAGAAAGAGCGATGCGAGTGTCATCACCAGCTGAGGTGGGAAATCACAGGCGGTCGCTCTGAAATACATTTCCTCACGGAAGCACTTTTTGCTTTCTGCTGAGCAGCCCTGGAAAAATAAAAGCTAAATCTTGGCTGTCACTATGTGGCTTTTCCGCACTCCAACACTGTCCAGTGCACGGGCACTCGAGAGGAAGCATATAGAAAACTGCTACTATATGTCATGCCCAAATAAAAAGAACGATGTGTGTATGTGCAAGTTTGTGTGAGTGTGTTTATGCATCATTTTGTGTGTATGTGTGTGCGTGTGTGTCACTCTGTGTCTCTGTGTGGAGAATACTAAAGATGAGAGGGGTTCACTGTGGCTGCACAGCTGCAGTTTCTGAAAATCAAATTCGTTGGTAATGAGGCAGACAACGGAGACTCCGGCGGACCCAGAAGATTTGAAGGGCAGACAGAAGCGGGAGAGGAAAGTGGGGAGCTGAAAGGATGACAAAGGGGGGAGAAAATTATTGAATTAGTCAGACAGTAATAGCAGAAAGAGATGAGTAGAATATGGACAAGCAATGGGGGGAAGGGGGGCTTTAAGATATAAAATCATGCAAAGGATGCTGGGATTGAATTGCAAGGTATAGGTTTATATTTGCATTATTTATCAGATGGAGGGGTGTGTTATAAGCAAATTTGCATATGTGTGTCTTCACTCACACACACTGTGTCGAACTTACAAAACCTTGTATGTTGTAAGTCAGGTTTATTTCATGTGTGATGAACAAACTGTATACATTATCATTTTGTCATTACACTTTAAAGAGTAAGATGGCATTGTGGCGTAAATACATTATAATACAAATTCCCTAATATAAAATTACACTTCCATCTCTTCCAAAAGGAATTACAGTACAGTGATCAGCACCTGGGCACATTTGTTCAATCGCTGAATGAAAGAAAAAGAGACAAAAGGCCCCTTTCAGAATCAGAATCAGACAAACATTACAGGGAGATACAACCGGATCACTGACGGGTTTGCCAACTTCCGGCGATTCTTACAAAAAAGGTGAGAAACAGGTAAACGCTGAAAGGGGGATTGAGAAAAAAAAAATCAGTCTAAACCTGGGCCCCTGGAGAAGGGGTCCAGACTGAGGCCAAGGGAGAGAAAAAAACTCATATCCATAGCACACATAAGCATGTGTGTAAGAGGGAAACATCAAAGAACACAAAGGACATTAAAGACATTAAAAGAGCAGAGCTGATACAACCAGACATTTCTACATACAGCTACAAAAGTAAAAACAACAACAAAAACATATACACTGTGGTGGCCTCTGCGGTGTTCCATGCCATCGTCTGCTGGGGTGGGGGGAGCATGGCCAGAGACAGGAGCAGACCCAACAAAGCAACCAAGAGAGCCGACTCCATCCTCGTGTCCAGTCCGCATAGATGAGCGAGGATGCGTCCAAGGAGACCGAGGTGTCCGATACCTGCTCATTCAGCCAAGACACTGTGAAACGTGTCCGTCCCGGCGCTCTGCGCTCAGCGCTCAGCGCTAGCTCCGCAGTCTTTTTGGTTCCGGGATCTATAGGTTTCTGTAGAAGTATACATTCTATTTGGAACAATGCACCTGCTGTTCGTTATTCCATTTCTTTATCTATTTTACTTTTTTTAATCTTTATTTTTCTTTTTTTCTTCTATTTTATATTATTCTATTTTTTATTGCATGTCTGCACCAGATAAGTAACTGCTTTTAATCTCTTTGTACATACATATGCTAGGGTTGTAAGGTATACCGGTATTAGTATAGTACCGCGATACTAATGACTCATATTCGGTACTATACCGCCTCTAAAAATTACCGTTCCACCACCCCCCCGCGCCCCTGTCGTTGTCACGTCGTGACATTGTTGCTGGTTTTACTAGCAGAGGAGCATGTTCGGCAACGCACAACCACGGAGACAGAAAAGGGAGAACGGACGCATTTTGGCTTAAAAACTAACAATTAAGGTGAAGTTACAACACTGAAACGCCCTCAGGAAGAGGTGCTTTAAAACATGGCTAGCTAGCTAGCGGCTAACGTCCAGCCCCAGTCGGCAGTGTTTTAGCTACTTCTAAATCACTAATCCTCTCCTCCATGGCGACAAATAAAGTAAGTATCTTACAAGTATCATCCCTGCAGGACGAGGAATAGCTAAACATGCTTCACTACACACCGTAGTTCACCGGCGTCAAAATGTAAACAAACGCCATTGGTGGAGCTACACCTAACATCCACTGTAATGATACCAAAACTAATGTAAAGTATCCAAAAACTAATGTAAAGTATCCAAACAACAGAAGAATAAGTGATTATTACATTTTAACAGAAGTGTAAATAGAACATGTTAAAGAGAAAGTAAGCAGATATTACCGGTAAATGAACAAGTAGATTAATAATTCATTTTCTACCACTTGTCCTTAATAATTTTGACAAAATAATAGAATGGAAAATGACACAATATGTTACTGCATATGTCAGCAGACTAAATTAGGAGCCTTTGTTTGCTTACTTAAAGACAAGTTGTCTTGTATGTTCACTATTTTATTTAAGGACAAACTTGCAATAAGAAACATATGTTTAATGTGCCGTAAGATTTTTTGTTAAAATAAAGCCAATAATGCAATTTTTTGTGGTCCCCTTTATTTAGAAGTATCGAAAAGTATCGCACTAATTTTGGTACCGGTACCAAAATATTGGTATCGGGACAACACTAACATATACTGTAGTTGTTTATAGTACATTCTATAAGACATTATATCTAAAAGTCAGTTTTTCTCGCCATTTCCAGACTTCCCTGCTCTTCCCTAGACACAATATTCTGTGTTTCCTTATGCTCTTTCAGCCTTTCCTCAGGAATCTTGAGGAAAATGTCAGTACAAAAAGACACAAACATAGAATACCTTTAAGCCCAGAACTATAAAGGGAAAAAAAGTGCCAAAGTTGTCCGCGTTGGAGGGGCCCTTATAAGAATCAGAATCAGAATCAGAATATTTTTATTGCCATTGTTTGAGAACTGGTTCACAAACTAGTAATTTTTCTTGGTGCAATCGTGCAACATAAAACACATATAACACATATTTGGTAATAAAAAGAGCTGTGACTGAGCTATCAGATCTTGTTGTAGACTTAAAAGGAATTCAAGGAATTCAAGGAGCTACTGTTAGGAGTTATTGTTCATGTGCCTGATGGCCGAGGGGAAAAAACTGTTCAGGTGGCGGGAGGTGTGGGTCTGGATGGAGCGTAGTCTCCTGCCTGAGGGGAGAGGGGAGAATAGTTTGTGTCCAGGGTGAGAAGAGTCAGCTGTGATCTGACCCACACGCCTCCTGGTCCTGGAGGAGAACAAGTCCTGGAGGGATGGGAGCTTGCAGCCAATCACTTTCTCAGCAGCACGTACCATGCGCTGCAGTCGATGCTTATCCTGGACTGTGGCGCCGGGGAACCACACAGTGACGGAGGAGGTCAGGATGGACTCGATGATGGCTGAGTAAAACTGCACCAGCATCTCGGTAGACACCTTAAGTTTCCTCAGCTGCCGCAGGAAGTACATCCTCTGCTGGGCCTTCTTGATGAGGGAGCTGATGGTCGGCTCCCACTTGAGGTCTTGGGTGATGGTGGTGCCCAAAAAACGGAAGGAGTCCACAATGGAGAGGGGGGTCGGAGAGTCAATCAGGGTGAGGGGGGGATGTTGGGGCTGTGACTTTCCTGAAGTCCATGATCATCTCCACTGTTTTCTTTTTCTGGGCGTTCAGCTCCAGGTTGTTGAGGCTGCACCAGGACGCCAGCCGATCCACCTCTCTCCTGTAGGCGGACTCATTGCCATCAGAGATGAGCCCGATGAGGGTGGTGTCATCCGCAAACTTGAGCAGTTTTACGGACTAGTGACTGGAGGTGCAGCAGTTTGTATACAGGGAGAAGAGCCATGGGGAGAGTACACAGCCCTGAGGAGTACCAGTGTTCAAGGTTCGACTGTCCGAGACAATCTTTCCCAGCCGCACGTGCTGTCTTCGGTCTGTCAGGAAGTCATTGATCCAACTGCAGAGGGAGTCGGGCACGTTGAGCTGGTAGAGCTTGTCTCGTAGCAGTCCAGGGAGGATGGTGTTGAAGGCAGAGATGAAGTCCACAAACAGGATTCTAGCGTAGGTTCCTGGGGAGTCCAGATGCTCCAGGATGAAGTGGAGGGCCAGGTTCACTGCATCATCCACAGACCTGTTGGCTGATGCAGTGAACCTGGCCCTCCACTTCAAGCTTGTAAGTTGAGGTATTATTTCCTAATTATTTACTCTCGAGATTCTAACATTTAACTTTCAAAGCAGGTTCCCTCGCAGTTAGCTGTCCATGTGTTCATTATTCTGTGTTATACGTATGTGCAACAGCGAGACGACCTCATCTCCACAGCTTTGATGTAAAACGTGATGTAAAGTGATAAAAGGTTTAAGTTATTTGGAAACGTTCGGCCGACCAGATATAAAGCTTAACAAGGCCGGTTTATGTCCCGTGCCTCCATAGCCCTGAGGCCTAACGATCTAATCTATGAATTAGTATTTGTGGTCAGCCATTACAAAAATGTAATTACATTAGGAACATCAAATAGTCTTCCATTCTCAGTGAATCTGGCTTGATGGAATTCTTGGAAGGTTGTGGTGGCCCAGACTCACATTATTGTGTCCCCTGCTCTGCAGTCACACGACGGATTCCCAGGGAGCAAATCACTGGGGGTGGCGTGAAAGGGGGGCTCAAATGCTGCGCTCGTTACTCTAAACGCTGCCTAATTAATAATGTATCAGAGCGGACGCACTGAGGCACAGCGGGGCTCTTCTGCTTGTCACAATCACTGACATACGCACCCCCTCCACCACACACACACACACACACACACACACACACACACACACACATAACCTCCTCACAACAGAGGCACACTACACAAATACTTAAAGATTCTAAGATCTTACAACCCCTTACTGGTGCTTTATCCTGCTTAATATGTAAACATGTGGCATATATAGTACACACATGCATACAGTACCTTATGTATGTGTGCACACTTTGCATGCATTCACATTAATGGGGTCATATTGTGATGTTTTTTTCTACATTTAAATCACTTCCTTGTTGTCCACACAACATTTTGCATTGGTTATGTTTCACAGACCATCTTCCAAACGCTTTCTGACCATCTCTTCAGGATGCGCCGATCTGTGGGTATTCTTATTTATGTGCCTCCACTTTGACTGCGTCTCCACCCTGTCAGCTTTATTGTAGTTTTAGCGCTTCCATATGGAGTCTACTGACAGATATAAGTTGAAACTATACGCTGCTTTGTAATAGAAGTAGCCACAGGGGAGGATGCATGTTTATGCACGAGCCAGTCTGCCCAACAACAAGAGGATAAAGAAAAAGAAGGAACTCATTTACTAGAATGTCAAATGGCGGACTGGCGCTAAAGCTTTTTAGGTAAAACTTTACCACATATGGACGGACGGACTTCACGGTGTCTTTGTTATGTTTACTGGGGGGAGTGTAGATGGCACAGACCACAAGGGGGCTCTATGATTTATTATATATATATATATATACTAGAGATGCGCGGATAGGCAATTATTTCATCCGCAACCGCATCACAAAAGTCGTCATCCACCAGCCATCCACCCGAACTAACATTTTATCAAAACCACAACCGCCCGCCACCCGCCACCCGCCACCCACCCGTTGTTATATATCTAATATAGACGATGCAAGGCATTAGTGAGGTTAGAAAGCTTTTGCCTGTTAAAGAAAGGAGACTGATCCAATGCAGCAGAGACATTCAATGCGTGCCACACATTAATACCTCTTGGCCACGCATTAGAGGCTAAGAGATATTAATGCGTGATAATATTATTTATCATTATTATAATATTATTGTCATTTCCATTAAGAAAGTGTTGACTATTATTGTTTTTTTTTTCACAGGTCTTTAGTATTCCCTTTTTTAGTTTGTCGCGTACCACGTTTGCTGCCGGCGTTGCCATCTTTTTATTTTTTTACTTCTTCTTCTGTTGTGTTGTGGTGTGCTGTGTCACGCCAAATTTCTTCCCCCTACAAACCCCCCCCCCCCCCCCCATTTACTTCCGTGGTCATGTTTCCTCTTACGTCATTGACAGCGATCGATAGCACTTCGGCTTTGACTGCCCGTCGCTGGAAGGATACTTCGTCTTTGACAGCTGCTGGAATCTGAAGAAATCGATTATTGTTTTTTTTTGTACAGGCGCGAAACAGGACAGTCGTGTGCCGGTTAAAGACCCCCGGCAACTTTGTGACTTTATTGGACGCAGCCCCGGAAGTAAATGGGGGGGGGCAGAATGTTTTTGTAGGGGGGAAGAAATTTGGTGTGACAGCTGCAGCGGTGCCTGATGAATAATTGCCTGTTTCAAAGAGTGCTGCTCGTTTTTCGTATGTGGGTAACAACATTTAACTATGTATATATATTTCCGAATTGGTTCAACCGCCACCCGCCCGAATCTATTTTAAAAAAAAAAATTTCGTCACGCATCCGCCCGACCCGCGGATTATCCGCGGACTCCGCGGTTATGTCCGCAAACCGCGCATCTCTAATATATACACTATATATATAATAATCCAACAATAATTATATAATCCAAACTCGAGAATGGAGTGTGACTAAATTCAAGAGTGTATGGTGTAAGACTATGTGTGGGTATTAGCTGTTGAGTGTTACCGTAATGTTCAGTGAGAAGCAGGTCGAGGATCGAGGGAGGCAGTCCAAAGTCCAGAGTGAAGTCGAGGCACACAGCTCGATCACGGGAGACACGGGAAGTATACGGGAACAGATGATTACGTTCCGGCCAGGAAAGCAGGTCTGCACCGGCTTAATAAGGCAGGACCTCTGATCAACCACAGGTGCGCTGATTGCTGGTGATTGATTGCAGCTGCCGGCTGCAGCAGGACTGACACACGTCTGGCGCACTCCTGGAAGTGCGTTCTTGGTGGTGCGCTTGGCATGCGCCCAGGCCGTGACAGTCTTGGTTGAATGACCAGCTATCGGACACCCCGCTCATCCAGGCGGACTGGACACTGGCCGAGAGTTGGTGGGTGGCCGAGGGTGGAGTCGGCTCTCTTGGTTGCTTTGTTGGGTCTGCTCCTGCTCCTGTGAGACCACCACAGTGTGTGTGGGTGTTGAAATTATGTTTTTGTTTGGTCGCTTGTCTATGCATGGTGCAATCGTGTGTGCGCAATGCATATTTTTGGTTGATTTATTTATTTTGTTTTACTTTTGTGGCTGTGTGTATAAGTGGCACTGCTGAAGTGGCAGCTGGTTGCATCAGCTCTACTTCTGATTCTGATTCTGATTCTGATTATTAGCGACTCAGATTCAAAACGGCTCGTTTGGTATGAAAGGAAGGCAAGATCGTTTTATAAATATCTGCACTATGCCTCCATGGGTATCCTAAATACACAAAAACCGGTACCAATAGATAAGAAACGTTGGTTTTGCATAATTGGTCCCCTTTAAGCACTCTCCAATAACACGATAAGATCAGATGTCAGATGTGACATTTTTGATTTACGTTATCAGAGAAGTATTAATAAGGGCTGTCAAAACTAACGCGTTACCTAATGTGATTAATCACAAAAAGTTATTGCATCAATCATGTTTACACGCAGGTTAATCACACAATTTTATCTTGACCATACATGCTCCTTTGTCTGTTATCGCGGATGATTACTTGAAAGGCGGCGTGGGTTTTCTTATGGTCAGTGAGCAGGTCAATGCATACGTCAGAGCAAAAATGAGTGAGCAGAATCCAACTTGTGTGCTTGCCTCCGAATTCCACCTCAAAATACATCCTGACTTGTCTTGAGATAAAACTTTTAAACAAGTTTTGAGCAAATAAATTATGTGCAGTCAAGTAAAACATGTTCCTAGATGACATTCTGGCAATAAAATTGCATTAATGTCCAAATATTGGGTTGTCGTTTTATAGTTAATCTCATTTATGCAAGCTATAATAACCTGTGATTAATCCAAATTCAAAAGTGTGATTAGGCTCACCATTTGACAGCGCTAGTGTTAATTAAACAATGTATAGTAATTTGCCCCTGGCCAAATTAAATATTGCAGCTTCACCACATCCTGGATTTTGTTTTTGTTTTGGGGGGGGTTTACACATATTCTTCAACATTGTTGACCTAAATTAAGCATTTTCGAGCATCAAAATGGCTAAATGAACTAGAAATACCAATACTACAGTTGTATTGCTAAAT
This sequence comes from Entelurus aequoreus, assembly GCF_033978785.1. Taxonomy (NCBI): domain Eukaryota; kingdom Metazoa; phylum Chordata; class Actinopteri; order Syngnathiformes; family Syngnathidae; genus Entelurus; species Entelurus aequoreus. Next base: position 71,655,164 of record NC_084736.1, on the reverse strand, counting down.
AGAGAAGACCAAACCAATCAGATCACACTGTTTAGTATCGTAGCCAAGGATCAGCCTTGGCAGCTTTAGTTAATTGGATTCAGAGCTTGTAAAGGTGACTAAAGGGTGTTATTTCAAGTCTAGAGGGCTTTTATATTGTTGAAAATATTATTTAGAAAGTTGTAAACAGGTTTTTTTTCTAAGCTCCATGTATGAAAATATTTGATCTATCAATATTAATTCCTACTTCGCGGAAATTCATTTATTGTGGAAATGTCTGGGAAAATTTTGCAATGATAAACGAGGGATTACTTTACTGCATATTTAAAATGTTTGTTGTAGTACTTTGCAGTAATGTACAAGTACACTGCATCCTGCATATAAGCTTGTTTCTAATGAGCATGTGTCAGCAAATCATGATTAATTAAAGAAAATATTTCTTCATTTATTTAGAATATTAATAATAAAACATTGTATAATTAAACATTGTTAATTGTGAGGTCTACAAATAATTCCGGATCTGTTTACCTCAAAATAATTGATCAAACCATCATCGTATCACAGTATGATTTGTGTATTAAAGTAAGCAGATATTAACAGTAAATGAACAAGTAGATTAATAATTCATTTTCCACCACTTGTCCTTAATAATATTGAGAAAATAATTTAATAATAAATGACACAATATGTTACTGCATATGTCAACAGACCAATTAGGAGTCTTTGTTTGTTTACTTACTAATAAAAGACAAGTTGTCTAGTATGTTCACTATTTTATTTAAGGACTAAATTGCAATAAGAAACGTATGTTAAATGTATCCTAAGATTTGTTTGTTAAAATAATTGTTTTTTTGTGGTCCCTTTTATTTAGGAAAGTTGGCTATTTTGTAATTCTATGGGCCTACCAGGGTTGTACGGTATACCGGTATTAGTATAGTACCGTGATACTAATGAATCATATTCGGTACTATACCGCCTCTGAAACGTACCGGTCGAGTCATTGCTTGTTTTACGAACAGACGTTCGGTAGCACACAATCACGGAGTACTTACAAACAGACACAGTGTGTGGACAAAAACGGGAGAACGGACGTATTTTGGCTAAAAAACTAACGATAAAGGTGAAGTTATAACACTGAAACACCCTAATGAAGAGATGCTTTAAGATATGGCTAGCTAGCTAGCGGCTAACTTCCATCCGCCGTCGGCAGTGATTTAGCTACTTCTAAATCACTAATCGTGGTCTCCATGGCGACAAATAAAGTAAGTTTCTTACAAGTATCATCCCTGCAGGATGAGGAATAGCTAAACATGCTTCACTGCACACCGTAACTCACTGGTGTCAAAATGTAAACAAACGCCATTAGTGTCTTACCTGACATCCACTGTAATGATATCAAGTACAGGCACGTATCTAGTTGATACTACTATGATTACGTTGATATGTTTTGGCATCACAACATCTTCTTTCGTTTTTTTTAAATTCATATTATGTTTATAAACTCAGGAAATATGTCCCTGGACACATGAGGACTTTGAGTATGACCAATGTATGATCCTGTAACTACTTGGTATCGGATTGATACCCAAATTTGTGGTCATCCAAAACTAATGTAAAGTATCAAACAACAGAAGAATAAGTGATTATTACATTTTAACAGAAGTGTAGATAGAACATGTTAAAATAGAAAGTAAGCAGATATTAACAGTAAATGAACAAGTAGATTAATAATTCATTTTCCACCACTTGTCCTTAATAATATTGACAAAATAATATAATAATAAATGACACAATATGTTACTGCATATGTCAACAGACCAATTAGGAGTCTTTGTTTGTTTACTTACTAATAAAAGACAAGTTGTCTAGTATGTTCACTATTTTATTTAAGGACTAAATTGCAATAAGAAACGTATGTTAAATGTATCCTAAGATTTGTTTGTTAAAATAATTGTTTTTTTGTGGTCCCTTTTATTTAGGAAAGTACCGAAAAGTATCGAAATAATTTTGGTACCGGTACCAGGACTAAAATATTGGTATCGGGACAACACTAGGGCCGACACATGACAGATTCCACCAGAGCTTGAACTTGAGAAGAAATTATACAATATATAGTTTTTTTATTTATATGGTATTAATCACTATTTGTTTGATCTTTAAAGTAATGTCCAATGCACTTTTACAATGCAGTATTGGCAAGTTAAACAGCATGGTGGGAAAACACATAAACCATGGATATTTTGTGTTTATTTTCCATAAAGTATATCTTCTGAAACTGACAAACATTCACAGCTTCTCTCTGCCCCCCTCGTTCTCTCTCCTTCACATTTGATTTATTTGCTTCTTTGTTTGTGTTTGTCATATGGAGAGATGTAAATTTAGCCACCCCAAGGGAGAGCATCCTCACTAGTGACACAAAAAAGACCGGGGAAAAAATCAGAATAACATAAACCACAAAAAAGTGCAGGGGGGTGGGAGTAAAAAATAAAAAATAAATAAAAAGAAGTGAAGGAAGGATTGTAGTTTGAGAACAAGAGAGGGAGGTTTGAGATGTGCAGGACTCTGTAAACAGTCAGTGCGGGGGCTGGAAAATTAACGCTGCATAAATTGTATGAAACATGTCCTATTTTCTCTGCCTTTTTTCCCCTCAGAACGCTCTTTTAAAAGGGTTCAGGATGCAGGGCTGTCAGATGAACGCCAGACAGGCATTTTCTAACTTTGTTTGATCCGACTTCTTTTAAAAACCGACGACAGAGAGGAGGCAAAGAAAGGTTGCTTGTGTGTGTGTGTGTGTGTGTGTGTGTGTGTGTGTGTGTGTGTGTGTGTGTGTGTGTGTGTGTGTGTGTGTGTGTGTGTGTGTGTGTGTGTGTGTGTGTGTGTGTGTGTGTGTGTGTGTGCGTGTTGATGTTGGGTGAAGAAGAAGACGAGCAGACAGGAGACGTGTGTAGTCACACTTTCACACTTATCACACTTCCATTGACACGAGCTTCATAGCAAGCACCACCTCTCACTGAGCTGGTGTCTGATAAACGTGTCAGCCCCTCAGCACATCTAATGGTGGTACATGATCCAACATCGTACAGGTCAATATGTTCTAGGGAGAATTTTCAGAGAAATTGTACAAAACATTGGAACCGACTGTTTTTCAAAGCCATCTAATGCAAAGGACTACAATGCAAAATTGGTGCACTACGAACTACAATACTGTGCATTACTAACTACTCCACTATTAGCTCCCATACACATCGGAGCTCTTGTAAAAAGAGCTCAGCAGCGCATGCACTTTTTGCGTCGGATGAAAAGAGCACAGCTCCCTCCCCCCATTCTCACCACATTCTACTATATTTCCTTGAATTGGCGCCGGGGCGGTAATTAATTTAAAACCTCTTCTCACTCCGGCGCTTACCAAAGGCATGCGGGATAGGCAAGCATGCGCTAATTATTTGAAAACTTCTTCTCACTCCGGCACTTACCAAAGGCATGAGGTAAATTTAGGCCTGCGTTATGAGTGTGATGTAAGGATACCATCATGAAAAGCACATTTAATAATAAAAAACGTTATTATGGTCTTACCTTTATTTATAAATGAAGTCCATGCGCAGCTGCTTCTGAACAAAAGCATCGATAACTTCTTTATAGAAGTCTTCCTTATCTTTCTTCAGTTTTAAAAGTCTCTCTGTCTTGATGTAGATATTCCTTTAATTATTACCTCCTGCTTCGATTGAAAGTCCAGTTTAGAAAACTGTTTTATTTTAGATATGTAATCCTCCATGTTAAAAGTGCAAGCTAGAGGAAAAAATAAACGATCGCTGCTAAAGCTGTTGCTGCTTGTTGTCACTTCTTCTGCAGCAGAGTACCGGTAGTCGCAAAAAGGATCACTAGCGCCCTCTACCACCAGGAGGCGGGAGTCATTTAATGACTCATATTTGACACACGCAGCTACGGTATATTAATAAAACATAGCTGCTTACTGTTCTTTTTAGCATATTCAATAGCTTGGACCTTAAATCCTACTGAATAGCACTTAATCTTCTTCCCTTTATGCGATTTCAAATTGTTGAAATCAGCCTCCTCCATTTTGAAAATGATGACAGGTGAAGTGTCACTCGTGACGTGACGAGTTTGACCCGGCAGAAATTCTAGGCATATGCTAATTATTTTGCGAAACGAGTTTGACCCGGCGTAAATTCTAGACATGCGCTAATAAGAATAATATTTTGTGAAACGAAGCGTTAATCCTGAGCCTGCGGTAATGCTAAGCATGCGCTAATTATTTTGCGAAACGAGTTTGACCCGGCAGTAATTCTAGGCATGCGCATACTATATTCCCGGCGGCAATTCAAGGAAATACGGTATTCTATTCTATTCTACAGAGGCACTATAGAGAGCCTACTGACCAACAGCATCTTTGTCTGGACTGGAGCCTGCAGTGCTTCAGACTGGAAGTCTCTGCAGAGAGTGGTGAGGACGGTGGAAAAGATCATCAGGACTCCTCTTCCTCCTATCCAGGAGATCGCAAAAAGCCGCTGCCTGACCAGGGCTCAGAAAATCTGCAGAGACTCCTCCCACCCCCACCAAAGACTGTTTTCACTGCTGGACTCTAGAAAGAGGTTTCGCAGCCTCCGTTGCAGAAACTCCAGGTTCTGTAACAGCTTCTTCCCTCGGGCCGTAAGACTCTTGAACGCATTAAAATAATCCCCTCAATTCCCCCTAAAAATGGATTGTAGGGGGGCGTGGCCTGCGGGCCTGCAGCAAAGCGGGGTGTGCCAGGACCGACTTCGAGAACAGCGACAGGTGCGTAGATGGCCCACCTGGGCGCGTTGATCTAATCACCTGTCACTCTGTTAAAGGCAGCAGCCGGGAAGAAGGGGGAGAGTTGTTGGTGGAGCGCGAGCACGAACAAGAACGCGAGCGAGAGCAAGATTGAGACAGACTAAAGACAATTGCTGAAAAGCACGAGAGAGACTTTATTGGATAAATAAAACAGTGTCTAAAACTCTGAAAAGGAGCGGTGATGTCTATACTTGGTGGTCCGAAGAACCCGGAAGTAAGAGACTTCCACATGGACTAACTCGCTGGAGTATAAAGACAATATAACATACATCCATAAACGTGGATGCATATGCAAATGTGCGATATATTTATCTGTACAGTAATCTATTTATTTATATCTGCACCTTATTGCTTTTTTATCCTACACTACCCTGAGCTAATGCAATGGAATTTCGTTCTTATCTGTACTGCAAAGTTAAAATTTGAATGACAATAAAAGGAAGTCTAAGTCTAAGTCTAAGTCATATTTAGTCTTTATGCATTGAATGCATGAGTCAAAGACGAACCCATTCGATTATTTGCGTGGATATGGACAAAGGGTGCATATAGAATCATTTCTGTTGACTATGGCAGTGTTTTTCCACCTTTTTTGAGCCAAGGCACATTTTTTTCATTAAAAAAAATACGGAGGCACACCACCAGCAGAAAAGGTTAAAAAAGGAAACTCCACCAGGTGTCGTGCCTTATTTTGAGTTTGTTGTCGTTTCCTGTGTGTAGTGCTTTAGTTCCTGTCTTGCGCTGTTATTTTGGTGACTCTTCCTGTTTTGTTGGTGTTCCCCTGTAGCAGCTTCATGCCTTCCTTTGAGTGCTACGGCCCGCACCTGCTTTGTCTTCGCAATCAAGACTATTTAAGTTGTGCTATCCTTCTTTGTGTGGACATTGTTGATTGTCATGTCATGCTCCACACGCTGTAAGTTTTTGCTGTTGTCCAGCATTCTGTGTTTGTTTACTTTGTAGCCAGTTCAGTTTTACTTTTGTTTTGCATAGCCATCCCTATGCTTCAGTGCCTTTTCCTAGCAGGATTTGCCTTTTGTTCATTTCTTGTTTAAGCGTTGCATACCTTTTTTCCTGCACGCTGTCTCCCATATTGGGATCACGACAAAACCATTCTCGACGCGTTCCGACTTCTACAAAGCAATGAACTACCTGCTGCCACCTAAATGATAAATGGGTTATACTTGTATAGCGCTTTTCTACCTTCAAGGTACTCAAAGCGCTTTGACAGTATTTCCACATTCACCCATTCACACACACATTCACACACTGATGGAGGGAGCTGCCATGCAAGGCGCTACCAGCACCCATCAGGAGCAAGGGTGAAGTGTCTTGCCCAAGGACACAACGGACGTGACTAGGATGGTAGAAGGTGGGGATTGAACCCCAGTAACCAGCAACCCTCCGATTGCTGGCACGGCCACTCTACCAACTTCGCCACGCCTACTGATATGGAGTATTACATGGTTACCCTGCCAAGCTCTACACAGCACAGGCACTAGACAACGGAACATTATTATAATTATAGATTTGCAGAAAAAAAAATTTGGAACAATTAGGTAAAGTTGCATAATTTCCCACGGCACACCAAAGAATATCTCACAGCACACTAGTGTGCCGCGGCACAGTGGTTGAAAAACACTGCACTGTGGCATCAATGATGAATCATAATGACCCCCTATTTGACATCTTTCATTAACCAGGAAAGAGGCAGCAAACCTACAAACGAATGAACAAAAAAACATCAATATGATGGCTGACCCTTTTTGTAATTTTATTAACAGGTCAGCAGTCTGTCAGAGTTAGAAGTAATGACATCACATGACAGTTTGGACTTTATTTTTCCCTTAGTTTCTGTAATATTTTCTGTCGGAGCTCATTGTTTTCCACTTCCTGTCATTTTGCTATTTATGCTTCCATGCTACATAGCTTTCCTTGTGTTTCCTGTGCACGTCCCTGTTACACCATTTCTTTATTAATGTTAATAAATAAATAAAATTCTGCACCTCACATGTCATATCTGCATCCTGGGCTCCAGACCAATAACGATCAACACCAAAACGAAACAGTTTTGTACTCTACTGAATTAAATTCTAGTTATGTATAATGTATATTATGATTGGGAGTAACTGATTATTGGACCCAAATGCATAGTCACCCAGCAGAACAAGGGAATCACCTGAGTGAGCACTCTCCAGTACTCCCTCTAGGGACTCCAAAAAGGGTAGGTACTCTGAACTGCTGTTTGGTGCATAAGCACAAACAAAATGTCAGGACCCGTCGACCCCACCCGGAGGCGGAGGGAAACTACCCTCTCGTCCTCCGGGTTAAACTCCAACGTATAGGCTCTGAGCTCGGATCCAAAAAATGCCAACAATACTTAATTTACGTTCCGTAACTTGTATAATAACCAAGCTATAGCCACACTGTCATTGTCAGAGCGAACATTGAGGTACTGTTGATCTAACGTAGTAACACATCGCCTTGCGACGGCATGCTAAGGTATTAGCCGTAAGCTAGTTTTTGCACTAGCACCTGAATGGCTTTTGCATTTGTAATACATAGTCAGTACAGATTGGTGTCTTATCGTATTGTATTGAGAAACATTGACAATTATATTACAGTACCTGTAAAGTATTAGCCCACATTTCATGTTTTGTTTGTTTATGTAGTTGTACTAACAAGCATGAAGTGCTGCATGTATCATGGTCAATATTATAGTGACTCACTTGATGGACAGTTGTCTGTTTAGCCCAGCTGGCCGGGGACATTTTTTCCAGTTGATTTTGGTCATGCACTACATTTATAAGTTGGCTCAAAGTTCCACCTTTGCAGCGTGACCAAGTCACGCCGACCTCACTCTCTCTGCTTTTGTCTGCTCCAACATTTCACTGTGTCGTCGTCCTCGCTTCTATAACCAGCAGTTCATCCTCTGTATATTCAGCTTCACAAAGATAAGGTTGTGAATCCTCATTTGTCTAAAAATAGCCATCTTTGTTGTCCGTTACCAAGTTTGTAATGGTTAGAATACACACACGCATTGGTTTCCGGAAGTAGGAACACACGTTTGTTGCCGAAATTCGGAAGTGAGTTGCTATGGGAACGGAAATAAATGCAAAACAAGTTACGGTAATGCTTAAAATGATACCGTAAAAATTGTACATTTTACATAATGTTATGAAGGTGTCTGCTACCAGGGTGTACCCCGCCTTCTCCCTTGTGCAGCGGGGATAGGCTCCAGCACCCCCCGCAACCCCGTAAGGACAAGCAGTAGAATGGATGGATGGATGGATATATATATATATATATATATATATATATATATATATATATATATATATATATATATATATATATATATATATATATATATATATACACTACCGTTCAAAAGTTTGGGGTCACATTGACATGTCCTTATTTTTGAAGGAAAAGCACTGTACTTTTCAATGAAGATAACTTTAAACTAGCCTTAACTTTAAAGAAATACACTCTATACATTACTAATGTGGTAAATGACTATTCTAACTGCAAATGTCTGGTTTTTGGTGCAATATCTACATAGGTGTATAGAGGCCCATTTCCAGCAACTATCACTCCAGTGTTCTAATGGTACAATGTGTTTGCTCATTGGCTCAGAAGGCTAATTGATGATTAGAAAACCCTTGTGCAATCATGTTCACACATCTGAAAACAGTTTAGCTCGTTACAGAAGCGACAAAACTGACCTTCCTTTGAGCAGATTGAGTTTCTGGAGCATCACATTTGTGGGGTCAATTAAACGCTCAAAATGGCCAGAAAAAGAGAACTTTCATCTGAAACTCGACAGTCTATTCTTGTTCTTAGAAATGAAGGCTCAAACACAAAATTGTTTGGGTGACCCCAAACTTTTGAACGGTAGTGTATATATATATATATATGTGCATGTATATATATATATATATATATATATATATATATATATATATATATATATATATACTGTATATATATATATATATATATATATGTATATGTATATATAAGTGTGTGTGTGTGTGTGTGTGTGCAGTGTGTATACAAAACGTTGATGGAGGGTTTTGTGTTATGACCGGGTTGCATGGTGGTGCGGGGTTTGTTCTCCCCGGATGCAAATGGACGAATCCGGACAGGACTTGCAGGTAAGGACATGATTTAATAGTAAATTAACACAAAACAGATAGCAAACCGACGGAATCAGGTGCCGATCGCACCTGAAGCTAAGGCTACTACTTAGCACAGACTAAGGATCACTAGCAGGGGCCAGGAGACAAGCAAAACTAACATAACAGTAGCGTGACGCAAATAAAGAAGCCAGGACGAGTGATCAACAAAGGCAGGCTTAAATAGTGTCTCTTGATTACAAACAGGTGTGTCCCGAACAACAGAGGCAGGTGAAAATCAAAAGTAACCATGGTGACTAAACTCAGGAGGTGCACAAACAGGAACTAAAGGAGTCCAAACAAACAGAATACACAAAACATGATCCGGACCACGGATCATGACATTTTGAAGTTGTTTTAGAAAGCTTTGAAGGCTACAACAGTGACTCCCACTAGCCACATCTTGCAAGTGTTTGTTTTTTTTGTCTTTAGAATCCTTTAAAAAAAAAAAGACGTGTGTTTGGGCTCTAATATTGATTGTGAACGACAGGCAATATTTATTTTTAAAAATGAGGAAATACTCGCCACTGCCTTATTCAGTGTACTCAAGACTGGGCACAGTGCACTAAAATGGTAAGTTCGCATGCACACTAAGCAGCTTGGAAACCCCATAGCAGCAGCCTGGTATCACATTTCTACCCCCAATATGATCAGAAAATGTGTTCTATGTTCTTAGAAAAATGTGGAAAACATTTTTGTAATACAGAAAATACATTTATAGCAGGGCTTTCCAAACTATGGCCCGCCGGCGTCTTCAATTTGGCATTGAGAATCCTACAAAGCATCGCATCATTGGTCTTATGTGACGAGGCTCAATTTATTGGTGGCATGTGAAGCTTGTGAAACCCGAATATCCCTTAATTTGGTTGCTGAAGCACAGGGTTCAAAGTGTGGTGAAACAACTAGCCCAGGGGTCGGCAACCTTTACCACTCAAAGAGCCATTTTGGCAAGTTTCACAAATTAAAGAAAATAATGGGAGCCACAAAAAAAATGTTTTAATTTAAAATGAAAAACAGCGCATACAAAGCTCTTTGTGCTATGTTAACCAGGGGTCTCCGACACACGCACCGGCACGCACTTTAATGTGGAAATTTGATGTTAGTGCGGCCCGCGAGTTTTGAATGAATGGCGCTTGATAGCGTCATACTTGCCAACCCTCTCATTTTTCCCGGGAAACTCACGAATATCAGGGCATGATGACACTGCATTTGGCGCCCTCTACAGCCTGCCCTAACAGTGTACCTGCTCGACCACATGTAGAATGCAGTTTCAGCCTGCTCACGTAAGTGACAGCAAGGCGTACTACCTCAGCAGCCACACATTTTACACTGACGGTACCAATACCCAGAATCCCATGCAGCCCTAACTCTTCCGCTCAACCAACGCACGGAGAGGTGGGGGGGGGGGTTGATGTGTGGGGGGATTTGGTGGTAGCGGGGTGTATAATGTAGACCGGAAGAGTTAGGGCTGCATGGGATTCTGGGTATTGGTTGTGTTGTGTTTATGTTGTGTTACGGTGGGATGTTCTCCAGAAATGTGTTTTTCATTCGTTTTTGGTGTGGGTTCACAGTGTGGCGCATATTTGTAACGTAACAATGTTAAAGTTGTTTGATACGGCTACCGTCAGTGTAAGCTGTGTGGCTGATGAATAAGTGTCTCCTATGTGTGCAAGTAAAAGCAACATACAACATGTGGCTGGACTGGCACGCTGTATGTAAATGCTATAGAGGACAATTACTGCAGTGCAATTAGGGCACTCCCTTTATTTAGTAATTAGAGTGTAAATAGGATTATATTTTCCCTTGGAGTTACCTATGAGAGACACTGAGATCCATAAATCTCCTGGGAAAATCTGGGGGGTCGGCAAGTATGTAGCTGAGCCGCATCAGAGTGGTCAAAGAGCCGCATGCGGCTCCGGAGCCGTGGGTTGCCGACCCTTGAACTAGCCGCTCATAACCCGAAAAATTGCGGTATTGTAATTTACTGGGGACAGTGTGGCGCGGTTGGGAGAGTGGCCGTGCCAGCAACTTGAGGGTCCCTGGTTCAATCCCCACCCTCTACCAACCTCGTCACGTCCGTTGTGTCCTTGAGCAAGACACTTCACCCTTGCTTCTGATGGGTCGTGGTTAGGGCCTTGCATGGCAGCTCCCGCCATCAGTGTGTGAATGTGTGTGTGAATGGGTGAATGTGGAAATTGTGTCAAAGCGCTTTGAGTACCTTGAAGGTAGAAAAGCGCTATACAAGTATAACCCATTTACCATTTACTTTGAGGACTTCACACAAATTTCAAGGCATTAGATGCGCATAGCATTTTTTTTTTTTTTTTTATCATGTGCCTGAATTTTTTTTGCAGAGAGTTTGAGTATAATATTTATTTCTGAAAGGTGCTATTTGCAACTTGCTCACAGTGACATTTTTCAACCCAAAAAATATAACAAGACCTTGAAAGAACAGGTTTTTGTGTTACCACCGGTGGTTTAACAGAACAGTTTTACCAATTCAATGGCTATATTTGTTACAAGTACAAATTAAGCTCAAGCTGGAGAAAATTTGAATGGCTTTAACGGCTGTCAATCATAGCTGTCTTGTACACGTGTGCATGCCCACAATGCGTGGCCAACCACAGAAGAGAATCAAAACACTGATTGTGTTGTTTTAGTAATTAATTAGAGATAGCTGCTTCAAATGTCTGTTCTGCTGTGCACCTCCAAGAGGATAAACTAAAACATTGCCTATCTTATTAACACCAACACCCACACCTTGTCAAAGTACAAGCAGTGTGGTGTTAAATGGCTTGCTAAAATATGCCATTTACACATACTGTAGATTATATACACTGCTCCTACCTCCAAAGAGAGGATAATTGTGTAACATCGGTACAACATCCTGTTCCACCTTATGCAGTTGCAGGTGTAATGGGACCAAACTCAGTGTTCAAACATAAATCTCACACAGGTTGGATCATTTTTAATTCCAACGACTCGATTTGAATAAAATAGATTTACGATCAAAAGTAAAAAACTCGAATCAGGGGTGTCAAATTTGTTTTGATTTGCGGCCACATTGCAGTTATGGCTCCACCTCACAAAGCTGCTTGTAAAAGCGAATACATATGAATATAAATGTGTTTAAGGATTTGCTTCATAATATTATTAAACAAATGCAAATGCATTCATTATTTTAATTTTATTTTTTTTAATTTTTAAATCTGTAGATTTTAAGATCTAAAATTGGCAGTTCAGTTGCCAGAATTGTACCATAATACAATAGTTGACTGTGTACATTGTGTTGCGTACCATGGGGGAACGAGACGACACAACGGCTGGAATCAGTTCAATAGGTTTATTGACACTGATGAATTGGTGGGAAGTGTATGCTACTCTAAGTGAAAGGTGCAAGACGATATGTAGAATTGTTACCAGAGTTTGTTGTACGTGCGTGTTGGATGAATCCTTCATCAGACCAAAGGGGCAAGGCGAGAAGGCAGTCCGTGGGCAGGCAGGCGGTCGGGGGCTGGAAAGAAGCAACGAGGTCCGTGTCCAAGCAGGGGTCGAGGATCGAGGGAGGGAGTCCGGAATCCAGAAGGACGTCGAGGCACACAGTTCGATCACGGGAAACAGGGAAGGCACAGAGAGAGAGCAAGTATGCGGGAGGGAAGCCAGAGACGGGATGCTTATTGCAAGAGTGAACTACGTTCTGGCACAGGATCTTCAGGTCTGCTGGTCTTTATGCTGCCTGCCCTCATCAGACCCAGGTGCGCAGATTGATGATTGTCTGCAGCCTTGCAGGCGTGTGGCGGCGATGCGTGCAGAGCGAGCAGGGGCGCGTGTCCCGGCCCGCTTCTAGCGGAGGTGCCGGCAGATGACATGCAGGATTGTGCACGCTCCGTGACACATTGTTTTCTAACGGTAAAATTCTGACGACTGAGCTGCCTGTTTTTGGCCCCAAATGTTTTTTTATTTTTTTTTTATTTTTTTTTAAGTGTATGTAAAACATTTAATTAAATTAAATGCATAGGCAATTGTGTAATTATATCATTCAGCATTTATGTTTACAGCGTTGGACAATTTGCTTCGAAATCATAATTCAAGCAGATATTTAAGTATTTTTATTTTAACAAAAAATGTTTGCAATGTTTTATAATGTTTGTTACATTGTTAGATAACATTAGAGTTTTAAAGTCATGCATTCCATGCAGTACATGTATTTTTTTCTGTCAAAATGGAAAGACTACATGAAGTGGATCTTGAGTTTGACACCTGTGGACGAGATAGCGTGCAGCACCTGTCTCCTTCTCTGCACTACTGTTTGCAAAATAAAAAAGTATTAAAATAAGAGTGATATTCTGTCAATATGTCACTGTGTGGTTGTCCATCTGCTCTTTTGTATCAAAGTTGTATTTGATACAATTCTGCCCAAAACAACAACCCTAACTTTCCTTCTCCTGTTCACAATATGCCTTTTACCCTTTGTTTCAAACAACATCTGCCTGCGGTTTCCTCAACAGCTAATGAATTCCAAACACAAAAAGACGGAGGGAAAAAAGCTGAGCATCTCTCCGTGCTCTCCTTCTTTCCCCTTCCAACACAAACAACACAATTTCCATTTACAATTTTGATTGTTAATTTGCATGAGGAAAATTAGTTGGGTGACATGCGAGGTGTTTTCCCCCCCACACACTTTTCTCTTCTGCTTAATTTCCCCACTAATTATAAGCAGCAATGGCACATTATTTACATAAATAATTGTTGTTCCGTCTGTTCCCTCACATTTTCCTCCATTCTTTGTGTGTCAGAGTTGTTTTGGCATTTGTCGTCCGCAGGGGTAATTCTCCTTGGAGAACATTTTCTGATCTCTTCTGACTGAAATATCTTGGAACGGGAGTGTTTCTTCGCCTGATGTTTGTTATGGTGTTTTGCTGTCCTTTGTTCAATAAATAGATTCATCCTACATTTTCTACTTCCCCTCCAAACTTCTAAACTCTCATAAATAAATATGTCAACCGTCAACACCCTTCTACTATTTTTACTTCAAGGCGGGAATCATTTTCACAAGTTTATAGGGAAGGTTGTGGTATAAAGTATCAAAAGTAGACCTTGGATGTAAGCAGCAGCAGTCGAAATGTTTGTTATTGTCATCGTTTTGTTCTATTGGGTTTTCTTTAATAGATTGCATTCTGGGATGAAGAGCAGTATAATCACAAGTTGTACTCTAAAACTTACCCCTTGCTTCTCATAGACCTTTAATACCCCATATTGGTCAGAAAAAGCAAACAGAAGATGTGTTTAGTATAAAAGTTGAAACTTGATTGAGAATTTGTGCGTGTGTGAGCGTGCGTGCATGTGTGTGTATATGTGTGTGTGTATATATATATATATATATATATATATATATATATATATATATATATATATATATATATATATATATATATATATATATATATATATATATATATATATATATATATATACACACAGGGTTTTCCCTCGACTGTATATATACGCTCCCTCCCTCTCTCTCTCTCTCTCTCTCTCTCTCTCTCTCTCTCTATATATATATATATATATATATATATATATACATACAGTCGTGGTCAAAAGTTTACATACACTTGTAAAGAACATAATGTCATGGCTGTCTTGAGTTTCCAATCATTTCTACAACTGTGATAGAGTGATTGGAGCACATACTTGTTGGTCACAAAAAACATTCATGAAGTTTGGTTCTTTTATGAATTTATTATGGGTCTACTGAAAATGTGACCAAATCCGCTGGGTCAAAAGTATACATACAGCAATGTTAATATTTGGTTACATGTCTCTTGGCAAGTTTCACTGCAATAAGGCACTTTTGGTAGCCATCCACAAGCTTCTGGTTGAATTTTTGACCACTTCTCTTGACAAAATTGGTGCAGTTCAGCTAAATGTGTTGGTTTTCTGATATGGACTTGTTTCTTCAGCATTGTCCATATGTTTAAGTCAGGACTTTGGGAAGGCCATTCTAAAACCTTTATTCTAGCCTGATTTAGCAATTCCTTTACCACTTTTGACGTGTGTTTGGGGTGACTGTCCTGTTGGAACACCCAACTGCGCCCAAGACCCAACCTCCGGGCTGAGGATTTTAGGTTGTCCTGAAGAATTTGGAGGTAATCCTCCCTTTTCATTGTCCCATGTACTCTCTGTAAAACACCAGTTCCATTGGCAGAAAAACAGGCCCAGAGCTTAATACTACCACCACCATGCTTGACGCTGGGCATGGTGTATTGTGGCCAAACAGCTCAATTTTTGTTTCATCTGACATCACACGGACAAAGATAAGACCTTCTGGAGGAAAGTTCTGTATGTATATATGTATATATATGTATATATATATATATATATATTTGTTACACAGCTCTTGCATACCTACAGTAGTAGCAGTTGTGTGGAACAACTGAGTGAAGGATCATTATGCACACCAGAGCTCAGGGCGGTGCAGACAAATCCACTATCTACAGAGACATACATGCAAAATGTGTAGTATCAGTCATCTTTTAAGGCCATCTAATTAATGCACCCTCCAACTAATACCTCACACCCAAATACCTGCTGTACTAAGATGTCAAGGCCGGGTTTAGTTGTGTCGACTACGGGACCTGGAGGTCAGTGTAAACGAGAAGAGTGCACTAAACAGTATGTGAGGTCCAGTCTTTTAATTGAGGCAAGGAAAGTGTGCATGAAGTGAGGTGCGAAGGGCGATCTTCAGAGGCCAATTAATTTGGAATACAAAGTAGTGGGGCAATCTGCTCAGGTTTCTGTCCTGGTGTGTGACAAGCTCACACGGACAATGTCTCTGAGGTATCTGGGATGGAATTAATTAACCAACACCATTGTGTCTGCCAGTGCTGCTCCTACTTGTTTAAAACAAACTGTCCCAGAAAATGTTGTTTCCTAGGAACTAAAAAAGAGAAAGTTCATATGGTAAACTTAACATTTACACAATGATCTGTACATTTTTTTCCTATGAGAGTTAATTCCAGCAGCCTTTCTCAATCGATGGTTGCCGGTGTTAAGGGGAGACACTAAATTGGTTGAAACTAAGCCGCATCCTAACAAAGGGAGTGTGGCCATGTGGGCAAGAGGCAGACTACAACCTGGACAATCACTGTGCATATTGTCATGACACTTCAAGACGGTTTTTGGATTTGTGTTGTTTTTCCGGTGCATAGTGTTATTTTCTTGTTTCCACTTCCTGTGCGTATTTCATTTCCTGCCTCGTCTCCTCTGGCCTTAGCGCCAGTGAGGTGCGATACCACTGATTCCCCTTCCAATCTGATACAGAGTAAAATTCAGGCTGGTATCAAAGATATCAATCCGATACCGATACCGTGTGCAAATATACCAAATGTGTCTGGTAAAATTTAAACAGTAATGTATTTCAAATGTTGCTGCTCTTGGGGAATCATCTTCAAAATATGTAAAATCACAGGGCGAAACAAATTATGCTGTTAGTCTGCACTAAATATGATATCTTGTTCAAATCCAACTATGTATGTCAGGGCTATTCAATTACACAATGAAGTGGGCTACAGTTTCAAGAGTCCAAGGGCTCAGGGGCCGGACGTCGAAATTCGGATGTTTCGTCAGAAAGTTCCTGCACTGGTTATATTTCTTTGAGACAGTGTTTACATAATTGCAAAGTAAACACATCTGCTTTCCCACTGCACTGTCAATAAATTAATTGTTCTGACCTTGCTACTTGTTTCCGGCGTGTGCAGCTAGACAGATCGTTAACAGCACGAAGAAATAGAAGCTCCAGAAGTTTTGTCGACCATTGATGTTCCTATTTTGCAATTATTTTCCTCCCTCGGTTTTATTTCTTTACACTTTTTCCTTCATTTATGTTAGCAAGACCGGAAATATAAACAGTAAATAAACATCACAAATGTATAACGTCCATTGTGTATTTTACATAAATAAAGTAAAAAGTTAGTGTTAATACATTCGCACAATAAACAACAGATGTTTACCTATATATAAATTAAACCATACTATTAGCTCCTTTTCGGGCACACATCAGGTTATTTTCTTTTTTTTTATTCACTTTGTTAAAATTGTATAAATGGAGAGTATTTTTGGTTGTTGTGATCGAAATTAGGGATAAAGAAAGAAAGGTCCTCTGGACAAGGCTGGATCATTGTCCTGTTCTGTGTTGTGCACTCCTTAGCTACACTAGCTTTTCATTTTCAGTCATTAAAGGCCTACTGAAATGAAATTGTCTTATTTAAATGGGGATAGCAGGTCCATTCTATGTGTCATACTTGATCATTTTGAGATATTGCCATATTTTTGCTGAAAGGATTTAGTAGAGAACATCGACGATAAAGTTCGCAACTTTTGGTCGCTGATAAAAAAGCCTTGCCTGTACCGGAAGTAGCGTGACGTCACAGGTTGAAGAGCTCCTCACATCTGCACATTGTTTACACCAGCAGCAAGAGCGATTCGGACAGAGAAAGCGACGATTACCCCATTAATTTGAGCGAGGATGAAAGATTTGTGGATGAGGAAAGTGAGAGTGAAAGATTAGAGTGCAGTGCAGGACGCCAGGGTGTATCTTTTTTCGCTCTGACCGTAACTTAGGTACAAGGGCTCATTGGATTCCACACTTTCTCCTTTTTCTATTGTGGATCACGGATTTGTATTTTAAACCACCTCGGATACTATATCCTCTTGAAAATGAGAGTCGAGAACGCGAAATGGACATTCACAGTGACTTTTATCTTCACGATAATATATCGGTGAAGCACTTTAGCTTCGGAGCTAACGTGATAGCATCGTGCTTAACTGCGGATAGAAACAGAAGAAACATGCCCCTGACTGGAAGGATAGACAGAAGATCAACAATACTACTATTAATTCTACTATCAGGAGACACCGAACCAAACCCTGGACCTGTAACCACACGGTTAATGCTGTCCAGCCTGGCGAAGCCTAGCAATGCTGTTGCTAACGACGCCATTGAAGCTAACTTAGCTACGGGACCTCGACAGAGCTATGCTAAAAACATTAGCTCTCCACCTACGCCAGCCAGCCCTCATCTGCTCATCACGACCCGTGCTCACCTGCGTTCCAGCGATCGACGGCGCGACGAAGGACTTCACCCGATCATCGGTGCGGTCGGCGGCTAGCGTCGGATAGCACGTCTGCTATCCAACTCAAAGTCCTATTGGTTGTGTTGCTGTAGCCAGCCGCTAATACACCGACCCCACCTACAGCTTTCTTCTTTGCTGTTTCCATTGTTTATTAAACAAATTGCAAAAGATTCACCAACACAGATGTCCAGAATACTGTGGAATTTTTCGATGAAAACAGATGCTGTCCCAATACTTCCGTTCAATCCGTGACGTCACGCGCAAACGTTATCATACCGAGACGTTTTCAGCCGGATATTTCCCGGGAAATTTAAAATTGCACTTTATAAGTTAATCCGGCCGTATTGGCATGTGTTGCAATGTTAAGATTTCATCATTGATATATAAACTATCAGACTGCGTGGTCGGTAGTAGTGGGTTTCAGTAGGCCTTTAAATATACTTTTTGTACCTGCATTCCGACTGCCGTCTCTGCAGCTTGGGGTCAATCTTGACTGGAACTACGCTGTCTACCACAGGAAACCACTGTACGAAACCATCTTTTGAATAAGGGAAAACTAATAACTTTTATGCATCTGGCGAATGTAACATGTTTAAATATTGCAACACAACTACATGCAGTAGTGATGTAGTGAATGCACACTTTGTTGGAGAAGCATTATAAACACCAACCATGTGTTCTGTAATTATTGTTTTAGGTTTTGACTTAGGGCTTATCCATAACAGCAATTAGACCTGTACCCAGCTTGGGTGTGATTGCCCTATATAAACATTTTAATGAACATTCACCCTTCGGCTAATTAGCAAATACCAACACTTCACTCATTTTCCTGACATTGTTATAATCTCAAGTCCTTTTGTTCATTTCTAATGTGTGAGGTTATCATTTACGTGAACAAATGTGCCGTGGGTTTTGATTTAGTAGATTATTTTGAGTTGTTCGACTGTACCCTCTGTATTTCTACTTTATGACAAAAGGTGGTGGTTATCATGAACTGACGAATACCGTTAGAATGACAGTCATTTAATAACCAACAGTGTCTGGCCTTGATCAACCACTTACAACAATCATGCCAAGGGAGGCGCGGTGTAATAAACTTAACTGATCAGAGCACTGGTGCACGTTCACCCTGATTCACAAACATTTCAACAGACTCCACATTTACTGAAACTCCTCCGAGAGGTGTGGAATAGGTAGGGTTGGGCATCGATGGGAACCATGACTTACATTGTGATTCTCCCAGAACCCTCCAAACTTATAAACATTGATTCTTATTTCCGATGATCATTCTGCCGACCGGGAGAAATAGCTGCCAGAGAGGCAACTAGCATCTGTGTGTCTCCCTCCATACACCGTGTGGAGACGCTCCCTGAAGAAACAAAGTAAATTTTTCACAGTACCATTATCACTGGGTGATTGTAGGACGAGGCTATACATGTTACACAAAAAGAAACAGCAAGCACGTTTATGCAAGCTAATCATTAAGCTAGATGCTGTCATGATCTGTGGTATAGATCATGTTTTGTTTGGTTATGTTCTGTTGGTTTTTGGACTCTTTTAGTTCCTGTTTGCGCTTCCTTGTTTTGTCACCATGACGACTCATTGGTTTCACCTGACTCATTTTGACACATGCACCTGTTTTAATCAAAGAGACTATTTAAGCCTTTGGTTGCCAGTTAGTCGGCCTGGCGACATTGATATTCTGTATCATGCTCTGTTCTGACTTGTTTCATGCTTTGTTCATACTCCTCGTTCCATACCTTGCCAAGTAAGTTTTTGTTTATTCATGTCAAAGTTAGCGAGTTTTTGTTTCATGTCCACAGTTTACGCTTAGTGTTAGTTTTTTGTTTCCTGCGTTAAGTTGTGCCTCCGCCTTGTGAGCGCCTTTTGTTTGTACCCCTTTTTTGAGTAGAAATTAAAAATGTTCCTACCTTCAAGCCATGACTGGTCTAGTCCGTTTGCATCTCGGGAAAACAATCCTCGCAGTAAGCTGCGTAAAGATCCTCGTCCTGACAGATGCTAAACTGGCTTGACATTGAAAAGTGTAGATGGAAGCACGTTATAGCGAAAAATAAGCCGTTATTAACAGGAAATTAACAAATAGATTAATAAGAGTTAAAGAGAATATAATACAACAGCAACTGTTCGGCTCGTCTGTTGCTGTTTAGCGACCACTGGCAGGCACACACATTAGGGGAAGACGGATCGATCCATAAATTGGCAGTGTTGGTACCAAGGGAAGTATCAGTATATGAACAATACTGGTGTAATTAGATCAATATTTTTATTTTCCCTGAATCTTTTTTTTTTTTTCATTTTTGTTAATGTTACAAACTCAGGGAATAAGGCATGTACGCTGGTTTTATTTAAATGATTAATAGATAGTATTTTTTTTTAAATTTTGTTTAGTTATTCTGTACTATTGACTTTGTTTTATTCAATAAAAAAAAACAAGGAAGTAGTTTAAATAGTTGTGTTGATACTGTTACAATGTCAATAGCACTCACCATAAGTATATTAAAAACATTTACAATTACCACATGTGATCGGTATCAGCTCCTTCATGGTTGATTGGAATGGGCATTAAACCCTGATTAGAACATCCGTATCTCTAACACATAATCAACAGAATGTGTAAATGTATTTTTATGAGGTTTTCCCAAATAAAGTGTTTTTTTTACGCTATTCCTGTGGAAATAAGCTTAATAACATTTACAATTAAGTTCAAATGATTGATATTTATATACTGGTTGGGAATAGCCATGGGAGAAATTATTATTACATGTTTGACCCTGCCTCTTAAAAGAATCGAGAATAAAAGCAAGGAATCTGAGTCGGAAGTGGAATCGGAAGTGAAATCATCGAACAATGCCCAACTCTATAGGAATAAGGTAATGCTACAAATTATGGCAGCTTGTTTGCAATGCATTTCAGTTTCCCCACCCACAAAAGCGTTTTATCACAATAGTTTTGTCCATAGAGTGTATATATATATACCACTATCCTGTTAAAGAGAAACTCTGCAACTCATGATGAATGTTGTGCACTTGTGAGGATGAAGGTCTGAGCCAAAATGGCAGGCAAAGGAAAATGGTGATATATGTGTGGACCGATGAAGGCCAGGGTAAAAAGCAACGAGATAAGGCGTCCTCACAAAGAGCACAAACCTAATTGTGAAGAGGAGAGAGGATTGCACTCTGCTGTGAGATGGTTAATTTATAAGAGCGGTGGTGGGGTAACGCGACAGGTCGAGTAATGGTAAGGAATAGTTTGAAAGATCCCTTTGTCTTGTGGGTCGAGTTTCCATTAAAGTCACTCTTCTATCTTCTTTTTCTCTTTTGTTTCACTTTTCTCCTTGGAGAACATCATTGCATGGCCATCCCATCCTGAGGTAATCAATCTTAAAAGTGCTATGAATGAAATATGTTCCATTTAAATAACTATTATGAGCTGCTTGGTGACATAGTGGTCAGAAGGCTCTTCATTTAGACTTTGAATCTCCTTCACATGCCAGCATTGTTTTGTTTTTCTGGTGTTCCCTCCTGCATTTGAAAAACATGAATGTTATGTTAATTGGAGATTCAAATTTTGTGCTAAATGTGCGTGTGAACGATCGTGATACGGAGACATCTGAGGATGGGTACCGATTCTGATACTTTTATAGGTACCGACACAAGTCGGTCTGCACTTTAATTCACGTAAAAGCAAATTGTGTCATATTTGGATACCTTTGTTGCATGCAACGTCATGTCCGGTTGCAGACTCAGCACCGGCTCTAGGTAATGTTCCAATTTTCCATACAAAAAAAACAAGAAGATTGCGCTCAACAATACAGCAAGGCTCCAGTTATATATAGTTGGATTTGCCATAAACAAGCTTTAAAGTTAAAGTTAAAGTACCACTGATAGTCACACACACACTAGGTGTGGTAAAATGATCCTCTGCAATTGACCCATCCCCTTGTTCCACCCCCTGGGAGGTGAGGGGAGCAGTGAGCAGCAGCCACGCTCAGGAATTATTTTGGTGATTTAACCCCCCAATTCCAACCTTTGATGCTCAGTGCCAAGCAGGGCTGTAATGGGTCTCATTTTTATAATGTTTGGTATGACTTCGCCGGGGTTTGAACTCACGACCTACCGATCTTAGGGCGGACACTAACCACAAGGCCACTGAGCAGGTTTAAACAAGCAATTTTACATTGCAATTTCAACACCTCCAAATTTGGTAATGAAAACTATATTATATTATACATATTATATATATATATATTATATTATATACTATATTTTATTCGTATATATTTGTATATATGTTAGATTTGTTATCGCTATATTAGTCTATTTATACCTGCATTGTCCTTTCCATCCTTACACTTTCCATCATTGTAACTGAGCTACTGTGTTGAACAATTTCCCTTGTGGATCATTAAAGTTTGTCTAAGTCTAAGTATAAGTCTCTATAACCAAGATACACGTTACAATCAAACAGCTGGTGCACATCGCCTCCCCTCTCTGCAACCTGTGGTCACACCGCGAGCCCCCATGCACCACCGTGACATCTTCTCCCCGTTACTTTGACAATCCATGGAAGGATGTGGCACGGAAAATTTGTGTTGTAGAAAATAACACACACAGTTTTTGTTCTCTTTTTAACCTCTATTTTTATTCATAGCAAATCGGACAGAAGGCACTTTGCCTCCTTGTCTTCTTTCAATCTCCGGTCCTTGAAGTCAGCCTATCTCGCTAAGTCACACGTACATGCTCTCACTCTCTGTCTCACTCCAGCACCCTCTCTCTTCCACCTATCTATATATGTGGCTCATTGCTAATGCAGGGCGCATAGCAGCCAAAGCCATAGACCTCAGTGTGGAAACACCCAGCAGACAAGAAAAATGACGGCCGACGCAATCTTATTTTCGGAGGGGCTGCAAGTCAGGCAGGAAATGGCTATTATTCCATCGACACTGTCGGTATTAAGTTATTTCCTTCTCTAAATACGCGAATGTTCATGAATATCTTTTGAGTTCCAGGTGCAAGCACAGGAGTCCTATATCCTGCACCCTCACTTCTGAGATTGAAGTGAAAGACAATGGTAGTGGAAATTGGCTAATAAATCCAGTGCAGGGAAAAGACTGTTTGAGTAATACTGCCAGTTCATGCATGCTTTTAAGAAGCATAAACCCTTGTGGCTTTTCTCCCACCACTGCTTTTGTTAAATGGAGGTGCCCTGGCTAAATGGCTGTTTAGCTGTGTGTGGCAATAGCTATGGCAGCTACGGGAACAGCAAGACATCAAACTCTGGTATAAGACTAAGGCAAAGTTTACACTAAGCCAGATAAGGTTATCCAGGGTAAATCCCACCTAACCTTATCCGTGTCCACACACAACAATGCCACCGTTTAAGAGCCCCTCCGTCCGTCGTCCGCCAGCGCAACGCGACCTAATACACATGCGCGGAAAATGGCCATGTCATAGTCACCTCCAGTGTTGCTTTGTGTGCAAGTTCTTAAACTTAACTTATTTGAACAATATCCAGTGTTGTGGTATTTCAATTAACTGGAATCCAGTGTGCTGTGGGGGCCTATTGTAGTGAATCACACCTGAGCCATCATAAATTAGTCAAATCTTCATTAGAAACGTAAACAATGTGATAAAGAACATTTTACATCAATCAAACTATGGATCTAGATATGTGGTCGGCACACTCCTCACTCTTTTGCCTTCACCTTCATTGTCTATTCGTTTTTGGTGACTTTATATACTCTGGACCTAGACGTTGAGTCTGTGACATACATGGCGGACAATAACTGATACAGTCTGCTTTGCCAGTCCAAATGCATTCGCTGTTTTCCGTAGTTTTCACTCGATGGCCAGGTAATACAAAGCACATGCTACCTTTTTTGTCACATCCACAGGAGCTTTTTTCCACAGCTGACCTGGACATTCGAAAGTTCTCTTGCCGTCTGAGAAGTGTTGTATCCCAAATAGCTGCAATCGCTTTCTCTTAAGGTATTCATGTGTGATTTCCACAAGCGTCTGTACATGTAGAAGAATGAGAAACACGGGCATGTCTGGATGACTCGCCTTCATGTTTCCAGTGGTTAGCTTCGAGTTACGAAACCGCTTTATTATGAAGCTGGCTGTGGCGCGTTCTTTCTGACGTCACTTCCTGTGTGGGGCGCGGTCTTTCTGGCATCACTTCCTCTCTGAACTCAGTTTGTGAATGATCAATGAGTCCATACAAAGCTAAGTGCCGAGATTCAAGAAATACTGAACTGACTTACCCCTTGTAAACATTTGTCCGAGGAGGGGGACCTTAAATGCTGGTTTAGTGTGGCTGAAACCGGGCTTAGGATAAATAATTATTCGTTTAAGGGGTTATCCGGCTTAGTGTAGACATAGCCTAAGGTATTTCACCAGACTAATTACAATGTATGTACTTGTATTGTTTCGGTATGCATACTATTCGCTCATGCCAAATATTGACCGGAGTGTGCTTACCTGTGCTAATTCACCATAAGTCTCTTTATTGGACTTTTTCTGTTGGACCTGTAACATAACTCAATATGTAGACATTTCATACCTGATGTAAGCTTTATTTAGTTCACAAATGACATGGCAACGGTTTATTGACTGACTTTTCTGTCAGGGACGCGTCGTGTGAGACGACGAAGGTTGTAGTGATTTTAAAATAAGCAGACGATCGAGAAGGCCGCGTGTAGGTGAAAGAGGTATTTAAAAAATTAGCAAACAAAAGGTGAGAGCTAGGAAGTGCTCTGAAAGCATAGAGGAAGCTATGCACGGAAACAAAACTACACTGGACAGGCTATTAAAAAAAAAAAACGGAATGCTGGAACACAGCAAAAACATTTACAAAGAATGAGGAGCAGATGGCGCCCACAAAGTATATTCGTACAAGAGCTCAGCATAGAAAGAATAATCAACAATGTCGCGACTCAACTTAAATAAACCTAATCGCTAACAAAAAGCGTGGATCGGTGCTCAGAGAAAGATGTGAAGCGGTCACGGAAAAACACAAGCACAACAGGAAGTGCCACCAAAAGCGCAGGACAGGAACTAAAACACTACACAAAGGAGAACACTAACAAACTCAAAATAAGGAACGGCCTGGTGTAACCAACCATGACAGTTTCGTTGCATTTGTCATGTCCTTAGGAGTCGGTCATCAGAGAGAAAAAAATACTCAAGAACTGGGTACCTGGAGAGTAATCTCTGATTTATTTTGTTATTAATGTTTTGTTGTTAATGGCACTTGCACTACGACCGTAGTTGGGATGTGTTCGTAAGTGTGTGCGTGTATAGATCCTACTACAACACGGCTGGAGAAATACTATACAGAAACACACTTGAATGGGGTGAACCGCTCATTGTAGGTAATTCGACAGGAAGTGGCAGACAAACCTTCAGGACAGGTTAGCTGGCTCAGGGGTCGGCTGACCTTGTCTCACAAGATCTAGCTTCTCTTGAAATGTCCCTCTTGAAAATGGCATTGCAAGTATATATCTGCAATCTATTCAATGTTTTGCTCTTCTTCGGCCATTGTGAGTTAAAAAAGCGAGGAGGTGTCAGACTTATCTGCTAGCCAAGTGTGGCTCCGGTGCAGCTCTGTTGATTTGCATTACACTTCCCATTCTTGCAACTCACAAGTAAGTATCCAATCACAGGAGGCGTTAATGTCACGTTCAACGTGGGGCAACCTACGAGGCCCACTGTTATCTGATTGGCTATCACAACTGTCTATCGACTGTATGTGCCCTGTTAACCTACACTGCACAGGCCGCCGCATTGTTGATTTCGAACAGCGCTGGCAACAAGCTAGCTGAATTCTGATTGGATAAAAGCTCTAATGTAAAAACAGCTACACAAAAGCCTAATATGACAAGTTAAAAGTTAAAGTACCACTAATAGTCACACACACACTAGGTGGGGTAAAATTACGCTCCGCATTTGACCCATCCCCTTGTTCCACCCTCCTGGGAGGTGAGGGGAGCAGTGAGCAACAGCGGTGGCCGCGCTCAGGAATCATTTTGGTGATTTAACCCCCAATTCCATCCCTTGATGCTGAGTCGATGATAACGGGTCCCATTTTTATAGTCTTTGGTATGACTCGGCCGGGGTTTGAATTCACAACCTACCAATCTCAGGGCGGACACTCTAACCACAAGGCCACTGAGCAGGCTAAAGAAGAAGAAGAGAATATAATGAATATTTGATATATATTTATGGAAAGTGAATACTAATTAATTTATTATCATGATTTATGCTAGGCAAGCAGAGAAGACCTTGCTGGTCGTGACGGCCCACCATTGGAGTACCGGTATCAATTCCCAGGTACTGAAACTTGGTAACATATCGGTTCAAATGTGAAAGGTACCCATCCTTTGCAGCCAGGCTCAAAATGAACCTTGTGATGGCCCTGAAATGTAAACACTCAAAAGTGGAACCATTTTAAAACATGTGCATGTGCGAGTACATCCCGATATTGATGAATGGCAGAGCACAGAGCTGTTGTTGTTTGTGCCGCTCGAGATAGCACTTCTGCTGTGAAGCAGGGGTCTAATGCTGTCGCAAGTCAAATTTCCAACCCAAATACATGGGTGGGAGAATAGAAAAATACTCTTTCAGATAGTACAGGCGACAGAGATAGGTGGGGCGCTCATGACAGAACAAAGGGCAGTTTGCATTTGTCAAAATCGTGCTTTTTCCCTTACCCGCCAATGGTTGTACGCTTTTTTTCAGCTTGCATTTGAACGATATAGCTGCCATTCATGAGGAGGGCTTGCAAGAGGGTGACAGACAAGGATTTTAAAGAAGAAAAAAACCACCATTGGAAGCAGTAAGATGAAGACCAACAGCCAATCTGGGATAGAGTGACCATGCGGTTACCTCTCCCCATTGCCCATAGACACACACATAAGGCAGTCAACAGGAGAAAAGAGAGCTGTGGACCTCTGCTTACATGTTTCCAGTCAGAGGCAGTTCATCGTAGCAAAGAGACGGGTGCAGAATTGATTGAAGGTGGTGGACCATAAATGAAGGTATTGATTTCAGGGTCAGAGTCACAGGATGAGGTCCTGAAATAAATTGAAATAAACATATCAATACATCAAGTCTATTACACCCCAAGCACACACATACACTTCCACAGATACATTATAAACCTTGTTTAGCTTTACAGATGCTTGATTAATGCACATGTAATGGGCTTTTATAGATAACTGGGTGAAATAAGTTAACTAGGTAGTGATTTCAGACCGTATGTCAAAGATATGGCTTTCGTTCTGGTGATTAAAGAACCGTTCCATCACAGTGGAATTATTTTTGTTCCGCCTCAGCGCCTTCTGTAAACAAATTTATCACAGTTGTCCCTCGCTACGTCCGAACTTCAAATATGGCGGCTTCACTACACTGCGTATTTAAAAAAGTATTTTCAAACATGTATACATATTTTACATGGTTTTGTCCGAAACAAAGTTTTAGGTGAAGTCCTATTTATGTATTGTACGTATTACAGTTCAGCATTTTTCTTATGTTCTATTGTGTTGTGAAGCTTGATAAAGATGTTCACCAAGCGAGACTTCCGTTTCCAGGTTAAGGGTGAACATTGCTAACTAGACATGTGGCCTTTGCGAATGAGTCGAATCTTTAGAACGGCTCTTTTAAGAGAATTTTAATACACATTGACCAGGCATGTGTGCACCTGCCGGCTCAACTAGAAAATTAGTCAAATTAATGTACAAATTGGAATCACTTTTCCAGGTAGGGAAGTAGAATTTTGCATTCACATTTTCATCTTGTCAGAATTGTTATTCTAGTTGTATTAATATTTTTGTTCTATACATGGATACATGTTGTTTTTAGTTAATATTTGTATGTTATTGTGTACGTGTGATCCACAATGTTCTTAAAGTGAGTGAAAATTTTAAATATTGATCTCACTTTCAATGCATATTGGATGGAATATTGGATATTGCACCACCTTATGGACTATTTACAATGAAAACAAAAGTTTAATTATTATAAATGCTTTGGAATAACTCCCACCAAGGAAGACTATATATTGGTTTGAATTATTGTAATCCAAATCTTATTTTGTAACTGATTCTAATGATTCCTTGATCAAAAAATTAAATTAAATAAAACAACCAGCCAAGTCTTTTGAACGGCTCTTTGAAAGGAATGGCTCTTCAAGATCCGTCTCCCATCAAAGAGTCTTAAATCCCATCTGTCCTGCTAACAACAACACAAGCAGTTTATCTTTGCGCTAATATATATTCACCGTGACAATGAAGTTGAACCAATTTTGGCAGAACAACTTTTTGATAGAACGTCATCGTCACCTCTTAACTCATCAATAACACATCTCCACAATGGTAAGACTTCGACACGAGTGATATCAAAAGACAACAGTGGGACGTAGCATCGGACTCGGCACAGCACTTCAGGCTAACAAGACAGCTATCAGTTTTCAGCAGTTGTTCGGACAAAATTGAGATAAACTCTGTTAATTCAAGATGCACTTTATATTCAACATCAATAACAGCTTTGGTTTGAGCGATGTGGAATGACAACGCAGGCACAAAATGCTAACACCGTAGCTAGTGATCATAGCTGCGAGTGTCAAGTTGAGCAGGGTTTTGCAAAACATTTTCAACTTTTGGAAGCCCAGTTATAACTTAGAAGAAATATCCAGAAAGCGACAAAGTATTTCTACGCCATAACCATGTTGTAGTCCGCATGACAGCCATACCAAAGATGCTTGGAGGATCTTCTGGGCTACCAATGGGTATTGTAACCTACAGTTGAACACATTCATGGCTACTATATTGAGTTAAATGTGTGTAAAGGTGGACTATATACTGTTTAGAGGGCTTTAAATATGTTAAAAAAAAAAACATATTTTCAAGATCGTAAACTATATTATTAATTATATTATTTATGACAATCCTACTTTGCGGAAACTTCTTTAACACGGTCGAGAGAATTATTCTGAAATATTGACTGTAGTTGTATTTCTGTTGTGTTTTCATTGTAAATGTTCTATAAGGTCGTGCTTTGACAGTGACATCACCAGTTTGAATTTTCCCTCACCTAAAATAAATTGTAGGACAAGAGCATTGCAACAATACATAAATAATAAGTATAAATAAAATGTATATAAAAAGGATGAATACAACTGCAATAAAAAAAAGAGGTTATATTAAAAATGTGAACATTAAATTGCACTACCTTACCTGCTGTGTGTTTGCGCTTGAAATACTCTACAGACCACAACAATGAACCAGAAAAGTGAATCCAAATGCTGCTATGGTTTTTTTGAATCTGACTCCTTTTCTGGTCCAGTCGCCAAAGGGCTGCCCCCCAAGCCCTTTGCTTTTTGCCCTTGCCATTGAGCGTCTGTCAATAGCGCTTCGTACCAACCCGCTTATCACAGACATTTGTAGACACAATGTGCAGGTGAAATTCTCTTATGAATGAATGAATGAATGAATGAATGAATGAATGAATGAATGATCTTTATTGTCATTGTGCATGTAAAGGTACAGGTCCAACGAAATTTAGATTGCTTCCCTGAGGTGCTTTGCATTTTTTTTAAAAGAAGAAACCACACAATATACAAAAACAACACAATATACACAATATGCAATATACAATGTGGCCTAAGACCACTTTAAGAGGCAATGTAAAAGAAAACGAGACAGTAAAAAGTATAAAGTGACTAGAGAGGAGTAATGCTGAATCCCAGTGTGCTAAGGGGGTGGGAGTCAGCATTTCCTACCTCCTATGCTGTGCAGGCTTTTTATTGTGGATTAATTGTGTGAATAAATATGATAAATATTGTCCAGTTGGCATGTAATCGCTGATTGCACAGTCCCGGATCGTGATTGACCGGTGGCTTCCTCATGTTGCACGTGAGGGAGTTTTCGTTCTTTGTTTTTTTTTACAATTTAGCTGTGTTTAGTGCAGTTATGGCCCGGGGGGAGAAACTGTTCCTGAGTCTATTTGTGCGGGTTCGCATGGTTCTGAAACGTCTGCCGGAAGGCAGCCGATCGAAGTGGCTGTTGCCGGGGTGGGACGGGTCCTTGAGTATGTTGGCTGCCTTCTTCAGGCAGCGGGAGTTATACAGTTCTTCCAGGGAGGGGAGGGGGCACCCGATGATTTTTTGGGCCGAGTTGACGACCCTCTGGAGAGCTTTCCTCTCTGCTGCTGTGCAGCTGCAGAACCATACGCAGATGCAGTATGTGAGGATGCTCTCCACAGAAGGACACCAGCAGATCCTGTCTCAGGTGGAGATTCCTGAGTACTCTCAAGAAGTAGAGCCTCTGCTGTGCCCTCTTTACGATGGCCGTGGTGTTGGTCCTCCAGGACAGGTCCTCATCCAGGTGAACTCCCAGGAAGCGTAGGGATGAGACTCTTTCCACACAGCCCCCGTCGATGTACAGGGGCTGTATGGTAGTTTTTCTCCTCCTGCTGTCCAAGATCACTTCCTGGGCTGATGACCTCCTTCAATATGTCTCGGACATCTCTGTCTCGGTCCCGGCTGCCTTAAGTATTCTCCAAGCTTTTGGACATGTCTATAGTTATAAATTGAACTTGGGTAAAAGTGATATATTTCCTTTAAATTCTGCTGCTTAGAAATATCCTGTGCACAAGTTTCCCTTCAACTCTGCCACGCAAAATGTCACATACTTAATTGTCCAGGTCACAGATACGCTTGCAGAGCTTTATAAAGCCAACTTTGTTCTACTGTTGTCCAGAATCCAGGGAGATTTTGATCGCTGGTCCTTACTTAATTTATCTACTGTGGCTCGTGTCAACTCTGTTAAAATGAATGTACTTGTATTTGTTCCAGTGTATACAACTTTTTCTACCTCAGTCCTTCTTTCATAAATTAGACTTTGTTTAGAATAAAAACACTTACAGTTTACTTAAACAAATTTTTTAGAGGCCCAAATCATCAGGAGGATTAGCACTAACCAAACTGTAGGTTTTACTACTGGGCAACCAACATTAGAATTCTTAAATATTGGCTGCAATATGAAGCATCTCCCTTCTTTATGGCTGCTAATGGAGGCTAACTCAACTAAACCAGTACCTCTACGGCTCTGGTTCACTCTCCCATCCACTCTTCTACCGTTGCTTTTACGAAAAATCCAATCGTAAAAATCTAATTTGGAATTTGTGTTTAGTTCAAGCGTTATCTTGGTTTACAGACTATTTCTAGTCTTGCACTCATCACTGGTAATCATGCTTTCTTTCCGTCTCGTCGATTACGCCCTTTTAAGATGGTCAAGTCTGGGAATCAACAACATTAAGGATTTATACATTGACAACACTTTTTCCAGCAAATTTGTGATACAAATACTGCAGATCGGCAGTTTTGTGCGTAATACTTTGCCATGTTATGTTTGTTACATTATAACTGAATAACAAAAAATACATTAAATATGAAAAAACACAATAACAATGTACCAATAAATTTGAGTTTACATGTTTCCAAGTAAAAGAAAGCACACACAAAAATGCATCAGTTATTATTTCAACACTGTCAAGTTATCATGAACTTAACAATGAAGATGTTTAATCGCTGGTGGCGTCCACAACTGGCTGCAGGTGTTTTTCACACAGCTTTATGGCAACAAATGGCAACAAGTAGTCATCATATTTGCAAAAGAAACATATCATCTGACGAGTAGAAGTCTTTTGGGAAATGTATTTTGGTAGTTTGAGGTGGTCGTGTGTCCCAGAGGCTCGCACAAAAATTGGCCCCAGAAGGGTGCACCGTGCAGAGTTGTATATAGAGAGCTGGCCCCTGGCTGGCACGGTTCCATGGAGGTGAGTGTTTGTCAAGTACACATGATTTCCACTTTTCCTCTCAATGACAGCATCTCAGTCACATTACTCCAATTTCCCCACTTTACGCATTTACATTCGGTTTGAGCGAACATTGATTCCGTCTGCGATTCCAATGACGCCTAAATGTAGATTATTTTTTACTTCTGCATACCTCGTAAACCGTAGGTGGGGCAGTAAAATGTTGACTCCAATTGACTGTTCCGCCGTGT
Organism: Entelurus aequoreus; assembly: GCF_033978785.1. Classification (NCBI taxonomy): domain Eukaryota; kingdom Metazoa; phylum Chordata; class Actinopteri; order Syngnathiformes; family Syngnathidae; genus Entelurus; species Entelurus aequoreus. The sequence continues at coordinate 71,622,957 of NC_084736.1, read as the reverse complement.
CCTTTTTTATGCTGTGCAGTGGCAATTGAAAGAATGTGACAGCGCGCTCGTGTCATAATTGCAACACTCAGTGTTACATTTTGGTGGCATGACCACTCAGGTGGTCGTGTCCCCAAGATGCACAAAGGACGGCAGGAAAGCAGCGTGCAGGTAAGATGCTTATTTATTCACAATAAGCGAGGGCAAAAATACGAAAAAGCAGAAATGCCGATGGCACGGGAAACTGCGGCAAAGCTCGACACAAGCAAGAGGCTAGTGCGGGTGTCAGCAACCCGCGGCCCTAGAGCCACATGCGGCTCTTTAGCGGTGTGCCCTGGTAGCTCCATGGAGCTTTTTCAAAAATGTATGGAAATGGAAAAAAAATGGGGTGAAAAATATGTTTTTTGTAGGAGGACAAACACGACACAAACCTTCCTAATTGTTATAAAACCCACAGTTTAATGTGTTTGTGTTTATGCTTCACCGATGAGAGTATTTGGCGAGTGCCGTTTTGTCCTACTAATGTCAGCGGCCCTTGAACTCACCGTTGTGTGGACCGTGACTCAACAGTTTGTTTACATGTATAACTTTCTCCGACGCTGCCACAGAAACAAGAGTTTTATGCCACTCCTTCCTTGTGTCATTTTGTCCACCAAACATTTCATACTGTGCGTGAATGCACAAACGTGAGCTTTGTTGATGTTATTGACTTGTTGGAGTGCTAATCAGACATATTTGGTCACTGCATGACTGCAAGCTAATCAATACTAACATGCTATTTAGGCTAGCTACATATTGCATCATTATGCCTCGTTTGTAGGTATATTTGACCTCATTTAATTTCCTCTACTTATATTCTCTGTGTATTTACTTTATATTTGCATGTCCCATGACACATTATCGGTATGTAATATTGGCTGCATTTCAGATAGTTGTTAGTGTGCCATGTTGTTCCAGACCACAGCAAATGTTACCCAGCTTGCAAAGATTGTAATAAATCCATTAGAAGAAGACAGTCTGCAGTTTTCTTTAACTTGGACACACACATCTATACCTTTGACCATTATAAGACAATCATTTCCAGGAGTTCACCCTCTGAGAAGTTTTACTAATGTTTTCCAATGTTGTAAAAATGTATAGAATACATATTATATTTCAACATTTCTGTCAACAAAGATTTGTGTCAGCCTGCGACACATAGTCATTTTGATAGTAGGCTAATATAGCTAATTAGCTACTTACATCATGTGTTGTCCTCATTATAACACTTATATAAGACTTTTAAAGTCATTTTGATAGGCTAATATAGCTAATATAGACACATCATGTGTTGCCATCATTATAACACTTATATAATTTTTTGCGGCTGCAGACCGATTTCTTTTTTGTATTTGTGGTCCAATATGGCTCTTTCAACATTTTGGGTTGCCGACCCCTGGGCTAGTTAGCAAACATGAACTTACAAGAAGGAGTAACCAAACGCAAACTGTCACATGAAGCGAGACTACCAGACAGAGTGTGGCGCGAGGCAGGAATAAATAGCTCTCTGATTAGTGACCGGGAGCAGGTGAGCATTAATCAGAGGCAGGTGAAGAAAATCAGCACCCATGGCAACTAACAAAACTAACAAAGGTGCTGAAACAGAAATAGACAATAACTAAGAATATACCAAACTACACATAACATGACCCAGGCAATGGATCATGACACTCAGCTGAATAAAAAAAGTACCAATAGCCGTATCTTTGGTCCAGAACTTTGACCCAATTAGGAACAGGTACCTAAAAATACCCGTCCTCGGTATGCATCCCATTTTGGTGGCAAATGTCCCATTTCTACCACGATCAAGCCTGGAACCAATTGGAGGGACGATTGTACTTCCAGTCTGCCAGTCATTGGTGGTAAGATGGCTCTCAAAATACAAACTTAAAGAGGGGCATTTCATAAAAGGCAGCCATGAGTGCGACCAGACTTTGTGAGATTTGAAAAGCCATCTCATCTGCATAGTAAAAGGATGAAAAGAACGCTATAAAGCGAGCAGTCAAAAAAGGTTAAAGCACTTCATATTTATGGGTCAGAGGGAGACCATTTAGCAGGCAGGAGTGAAATGACTTGGCTGGATCTCAGTGTAAAGACACAGCAGCCAATTAAGAGAAAGGTCAAACCGTAAAAGAGGAAGCAGTACAGCAGAAGCGCCGCACGCACTGCAATGGCGTCTCGTCCTTTTAAACTCTCTCCGCAGTCTATAGGCTTCTTGCAAAATATCTTTATGACTTTTATAATGACGATTTGTTTTATGAACCATGGGACATGGATGCTTATTCACATGGATAAATGTGTCAAGCTGCAGGAGAACTGGCAGAGCGTTCAAGTTGTGCTATTTTTTGAATTAAGACAGTGCTTCTCAATTATTTTCTGTTATGCCCCCCCCCCCCCCACCCCCCCTTCAGGAAGAAGAAAATATTTTGCGACTCCCTGTCAGGTTCAAACACTGATGACATCTATTAATCAGACAAGAAGCAAGGAATCGTGCAGAGACAGAGTTCAATTTAGCTCATGTGGAGAACGCATGGAGCTGCACACCTAGTCACAGTCTCGCCCTACGCTCTAAGGTTCAGCTCCCGCGTGCCTCTATTTATTCAGGAGTTCCACAGCCAACATCACTGAGGCCGCCTCTAAAAGGAGTGGTCACATATATCATGCAAAGCAGGTCCAGGATGCACAATATGTGACGGAATGTGCTGGGGGCCTTGTGATTTCGCCTTGTCTCCGTTTCGTCTGCGTGCTGTCGTCTTATCTGCGTTGAGGTCCTTGTTGTCTCTGCTTCGTCTGCGTGCTGTCGTCTTATCTTCGTTGAGGTCCTTGAAGTCCTTGGCTGTTAGAGGGCTAAAACAAAGATAACATCTGCAGCTGAGGCCACCCCTCAGACAAGAAGTTTTGTCCTTGCACAGATACATAAGTCTAACTTGAGCACAATAGCTAATAACTATAGCAACGGACTTTAAGCATACTAAAGTTGTGTGATAATATATATACATGATTATTCTAACACTCCCCCCCCCCCAGCCCCCCACTCTCTGCTGTGACTGTGGTCCAATATAGCATCATTTGTCTATAAAATTGTGATACAATAAATAATGTTGATAAACATTGTTTTTAGTCTGTACCAGAAAAGACTTAAAGTGCATCAATTTGCCTAAACTGTAAATAAAAATGTGTCCTCCTTTAAACGATACACGTTTTTTTGACCAACTTGAACCATTTGATACTGAAAAATCTAATTAAATAAGATCTATTAAAAAAAAGTACATTAAAATGGATCAAGAACATTAACTCAGGAGCACAATATAAAAAAAACACGTTAAAGGCCTACTGAAATGAAATTGTTTTATTTAAACGGGGATAGCAGATCCATTCTATGTGTCATACTTGATCATTTCGCGTTATTGCCATATTTTTGCTGAAAGGATTTAGTAGAGAACATCGACGATAAAGTTCACAAGTTTTGGTCGCTGATAAAAAAAAGCCTTGCCTGTACCGGAAGTAACGTGACGTCGCAGGTTGAAAGGCTCCTCACATTTCCCCATTGTTTACACCAGCAGCGAGAGAAAGCGACGATTACCCCATTAATTTGAGCGAGGATGAAAGATTTGTGGATGAGGAACGTGAGAGTGAAGGACTAGAGTGCAGTGCAGGACGTATCTTTTTTCGCTCTGACCGTAACTTAGGTAAAAGGGCTCATTGGATTCCACACTTTCTCCTTTTTCTATTGTGGATCACGGATTTGTATTTTAAACCACCTCGGATACTATATCCTCTTGAAAATGAGAGTCGAGAACGCGAAATGGACATTCACAGTGACTTTTATCTCCACGACAATACATCGGCGAAGCACTTTAGCTACGGAGCTAACGTGATAGCATCGGGCTTAACTGCAGATAGAAACAAAATAAATAAACCCCTGACTGGAAGGATAGACAGAAAATCAACAATACTATTAAACCATGGACATGCAACTACACGGTTAGTGCTTTCCAGGCTGGCGAAGCTTAACAATGCTGTTGCTAACGATGCCATTGAAGCTAACTTAGCAACGGGACCTCACAGAGCTATGCTAAAAACATTAGCTATCCACCTACGCCAGCCCTCATCTCCTCATCAACACCCGTGCTCACCTGCGTTCCAGCGATCGACGGAGCGACGAAGGACTTCACCCGATCATCGATGCGGTCGGCGGCTAGCGTCAGATAGCGCGTCTGCTATCCAAGTCAAAGTCCTCCTGGTTGTGTTGCTGCAGCCAGCCGCTAATACACCGATCCAACCTACAGCTTTCTTCTTTGCAGTCTTCATTGTTCATTAAACAAATTGCAAAAGATTCACCAACACAGATGTCCAGAATACTGTGGAATTTTGCGATGAAAACCGAGCTTTTTGTATTGGATACAATGGTGTCCGAATACTTCCGTTCCAACGATTGACGTCACGCGCATACGTCATCATACATAGACGTTTTCAACCGGAAGTTTCGCGGGAAATTTTAAATTGCACTTTATAAGCCGTATTGGCATGTGTTGCAATGTTAAGATTTCATCATTGATATATAAACTATCAGACTGCGTGGTCGGTAGTAGTGGGTTTCAGTAGGCCTTTAAAAACCCTGTGAAGAGATGCATCCAAAACTGTGTGCACGCTCACGCCAAAATTATCAACCTTATGATTTGATGCTTTAGCATTGTCTTAACAGTATCCAATATTGTAACAAAATGTATCAGTCAACAAAATAGAAAATTAACCATAGGTCCCCTTTAAATTCAATTTGATGCATGTTTTGTACTGGAACAAATCATTTGGAAATCAATTGTTTAGTTTTTTTTATTTTAGTGTGCTAAAAAAAAAAAGGTTTAAAAAGTTACATACATCCCTGACACATTTTTGGTCAGGAGTTGAACAGAACTAATGCAGCACACCATGGGGGAATTTGTATTCCCTTATGTTCTTATCAGGGACTGAGCAGGAAGAGGCTAGGAATCCAACTGTGGTTAAATTTCATATGAGTTATGCATTAATTGACATTTTACATGCGCTTATTTACACAAAACCAGATGCTGCTTGTGGGGACTTGGACCTTATCCAGGGATGTGTGACATCTGCAATGTAAATTTATTGATTGGGGGAATTAATGTGATTGGGGGAAAATATTGCCTGTGTTCCCTATTGTTCTGCATGCCGTTGTTGTTATGAAATAATCTATTTTTCAATCTTTGTACATTAAAAAATTATGGTTTGGTTGCTATGCTTCTGCTCTCTTTTCTTAACATAGCAACTCTTTGGTGTCCTGAAAATGTCTGATTTTGTACGATTCTGTCAAAAAGTAGAGAGCTTATAGATGTAGTATTGAACATTAATATGCATGTAGAGGTATTTTGTAGATCCAAACTAAACAGAGATATCAATTATTTGTTAGTAGATGATTGTCTTGTATTATACACCCACATTACAAATTATATGTAAATAATATACACTCTGTATCAGTGCCCTCTAATGTTAAGTTATTTCTACATCATAATCAAGTCATAAAGTACTTCAAATTATATCACATATGACGATATTATTCATCCGTCTCCTTCACATGTCTCTTTAATAATAGATGCATGTAATTTCTCCAGCAATGGTCATGTGGTGACATAAATGACGGTATTTTTTAGAAGTAATCTTTGAAGTCGGACATCACTATAAAGGCCTACACTGCAAAAACTGAAATCTAAGTAAGATTAGATATCTCAAATAAGGGTGATATTTGCTTATTTTCTGTCTGATAAGATATTTCTTCTCACTAAGCAGATTTTATGTTAGAGTGTTTTACTTGTTTTTGGTCCTAAATTATCTCAGTAAGATATTACAGCTTGTTGCTGAGATTGTATGACCAATATTGAGTAAAACATGCTTGAAACTAGAATATCAACTGATGCAAAGCTGTGTCATTAACACTCACAAGTATAAAACTACTTTTTTAAAGTAATATAATTTCTTACTTCAAGCATGAAAAGAAAATCATGATGCCGAGCGCATATCATTATGTCAAGATAATGGCACTAGCATTTACTTAATTTAAGAATATTTTTCAACATATTGAGCAAAAAGGTGTCTTTTTTTTTTTCTACCAAGAAAAGTGCACTTATTATTAGTGAGAATATACTTATTTTAAGGTGTTTTTGGGTTCATTGAGGTTAGCTAATTTTACTTGTTTTGGAAAGTCTTGACAAGCCGAATTTTCTTGTTCTATTAGCAGATCATTTTGCTTAGTTCAAATAAAATACCCCTAATTTTTGTAAATGTTGTTGTTGTTTTTGAACACTGACTTTTTGCAGTGTAGGTGGGAAACGCACGACCCGCCACTGCATTACACACAGTTTAAATAAAGGAAAAAAATCACTGTCCTTTCATCAAGTGATTCCTACATAGTTTTTACCCAGTGACGCGTTCATCATTGAAGCCGTTCAATAAAATGACGGCAAAAAATCAAAAGTCATGCTTAAAAAATATATATATTTTTACTGCATGTGAACAATATTTTATGCAATTCTTTAATGAAATCATAAACCCATTAGTATTGCTACACCTTGCTTAGTCCTGCTTTCCACCCCCTCATGAGCATCTGGCTGTGCACGTGGGCACAGGAGCGTGCATGAGGAAGGACAACTGTAATGTGAAGTGGCGTGATCATTTAGGGTATAGCGTCTGACTGGAGGTGGGCTGCAGAGATCTGACCTATAAGTGGTGCAAAATAATGTACTTACACGTGTATACTGTTAGACTTTGGAAGTTCCAGTATTTCATTAGTTTGCGGCCAAATTGTCAACAGCATGCAGTCAAGCAAGGAAGGCACATGAGTACTGAGGGGCATCTGTCCAGGCTGCTGTTCAGTGGGAGATTGTGCAGGATGGAGGGGGGCGACACATGGAACATAAACACACCTGTCTCTTTCACCCTTCCTACCTGCCCTCATGGGGCTGTTGGGCAGAAGGCCCCATCAGTGGTCCATCTGAGCTCTGGACGCCAACACTGCCAAGTCCAGGTCCCAGTAGGGCATTCCGGGCTGACACTCCAAAGTGGGGAGGCAGATCAGCCCGGCCGTGGCTGCTGTGTTGGAACGAAGCGTATACGCCGAGCATGTAAAACCACAGCCAGTCTCTCCTGGGGCGCCGCGGGGCTGAGCGGAGAGCATAATCGATCCACTGCCAAGTGATGAGAGACCACCCCTCATCATGGTAGCACCGAAGGGTCTGCTCGGGGTTTTCTTACATCACGTAATTGCACGAGGTTCTGCGGTGGTTCAGTGCGTGGCGTGTGTCTACAGTTTTTGCATTCTCGCGAGATAACCCCTCCCTGTGCAGTGACGCGTGAATAAGCGTATGTAAAATGACAGTGCGCTTCATATCAAATGGTATCACAGATGTATTCCCAGATTTCCTGTTCCTTCACTGATAAACAAAAATATAACGGCAAATGTCACCAGATTCGGTTATTTGTTATGATCCGGTGACGGATCATAGTTTATTTGGGTTTTGATTCACTTGTTGTTTAAGTTCTGTTTCAGCACCCCTGTTTTGTGTTTTCTTAGTTGTCATGGGTGCTGACAGAGGTGGGTAGTAACGCGCTACATTTACTCCGTTACATCTACTTGAGTAACTTTTGGGATAAATTGTACTTCTAAGAGTAGTTTAATGCAACATACTTTTACTTGAGTATTTTTATAGAGAAGAAACGCTACTTTTACTCCGCTCCATTTATCTACATTCAGCTCGCTACTCGCTACTAATTTTTATCGATCTGTTAATGCGCGCTTTGTTTGTTTTGGTTTGTCAGACAGACCTCCAAAGTAGGATCTATCGCATGCCTGCGTTTCACCAATGAAATGCAGTCACTGGTGACGTTGGACTCCGTTTCACCAATCAAACAGAGCCAGGCGGTCACGTGATTAACTGCACATAAAGTTTCAGCGGCAAAACAACAAGCTTAAGCTTACATGAACTCAACGTCAAATTTGAGGAAGCACATCGCGGTAAGTAAACGTTAGTAGATATTTTGGCTGTCACCGTAGGCTGATGTTAGCTTCCCTGCTATGAATCACTGTCAAATGTACATCGTGTGGGGACATTTATTAACGCACTGCAGCCTCATAGACAGACAGACAAAGACACACACACACTCACACATGCATAGAAACACCAGTCAGAAGTGCACAGTGTGTTCTCAGGTGCAGCTCACACCTATCAGTTTTTGGTGTGCGTAAAGGCTAACTTGTTATTTTCCTTTGTAATCTCTGCCAATGAGCCTACGGTGCTGTTAAGTTATTGTGGCTCAATTTGCCTTCATTTGTTTTATGTTAATGTACTATTATTTAATATATATTATTGTTTTAGTTGCTTAAGAGATATTCCTGGCTCTAAATTTGCTCATTGCTATTTTTATGTTTTTGTGCATTATTTGTTGCAGTCATCATTAAACGAACAGGTTACTCATCAGTTACTCAGTACTTGAGTAGTTTTTTCACAACATACTTTTTACTTTTACTCAAGTAAATATTTGGGTGACTACTCCTTACTTTTACTTGAGTAATAAATCTCTAAAGTAACAGTACTCTTACTTGAGTACAATTTCTGGCTACTCTACCCACCTCTGGGTGCTGATTATGTTCACCTGCCTCTGATTAGTGTTCGGGATGCTCACCTGTTCCCGAGCACTAATCAGAGAGCTATTTAGTCCTGTCTTTCCCCGTCACTCAGGCTGGTGCTTTTGTTTGCTCATATGCAACTGTCACGTTGGTTCCCTGTGGTTTTTCGTACGCTAAGTCCCGTCTTAATGTTTCCTGGTGAGCTGTTCCGTTAGCTTCCCGTGTGCAGTCGGCACGGTATTTAGACCAGCGTAAACTGCGTTCCGGTGCCAGAACGTAGCCATCCGTACACTGCAAAAAGTCAGTGTTCAAAAACAAGAAAAAAATAAATAAAAATTAAGGGTATTTTATTTGAACCAAGCAAAATTATCTGCGAATAGAACAAGAAAATTTGGCTTGTCAAGACTTTCCAAAACAAGTAAAATTAGCTAACCTCAATGAACCCAAAAATACCTTAAAATAAGTATATTCTCACTAATAACAACTGTACTACTATATGAGTACGTATTTTCTATTGTTTCATTGAAAATAAAACAGCAAAGTCCATTTGGCCGTCATCCGTTTTAATTATGAGACACAATTGTGTCAAAATCATGATTTTTTTTTACATGCTTGAAATAACAAATTATTACTTAAAAAAATTAGTTTTATACTTGAGTGTTGATGACACGGCTTTACAACAGTTGATATTCTAGTTTCAAGCATGTTTTACTCAATATAGGTCATAAAATCTCAACAACAAGCTGTCATATCTTACTGAGATCATTTAGGACCAAAACCCTTAAAACAAGTAAAACACTCTAACATAAAATCTGCTTAGTGAGAAGAATTATCTTGTCAGACAGAAAATAAGCAAATATCACCCTTATTTGAGATATTTAATCTTACTTAGATTTCAGTTTTTTCAGTGTATGTGTCTCTCTGTTCCCTCGATTCGAGGTGTGCGTCTCGTTTCCCCGGACTCCCCTGGATCACTTGCTGCCTCCCTGGACCTCGACCGTGTTACAGAAAAGCACCAGCCTGAGTGACGGGGAAAAGGCAGGACTAAATAGCTCTCTGATTAGTGCTCGGGAACAGGTGAGCGTCCCGAACACTAATCAGAGGCAGGTGAACATAATCAGCAACCATGACAAACAAGAAAACACAAAACAGGGGTGCTGAAACAGAATAAAAACAAAAAGTGAATCAAACCCCACATAAACTATGATCTGGCACCGGATCATAACAGCGTTAGTGCTGGGCTTGTAGGCAACCAAAACAGGTTTGAAACCCTGGCCAAATATGTGTCAGGAAGATAAAGAATTGTATGCTTTCATTATGTTTGATTTATTTTGCACAAAAAACACAAATTGAACATTTGTGTTCCCATGAATTTGATTTAGTACAAAACGCACATCTAATTAAATTCAGTGTTAATCAAAAAAGTAAAAAAATAGTTTTACATAAATGAATTTAAAAAAAGGTCCCCATTTGTAATGTATGTTTAAGGCCCCAGTTTAGGTTGATAACACCAAGTTTATTTGATTTTGACACGCTGCCATAAACCGTAACTTTACACACGACTTTAGCATGAATTCCTTGCAATAGCTGGTTGAGAAATGTTGTTCTTAAACTGTACGACAATGTGTTCACGCATTTGTTCACAAAGTGGTGACCCTCGCCCCATCCTTGTTTGTGAATGACTGAGCATTTCATGGACGCTGCTTTTATACCCAACCATGGCACCCACCTGTTCCCAATTAGCCTGTTTACCTGTGAGATGTTCCAAATAAGTGTTTCATGAGCATTCCTCGACTTTCTCAGTCTTTTTTGCCACTTGTGCCAGCTTTTTTGAAACGTGTTGCAGGCATCAAATTCCAAATGAGCTAATATTTGCCAAAAAATAACAATGTTTACCAGTTCGAACGTTAAGTATCTGGTCTTTGCAGTCTATTCAATTGAATATGGGTTGAAAAGGATTTGCTGTCAGGTTTGGTTATTTTGGGTTTTTCTCTATGTTTGTGTTTTATTTCCTGTCAGCGCTCTTAATTTGGTTCTGTTTCCTGCTTGTCTCCCTGAGCGCTGTTTCCCCTCACCTGCGGTTGATTGGCAGCCTGGCCACACCTGGTATCAATCAGCCCGCTACTATTTATACCTGCCTCGCCCTCCAGTCAGCGCTGGAGTATCGTTAGCTGTTTCCTGGTTCCTGTTTGCTGTATGCTATAGACTGTTTGCTGTCTCCAGTTCTCCCTGTTTCCTGGTATCCTGTTTCCTGTTTGCTGGTTCATGTTTGCTGTCTCCAGTTTGCCTGTGTCCTGTTTCCTGGTTCCTGATTCCTGTTTTCCTGCATTTTCTTTGGACATTAAAATCATGTGATTCCATGTTATTTACTGAGATCAGTGATTCTCAACCAATTATTTTTGTTTCGGCCAAGTTAAAAGCATTTTTGGTTAGGAAAAAAACAGCACTGTAGCATCACAGTCCGATTCATCAATTCGAAAAACTGTGTTGGGATCTGGCTTGATTGTTGTTGGTCTGGACCCAAGGGTGCAGGTAAAATAGTACATCCATCCATCCATCTATTTTCTACCGCTTGTCCCTTTTCGTGGTGGCGAGGGTGCTGGAGCCTATCCCAGCTGCAATAAGGCTGGGCACATAAGAAAACAGTGCAGCAGGGAAGTGGACAGGAAGCATAGGGAACACTATGCAGCATGGAGGTACAACGCAGAATAATCAGAAGAAAAAAAAAGCATCTGATTGCCAATCAGGGACAGGTGAGGGGGCCAGCACTCAGACAGGTGGCAAAAACAGGGCAAACAGGAAATTAAAACAAAAATAATAGCGCTGGATAGGAAATAAAACAAAATAAAAGTAACTAATAATAATGAGAGATCAAGACAAACAGTTCTCATCCGTAGTGTTCTTGTTTAAAACTTGTAGATATAAAAATACACTTTCATTGTAAACAAAGAAATTATTCATTATAATAAAGATGTGTTTATGCAAATACAGATTAATCTATCAATTTTATCTATTTGTTTATTTATTTTTCCTTTGCCTTTTCTCTGCCTCAGTTACAATAAACAACACAAATGATGTCTTTATAAGATGATAAACTTACAGGGGATCATACTTGATTTGATTTAGATTAGGCCTATTTAAACAAAACTAAGAATATGTCCATTTTTTTTCTCACCACAAAGTATGCTAGCTAAATTATTTTGAGAACAAAGTTTGAGTCTGACCCATTTTGCCAATGGAGATTTTACACGAGGGTCAAATGGGGTCATCCCTCACCAGATTCAGCAGATGGCGTTGTTACTTTTTGGACGGGATTAATTTGCAACATTAACGTCTATAAGCGCGGCTGTCTCACACAGACCTTATATTTTTTCTTTACTGTGCGTCTGTCAGACGTTCCTCACAGGCATTGCAGCTCTCTGTTTCAAGAAACGGACCTAACATGCAGAATATGATTGAGGGTATGATCAGAATATGATCAGACTCAAAATATGATTTCAGAGTAGTGAGTCGCTAATGCTGTATCCTGTATGTTTGCAATAAAGTTATGGGTTAGATTTTGTGAAATGCATGTAAAATGTGCTCATGACAAGGGGGAAAAAATAGCTGACCTTGCATTTAACACAGATTTGCCTGACTTCTATTGGAGTACATGTGCAGACTGCCACACTGTTTGGTCTGTCTGCCGGTTTAGTACCCCGTGGGCGCTTCCTTGCTACATATGGTATCAGAAGTAGGCGCGCTTGCCATGAGACTGTTGGAAGGATGCCCAGTGCGAGTAATAAAAAGAAGCTTCCTCCGGAGATAAGTGAAATTCATTGGTGCATGCTAACAGGAGTGTATCACATTATTATGTTGTCTAAACAATTTTGAAACTGCAATACCGTTCAGCATACAAATACTGGAATTCGGGCTTGAGGAAAATTCCAAATTTGTAACGTTGATTCAGTTCAAATGAAAAAGTGGAATTCAACTATTTGCAAATTCCTTATAGCCAAGAATGTGCCATGTTTAAGAAAGGTTTTGGCCAACATACTAAAACTACTTTACATACACTAATATTTTTGGTTGTATACTTATTACTTACAAGATGCGTAAAATTTGCATGTTAACTGTTAGTATGCTAGCAAGATAGTGCTAAGTAGTAACCATGACTTTTAGTTTTATATCTACAGAATCGACTACAACGCTAATTTGTTAACACTTAGTATGCTAACATATGCTAGCAATACCAAATACCAATATCCATGATTTTTAGATTTATGCCGAAAAAAGTGGCTGAAATAAAAAATAAACTATTTGCAATTTGAAAGTCCTTTAATGTATGCAGCAATCTGTTGGAGATCTTCCACCAGTCTGTGGTAGCAAGTGCCCTGTACTTTGCAGTGATTTGCTGGGGGAGCAGCACCAGCAAAATGGACTTAAATCAGATAGACAAATTAAACCGGAAAGTCGGCCAAATTATTGGCAAGCAGTTGGAGGCGTTTGTGTCAGTGAGAGACAGGAGGACACTGGACAAACTGGACAATCCTGCCCACCCACTCCACTACACAGTTGAGGGACGGCAGAGCTCATACTCCAACAGGCTCTTTCAGCTGTATAATCATTCCTCATAGAGCAATAGATAATATTTGTCTATTACCAGACTGCTTCTATGTTAGCGAACCTTTCTTTGTTTATATTTGTTTATAATGTATATTTTATGTTGTATTTACCTATATTTTATCTATTTGTATATTTTAATGCTGCCCCTTTTTCATTCCAGTTGTTATATACACTGATTTTTTTTGTAAATGGTAATTGTTACATTGTTATTCACATTGTATGTGTATGTATATATATTTATATATTAATGTTGTTCGATACCAATATGTTGGTACCGGTACCAAAATGTATGTCGATACTTTTCAATACTTTTCGATTATTTTTCAAATAAAGGAGACCACAAACAAAATGTCATTATTGGCTTTATTTTAACAAAAAATCTTATGTTACGTTAAACATGTGTTTCTTATTGCAATCGAAGAATAATTTTGGCTAGAAAAACGTGTCTTTTAGTAGTAAGTAAGCAAACATTTTACAAAATTCTATTATTTTTTAAATTTATGAGAGACAAGCGGTAGGAGATGGATTATTAATCTACTTGTTCATTTACTGTAAATAGCAGGTTGATTTCTGTTTTAACATGTTCTATCCACACTTCTGTTAAAATGTAGCAAACACGTATTCTTCTGTTGTTTGAATACTTTACATTAGTTTTGGATAATACCACAAATTTGGGTATCGAGCCGATACCAAGTAGGTATAGGATCATACATTGGTCATATTCAAAGTCCTCATGTGTGCAGGGACGTATTTCCCGAGTTTATAAACATATTACACATTTTTAAAAAAGGAAAAAAGATTATGTCACGATAACAAATATTGATGTAATCATTGTAGTTGATGTAATCATTGTAGTATCGACTAGATCAGGGGTCGGGAACCTTTTTGGCTGAGGGAGCCATGAAAGCCAAATATTTTTAAATGTATTTTCGTGAGAGCCATATAATATGTTGTAACACTGAATACAACTAAATGTGTGCATGTTTAAGTTGGACCAACATTTTTAAGAGTATAATAAGTCTCTTATTCTTTTTAATAACATTGTTATTCTGAAGTTAACCAATAATAAATCAAATACGTCTTACCATTAATGAACAAGTGCGGAAGAAAACGGATTGATGGATTAAGATGCATGAGAATGTTTTATATTCTGAACGTTATTTTTAACACTGTGATTACCAGCGGAATTATTCATTACTTATCGTGTTAAGCAATGTCAGCTAAGATTTATCTGAGAGCCAGATGCGGTCATCAAAAGAGCCACACCTGGCTCTAGAGCCATAGGTTCCCTACCCCTGGACAAGATACTATGTTGTACTTGGTATCATTACAGTGGATGTCAAGTGTAGATTCACCCATGGCATTTGTATACATTGAGGAGCGCCAGCTTGTTGTTAGCGGCGAGCTATTGTATATATACATAAATATACATATGTATATACATATATACATATATATACATATGTATATACACACATGTATATATATATATATATATATATATATATATATATATATATATATATATATATATTCAGTGTATATATACACTGTATATATATGTATATATACATAAAACACACCACTGTTCTAAGGTGCACTCTGTAAACCATGTTCGCGTATTTAAAGTTTGGTGCAGATTTTAACCATTTTTATCAGTTACACTCATTTAAACGATTAATATAAGCAGCAGGATGTAAATAGAAGCTTTTTTCTGTTCATATTATTCGTTTTAATTAAATAATCATTGCAGCCCTATTGGAGACACCTGCAAACATCCATTGCTCAGCATCGGCTCCCCCAGGGATGTGTGCTGAGCCCACTCCTCTTCACACTACTGACCTATGACTGCGATGCTAAACAGCCCAGCTGTCATAGTGTGAAGTTTGCAGCTGACACAGCAGTAGTTCGACGCGTCACAGACAGTAAGTCCGAGTACAGAGAGGAGGTACAGTAGAACATCTGGTTGACTGGTGCAAAAGCAGACCAATGAGATGGTAGCAGACTTTAGGAAGGTCAGACACCCCCCTTCCTCTCTGAACGTCGGAGGAACAGATGCGGAAGTGATCTCCAGCTTCAGGTACCTTGGGGTTCATTTAACCAGGGACCTCACCTGGAGTCACAACACTTCATGACTGCTCAAGATGGCACAGCAGCATCTCTACTTCCTCAGGAAGTTGAGGCGGGCTGGAATAGAGAGCTCCATCCTTGGGAGATGCTACAGATGTGTGGTGGAGAGCACCCTTAGCACCAGCATCACGGTGTGGCACAGCAGCTTGCACGACTGAAGAGAGGAAGGCACTGCAGAGGGCGGTGACAGCTGCTCAGAAGATCACGACCACAGACATCTTCATCAGCAGAAAGAGAACGAGAAAGACGTCTCTCTGCATCACCAAAGATGGAGGTGAATCACTAAGGGCCTGATTTACTCGAATCCAAATACCTCGTGCTAAACAGCGTGTGCTATTATTGGGTGTGTTGCCTGTGATCTATTAACACTGCGTGTGCAATTGAAAAGTGGTGCAGACCGCCTTACTTAAATGAGGATTTTGCGTGTACTATCTGGGCATCACCAAGGAGACTGTTAGAATAATTGTATCTAAGTTATCACAATACTTTGTGTTTAAATGAGTTCCCGGCGAGAAGCAAAAGCTGTCTTTGAACCTACCAAGAAGAAGGCTTGTAAAACTCCACTGTGTAGGGGGGGAAGCAACATGAAGGGGTTTCTGTTTCTTTCATGTATTGTAATCAACAGAAAGATATTGTCTTGACCCAAGAACTACAAAAGCGAAGAGGAAGCAGGACCAGACTCCCCTCCAGGCACCGCTTCTTTGAACTGTTTTACAACCTTTTCTGTGAGCTGTTTACGACCCACGTTCCTTAGAAACAGCTGTTGCCACGTAATCAGGGAAAGTCCAAATAAAAAGAGGTGGCGTACAATCTTTCGCCAGAGCGTGCTGAGACACCGTACAAAGGTACAGTGTCCAGGCGTCTCTCCTCAAATTAAGCCAAATTGAATTATGTCTCTGTTTGATTCTTTGCTTCTTGTCTCGTTTAATAGATGTCATCAGTGTTTAAACCTGACAGAGACACTCTCATTTGCATTCACGTAATCATCCTGTGGCATTTTGCCATGTATTCAAACAAGCAGGAGATATGTATTCCTTTTTATGGGCATTTTGGAAGTAGTCATGCAGTGCATCTACAATGACACCAGTTTTCTTTTCACTGCTGAAGGTGCACGGCAGGGAGGCTGGACTACTGTGTTCAAGATGCAAAAAAATGCATACTTCAGGAAGTTTTTTATCATGATGGACAGGGGTCTCAAACATACGGCCCGAACAGGTTTTATCCGGCCCGCGAGATGATTTTGGTAAGTATAAAAATTTGCTGAAATTTTTTGAATGAAAGAAACTGCTCTTCTAAATGTGTCCACTGGATGTCGCAATAGCAATTATTTGTGTCCCCTGCTGCAGGAGTGCGCATGACTTTAGAGGGGGCGGAGCTATGTGCCCAGTTAAGATATAGGACAGGGGACACATTATCTGGGCGCACATAAATATGCTGAAATAATATGTATGTATCCCCTTCTAACTTCATGTGTGATTCATTAAATGAGTCCAAATTCACAAGTTTTGTTGTAAATGATGCTACATATTTACAGAATAAACCACATGTTGCTAGTATATCAGTTGAGGAAAATTAGTAAATTACATTAATAACATCCTGTAATTGGATTGTGATATTACTATTTATAACATCTTCTGATAGATTCAAATTTTACACCAATAAGAGCATTTTAAAACTCTGCCAGACTCACCAATTTGACTGATGAACATTATCACATCATTTATTCGGAAATTATAAATCACGACAAATGAAGACCGACTACTATTAACAGCAACATGTAAGTGTAAAAAATTGTGCTTGTTTTATTTTTAAACAAAGAAAACAATCTGAAGTGTCTTTATTTTTAAGTTATCATGCCATGATTTTATCGGTCCGGCCCACTTGGGAATAGATTTTCATCATTGTGGCCCCTGAGCTAAAATGAGTTTGACACCCTTGATGTAGGATATACTGAATTTTCCAGACCATAGAGTGCACCAGGATATAAGCCACACCAAACAAAATATTTGAAGAAAAAAAATATGTTTCCATATATTAGCCGCACTTGACTGTAAGCCACAGATATATATGTTTTGAATATAATTATTTACACAGAAAGACTATGTTAGTGTTGATTTACATAGCTAATTGTTTCCAAACGGTGCCTGTAACACGACAGTAAAACACTTGATCAAACAAAACAGAAGCCGTCGTCATGGACCCACTCGGTGCGGAAGCTAGCTCTCCAATCAGCAAAGCAGACTCAATAACTCCACGGTGACATTTTAGGGAATTTACTGAGGAATTTGTGAAATCACACGTGGGATGGTTTAGTAAGTATGAATTGTTATAGTTATATTGTAAAACTTAAAAACTTTGCTTGGAGTGATGAATGAAGAATCCATACGAGTAGAAACCCTGTGGACGGCTGGAAGACGAAATAGCACTCTACTTCTGGTTTGAAAGCACTCAATGGAAGGACACCGCAGCACCTGCAGTGAGCAAACTCGTCCAAAGATAGCACCATAGCAGAAACAATAAAACCCCTTCTCAGGTGCTTGTTTTTTTTTATTACTATTTTTATGTTGGCGACAAATAGCCGCATTTACGGTATGTTTATAATATACATATTCTATGTGGAAAAAAACGAACATAATTGAAAAAATATTAAATGACACCAAAGCGCATCAATTGAATTTGTTTTAATCAGCCCCTTAAGTCATCCAGCAGCTATGAGATTATAAAATAATGTTGCTGAATAGACAACGTGTCTAATGTTTTCTATTTCTGACATTCCAAACATCTTTTTGTAGCGACTGAACCTGCAGCCGTGTGTGGAACTGTCAGTTTGCCCGTCCTTTTCAAGTGTGTTATATAACAGTGTTTTTCAACCTTTTCTGAGCCGAGGCACATTTTTTGCATTGAAAAAATCCCGAAGCACACCACCAGCAGAAAAAATTAAAAATTGAAACTCAGCAGCCGATATTGATGATAAAAAGTCGTTATCGCAAATGTTGGATATGAATTCAAACCATAACCAACCATGCATCACTATAGCTCTTGTCTCAAAGTAGGTGTACTGTCACGACCTGTCACATCACGCCGTGACTTATTTGGAGTTTTTTGGTGTTTTCCTGTGTGTAGTGTTTTAGTTCTTGTCTTGCGCTCCTATTTTGGTGTTGATTGTCATGTCATGTGCAGATGTACTTTGTGGACGCCATCTGCTCCACACGCTGTAAGTCTTTGCTGTCGTCCAGCATTTTGTTTTCGTTTACTTTGCAGCCAGTTCAGTTTTAGCTTTGTTTTGCATAGCAATCCCTAAGCTTCAATGCCTTTTCTTAGCAGCACTCGCCTTTTGTTTATTTTTGGTTTAAGCGTTAGATATCTTTTTTACCTGCAAACCATCGTCGTCGTTCCCGACATCTACAAAGCAATTAGCTACCTGCTGCCACCTACTGGTATGGAAGAGTATTACACGGTTACTCTGTTGAGCTCGAGACAGCACAGACACTCAACAACGGCACATTTGCGAATTATAATTACTGGTTTGCAAAAAATATTTTTAACCCAATTAGGTGAAAATACATAATCTCCCACGGCACACCAAACAATATCTCACGGTACACTAGTGTGGAAAAACACTGTTATATAAAATGCAAAATATATATATAATAGTGCTCGCAAAATGGTGATGAGTGTTGATAATTAAATTTGCGCGTGCTGCATAATATATTTGCATTTTCTCCTCCAAGTAGTATGGGCATCTTGAAGATGAGCATATACTGTACTCTGCATATTAATGAAGACAGAGACACAAATAGAGGCAAACTACTTTGCACACGTTTAGTAGATCAGCTATGCGTGTGCTATCAAGTTTGCTTCTGTTTTAGCTAAATCAGGCCCTAAATGTATTCTTAACTTGCTGTCACCTTGCTTTAGGCTGTGGACAACAATTGTTCATATGTGTGAGAAAATGCAAAAACTCCCTGAGCATTCAGTGGAGCACATGTGAGCAACATCAGACGTGCACACTATGGCCATACCAGCAACACACCTGTCTGAAACCTGACGTAACAACAAGTTCAATGTTTTATTATAATAATCAAATGACAGCAGTCACTTTCATTAGATTGTTTTGTAATATAAGTGATTTGGCCCACTTACAATAAAAATAACAAAACATTTAGTTTTTCATGAGATATGTACTATTGTAAGTCTGGGTGGGGGTCCTACTTCTGAAATAATGTGTAACTCTTATTTAGTTCCCTTCAAAACCTTCTCATGTTGCACAATGAGATGTAAGCATGGGACAAAGTGTACATCCCTGTAACTTTCTGTTTGCAAAATATATATTTGTATTAGTATTTCTGTAATCTAGTAACAGCATTTCATGATTAATATCCATAAAGTAACATTCTTGGATGTAGAATAATCACACGTCTGATTAGGGTGTCATACAGCAGTGTAGAGATTTGGAATTTAAATATATTATGTGGTGTTGGAGTTGTCCTTTTTGTGTGGCCGTAAACGCATCAGGGGCTAAGTGCCACGAGTGCGTGTGTTGGCCTGGTTTGTACGACAGACAATGACTGTTTTTTCTATAGAAGTTTTTTACTAATGTTTTTGGTGTGGTTATGGCCGACAATGAACAGTTTTGCTCAATAAGGTGATCAGACATGACAATATTTAAACAGTGTTGACGAACATTGTTTTATCTGTTGTGGGCAATTGTTGTCACCTGTCACTCACAGTTGCATTGCAAAATCCATCCGTCCATTCATTTTCTACCGCTTGTCCCTTTCGGGTTCGCGGGTGGTGCTGGAGCCTATCTCAGCTGCATTCGGGTGGAAGGCGGGGTACACCCTGGACAAGTCACCACCTCTTTGCAGGGGCATTGCAAAATCTTACGGAATAATATATTATGTGTTTATTTTGTTTAGAGTTCAGATGGGATTTGATTTTGTGCGCGGAGGACGGGTGAGCAGTGTGTAATTACGTAGGCAACTTTGACTCTTGCTACTCTATACAGCAGGGGTGGGCAATTAATTTTTACCGGGGGCCGCATGAGCAACCCGAGCAATGCTGGAGGGCCACATCGACAATATTTCAATTAAATTTCGCTCAATATTATTTTTGATATATACGTAAGATTAATAATAATAATAATTAATAATAATAATAATACTTTCATTTAACCTAACTTAACTTTATACCAAAAGCACTGCTTTGGAAAACATTTGTACCCCTTTCAGAGATCACATTTAGTTCCCCTTAAACATCCTCATGTTGCACAATGAAATGTAAGCATAGGATGAAGTGTGCATTCCTGTAACTTTTTCTAGTAACAGCATTCCATGATTAATATAAATAAATTAACATTAATAATAAATGACAGTTAAATAAGCACACGTATGACTGAGGAGTCATAGTGTAACTTTGTGTGGTGTTTGAGTTGTCCGACTTTTTGTGTGGCCATAAACGCACCAGTATTTTAGTGGAATGCGTGTAGGTGACAGATGACAAGTTGGTTTTGGCCTGGTTTGTACGGCAGAAAATGACTAGTTTTTCGAGATAGAAGTGTTTTACTCATGTTTTTGGTGTGGTTATGGCCGAATATAAACAGTTTTGCTCAATAAAGTGATCGATATAATTCCTGGCTTCGAAGCATCTCGATAGACGTTACAATAATTGAATAGTATTCAATTGAACGGTGTTGACAAATACCGTTAGGACCGTTTTATTGTCACTGTCACTCAAAGTTGCATTGCAAAATTACCCAGAATAAATGTGTTTATTTTGTTTATAATTTAGATGGGATTTGATTTGGTGCGCGGCATATATTTGCTGTGCGCAGAGGACGCTTGAGCAGTGCGCAATTGCGCAGGCGCGCACCTTAGGAACGTTGCTTGGCAGTCCATGTCTTGTTGAAAACAAGGCATTCGTCATCAACTTTAATCTTTTTAGCGTCTCGGGTGTAAACCGTGCATCACTTGTCGCTGTGCACCTTCACTCATTGGTTACACACGGACATACCCCCATAAATAACACTTTTCAAAATAAAAGCAGCACAGTTGTATTGCGCGCACGACATAGATGTTTTTTCAACTTTATTTTGTAATTTGTGATTGCAGCTGTTCACATTCACTCACAATCACGCACGCGCATACGTCCACACGGAAGTAATACAAATAACGCTTTTCAAAACAAAAGCAGCACCGTTGTATTGCACACTTGACATAGATACTTTTTAAAATGTATTTTGTAATTTATGATTGGCCTCACGCAGGCCGGACAGGGACGCACAAAGGGCCGGATGTGGCCCGCGGGCCGCAGAATGCCCAGGTCTGGTATACAATATGTATTATGCAATGTCCATATCAAATAAACAAAAAACAGCAAACTGCCAAAGACCAACACAATCCTACGCTCCAACCACCGGAACTGAGAAAGAAGGGCGATAGCCACCAGTCAGAAAAGAAAACCATGAATTACATGTCCTACCGAGTAACAGTTGCCCGTCTCAAAGTCTGCACCACTGCGAAGCAGAACATTAATCCATGAAAATATGGATGAAATGCCGCTTAGTCTGCCCGACGTGTTTCAAATGGTTCTTTTCTGCTGACTCTACAAACTGGAAAAGCGGGCATTCACCTTGCTCCCTGAGTCAGACATACATACACTATATTGCCAAAAGTATTTGGCCACCTGCCTTTACTCACATACGAACTTGAAGTGCCATCCCATGGAATTGTCCAAAATGTTTTGGTATCCTGGAGCATTCAAAGTTCCTTTCACTGGAACTAAGGGGCCAAGCCCAACTCCTGAAAAACAACCCCACACCATAATCCCTCCTCCACCAAATTTCACACTCGGGACAATGCAGTCCGAGATGTAGCGTTCTCCTGGCAACCTCCAAACCCAGACTCGTCCATCAGATTGCAAGGTTCGAAAAGCGTGACTCATCAGTCCAGAAAAGGCATCTAGAGTTCAGTGGCGATGTGCTTCACACCACTGCATCCCATGCTTTGCATTAGACTTTGTGATGTATGGCCTAGAAGCAGCTGCTCGGCAATTGAAACCCATTCCATGAAGCTCTCTGCTTACTGCACGTGGGCTAATTGGAAGGTCACATGAAGTTTGGAGCTCTGTAGCAACTGACTGTGCAGAAAGTCTTTGCACTATGCACTTCAGCATCCGACGACCCCTTTCTGTCAGTTTACGTGGCCTACCAGTATATATGTGTACCATGAATTGATTAACGTGGACCCCGACTTAAACAAGTTCAAAAACGTATCCGGGTGTTACCATTTAGTGGTCAATTGTACGGAATATGTACTGTACTGTGTAAACTGTACTGTTTCATATAATGTATTCTCTTCCTTTGTAATCCTAAATAAAAGTTTCAATCAATGAAAAACCACTTGGTGGCTGACTTGCTGTTGTTCCCAAACTCTTCACTTTTCTTATAATAAAGTTGACTTTGGAATATTTAGGAACGAGGAAATTTCCCGACTGGATTTGTTGCTCAGGTAGCATCCTATGACAGTTCCACGCTGGAAATCACTGAGAGAGGCCCATTCTTTCACAAATGTTTGTAGAAACAGTCTCCATGCCTAAATGCTTGATTTTATACACCGGGCCAAGTGATTAGGACACCTGATTCTCATCATTTGGATGGGTGGTCAAATACTTTTGGCAATATAGTGTATATGTTGCTGTCAACTCTGACCTCTTCGGTCCGTCACTGAAAAGTGGTCTGTGTGCAACCTAAACAAAGATTTCCTGGTTCTTATTGTCACACATGACGGAGACTGTGTTGCTAGATCTCAATAGAGAAACAATTCACCTGCTCTATGAAAACAAGCCCAAAGTCGTTTACGATAAGCGGACTTGGCAACACTAGATGAAGATGCAGTCCAAAGGACAGACTGCAATAGTCGGGTTCCTGAGATACAGCATAAACCTCATGAGAACAGACTCTGCACTTCTAACTCTAACCCTATCACTTGCGGAAATGTTGTGAATTATAAACGGATGAACTAATTGTAAACGCCTTCCTAGAATATAATTTTGATATACTCTAGTATGAAAATAGTTCACCCCTTTCGAGCTTACCAATGTCACCTTTCACAACCAATCAGACTCAAGCATGAGGGCAGGACTTGTGACATCAACACTGTCAACACTGACAGAGGAGAACTTGATCATGGTTGTCATCGGCAATCCAGTTATTTACAACGCAATAAAGAAGGGTTACCAGGATCAATACCTGAAATCAGAAGCATTCAAGGATGTTGTCACGTCAAGTGACCGTCTTTCATCACCTTCTAATCAGTCACACCTGACATATTCATGTTGTTTCACCCAACAAAATGACAGTACGACTTTGTCACATCACTATCTACTGTACCACACATCGTATTCAAGAATGTTTTTTTATGCTTGACCCAAATTGTACTTTCTAATCCTATTCTGCATATTGAACCATTTTCACTAGATTATAATATAGGTACTGTGTTGACCTGAAATGTAGGATATCATGTTTTTATTTAAAACAAATGTGGGCATCATCAGGGTTGTGATATTACACATAAACAAACCCCCACAAAGTGTATGAATATAAATTGCACTTTTATGAGCATATTGGATTAGACTGTTGGATTAGCATCTTTTTGCTGACAATGTTCAATACGGTGCATGTTTTTTTTTCAAACTAAAACAGAAAATACATAAAAATTAAATAAAACACAATTAAAAAATATAAATAAATAACAAATAAAATATAAATATTTGAAACTACATTATGGACTGATACAGTATTAAAACAAATGTTTTTCAAGCCTGTACAGCAAATAGCTTGCAATGTAAGCACCTTAGTGTGTAATCTTTGCTCAGACTACACCGCTGGCTCACATTTAATGAAGCAAGTCCTTTAGCTAATGAGGCTACCAAGGGACTTAGGGGTCAAGCGGTCTTTCTCACACACACACACACACACACACACGCACACACACGCGCAGACACACACACAGTTGTTCTCCGCTTAAATGCCGTTTTGAAGCTCAGCATGCACCGAAAAAAAAACAGTTGTAAAATTGAGTGGCTCTTGTTAATTGGCAAGGACAGACACACTTAAGTTCATTAACCTTCGTTGCCGCTAAATGATCGAGTGCCTCTTTCATATTTCATTGTTGTGGGAAATAACAGCTTAATGACTTCAGGAGATGCCTTTTGAGTACAACCCGATGCAAAAAGGGATGGTGCAATAATCCATTTGGCAACCTGTATTAGGGAATGGTTACCAAAACCGTACTTCTATAGGTACCGACCTATTTCTACTTGTACTCCATATTCATGTAAAACCAAACCATATAAGTTTTTGACACCTGGGTTACATCATGTGACATCAGGTCTGGTTGCAGGCTCAAGCACTTGCATATTCAATGTGGCTTGCTTCTGGGTAACTCTGTACATTTTCTATGCCAACAAATCAAGACCACCTGATAGAAAGTGCTCAAAAGTAAGGCTTCATTTTTTTTTTAAAGTGCTAGTTCGATGCTAATCAACATTTTACATGCCTAATACACTACTGATTACCAATAACAATTTTACATGATTAAAAATGATTTCATTACCTCCAAATTCTATAATCAAAACTTCAAATAAGATGCACGTTACAATCAATACTAACTGCCTTAAACATGGCTATGAATTAAAAAAGAACACTTAAAATAGTTAGAGTTAAAAAAAACTGTTTAAAAACCTTCTAAATGTCTTTTTTACCGACCGATGCAATGGACGGCGAGTGGATCTAGTTAATAGTGTGACAGTCCAGTCCATAGTGGGGCCAGCAGGGGATCATCTTGAGTGGAGACAAGTCAGCAGCGCAGAGACGTCCCCAACTGATGCACAGGTGAGTGGTCCACCCGAGTCCCGACTTTGAACAGCTAGCGCCTCATCTGTGGTCACCTAATAACCTCTCCACGCAGGAGAGGGGGGCGGAGCAGAAAAGAGACGGCAGATCAACTGGTCTAAAAGGGGGGCCAATTTAAAGGCTAGCGTATACAAATGAGTTTTAAGATGGGACTTAAATGCTCCTACTGGGGTAGCATCTCTAACTTTTACCGGGAGGGCATTCCAGAGTACTGGAGCCCGAATAGAAAACACTCTATAGCCCGCAGACTGTTTTTGGGCTCTGGGAATCGAGTTCTTTGAACGCAGGGACATATGGTACAATACAATCAGCAAGATAGGATGGAGCTAGACCGTGTAGTATTTTATACATAAGTAGTAACACCTTAAAGTCGCATCTTAAGAGCACAGGAAGCCAGTGCTGGTGAACCAGTATAGGCGTGTCCTGGGCATGACGTCAAAGTGTATCCGGCAGTGGAGGCTCCTCTATGGGGTCTTGGGGCACTAGGAGGTTAACTCCTCTACTACTGTTACCCAGGTGGCCCTAGGCAAAGGCCTAGTACCTGACTGCCCCCTAGCCAGGGATACGGTAAAGACCTCAACTCAACAGTGGAGCAGGCGGAAGACGGTAGATTTAAGAACTACCACAACGGCTGCGATGGCGGAAGAAGGCTGCAGCAGAAAAGGGTCCTCAGTCGTCTTGGACTCCATGCCACTGGACCCTGACCCGATTCTGTCAAGGATCGTGTGGTGACTGTCTGTGCACCAGTCTCCCCATGTAAAACAAAGTCACGCACAGGCATCCTCCATAAAGGGATACACCCCTACCAGGAGGATCGTCATTCTCGTTCGAGTGACTGCCGCCGATGATAGGCATAATATGATCAAACTTTCTTGTTCTTGTCAAATGGGTGGACAGGTCTTGGCTTTTAGCTAATTGGCCAACACTGCTCAATTGAACTGTGGACCCATGTAAGGGGAATGCTGGAAATACGTATAAACACCCATTGTTGTTTGCTTTAAAACTAACAATTGTAAAAGTTTGCTTTACTGTTTTATTTCCAAGTAAATTGAAACATTTTGCAGAAAAAAGTAACAAGGGACCAGAATACATGTGGACGGGGGGGGCAGAAAAGAGACGGCAGATCAACTGTTCTAAAAGGGGGGTCTATTTAAAGGCTAGTGTATACAAATGAGTTTTAAGATGGGACTTAAATGCTTCTACTGAGGTAGCATCTCTAACTGTTACCGGGAGAGCATTCCAGAGTACTGGAGCCCGAATAGAAAACGCTCTATAGACCGCAGACATTTTTTTTAGTAGATCACATGTAACACGCCTACTAGGTGCAATTTTATAGTTTGCACACGTTGTTTTGCGTGTGGTATTTGGATTTCAGTCGTGTTTTAAGCGACCAATCAGAAAGTAGGGGAGTTGCTAGGCTGTATATTCAACACAATAGTCAAAAGGGTGGAACGTCACGCCTGTAAGAAGGAGAAAGACACATCCCGATCTACATTTCTGCCAATGGGTGCTCAATGTGTGTGTATTAAAAAATAAAAATAGATGTCCAGCGAAGGTAATATCCCATATGATTTGTGGCTTTATTATTTTGTAAAACGGACCAAACTCGCCACAAAATTAACTACAACAATGTGGAGGTTATCTTCCCTCCGGGTTCCATGGACCACCAAGGACAGACATGATTGCAGCAGTTTTGTGACTTTGTTTATTATTTCAATAAACTTGTGCACGTCGGGTTTCTTTTCAGCTCTTCCTGCTACTGCTCGCTCTTCCGGTTGCTTTTCACTCTGCGTCTTGCTCTCTGTCGCTTTCGCTCCTCATCCACCTGTGTCTCTCCAGCTCCTTCTGCCTTTCCTGCCTCTCCTGCTGCTCTTTTACACACTGAGAGGTGATTGCTCAACTACGCCCAGGTGGGCCATCTACGCACCTGACGCTCGTCTCGGAGTCGGCCCCGGCGCGTCCCGCTTCGCTGCAGGTCCGCCGGCCACGCCTCCTCACAAACAATTTTTCAAAAATGATTTTAAAGATTGAAAGTTGCCATCAATCCCACGTGGGTGCTCGGCATTATGGCGAGCACACAATCGGAGCGCGAGCGTAAAAATTAGCCCACGTCCACGCTCAGACAAGCCGGGCACACGCAGAGTTTGACACCGTTCAGACTAAATTCACCTCGCTTTCTGACACAGACGCCGAGCATAAACAATTTTTTTTTTTTTTGGTCCGAAATGCCTTTTGTATTCTCCACGTGTTCATGTGATGTGACTGATGATTTGGTGTCGCCATTAGTTTGTCTGAATCACACGTGCATGTAGAGCATCTACCACCGGGTGACATCCACCATCACAATCTAATCCAGCCGGCAGACGTACACATGCAGTCACCCCCCCCCCCCCCCCCGCAGGTGCTGTCATACAGGCCTTCCCTTCAGCCTCACCATCGTCTCTTTGTTCCCAGACTGCACACCGCCATGTCCAGGTCGCGCCTCCAGGGAGACGAGACCTGGCAGGAGGCTTGTTTTCGGGCTCTTTTCTCCTCTTTTCTCCTCCTCCCATCGCTCCTTCTCTTGTTTTATCCGTGCCGGTGCGAGCTAATTACCGGCGCATTCTCCTCCTGCCAGGCGCACGCCGCCGCTGTCGAACACCCCCCCCCCCCTCCCAACTCCTCTTCTGGAGAGAGAGGAGGGGTACAGATGTGTATTGATGAAGCGGTGAAGGGCAGGGGGGTGACTCATAGAGAGGAGAAGCGAGATGAGGGGCAAAAAAAAGGCGATTTGCATGCAGAGTCGAGCGGATTCGCACACTTTTTTCCATCCTATCTGTCTTTCTCTCCGACTGCTCCCCTCTTCCTCCGCGTCCCCTTCCCATCATACGGCGTTCTTTCACTTTGCTGCACCCTCGGTCTCCTCTATCTCCTCGCCTTTGCTCTCCAGCTTGCTGCCACTGCTGATTTGAATAATTCAGCGCAAGCCGGTATTCTCCAGGGCCCCATTGTCTGTGCGCGGCAGGAGAATAAGGAGAGAGAGAAAAGGAATGGGGGAGTACAGGGCAATATATGTAGAAGTATGTGAACGGGGAAGGCGGGGGGTGGGGGGGTCCGTCCTGCCTGCCTTCACCTTGCCGTGGCGTAAATCAGCACTAATGAGGTAGAGGAGGAATACCTGGGCCTCGTGGCAGACTAGAGAAGACGCCCATTAAAGCACACAGACAGGCGCAAGTGTAGCCATCTGCATTCAAACAACACCTCCGCACCCTTCGCCGGTTTGCTTTGTTTGGTTATTGACTCGTTGCTAACCTGCAGCCTGGCACATGTTCAATGTCATCGTTCAGCGGAAGGGGTATCGGCACCAAAGACAGCCCCGATCCTAAGAGGAAAAGACAAAATTAGCGGGTAAACGATCGGTTCACTTAGTAGGATTTGCACAAACACACAAGCATTTTTAGTAGTGAATGTCAGTTTTAAAGCTACAGTATGTATATATGTTGCATTAATTTACATACTAGTGTTGTTCCGATACCAATATTTTGTTACTTTTCTGTACTTTTCTAAATAAAGGGGACCACAAAAATGGCATTATTGGCTTTATTTTAACAAAAAATCTTAGGGTACATTAAACATATGTTATTGCAAGTTTGTCCTTAAATAAAATAGTGAACATACAAGACAACTTGTAAACTTGTAAACAAAGGCTCTTAATTTAGTCGGCTGACATATGCAGTAACATATTGTGTCATTTATCATTCTATTATTTTGTCAACATTATTAAGGACAAGTGGTAGAAAATGAATTATTAATCTACTTGTTCATTTACTGTTAATATCTGCTTATTTTTTCTTTTAACATGTTCTATCTACACTTCTGTTAAAATGTGATAATCACTTATTCTTGTTTGGATGCTTTACATTAGTTTTGGATGATACCACAAATTTGGGTATCAATCCAGAACCAAGTCGTTACAGGATCATACATTGTTCATATTCAAAGTCCTCATGTGTCCAGGGACATATTTCCTGAGTTTATAAACATAATATATATTTTTTTTTAAAACGAGAGAAGATGTTGTGATGCCAAAGCATATCGACGTAATCATAGTAGTATCGACTCGAAACACTCCTGTACTTGGTATCATTACAGTGGATGTTAGGTGTAGATCATTTTGACGCCGGTGAGCTACGGTGTGTAGTGAAGCATGTTTAGCTAATCCTCGTCCTGCAGGGATGATACTTGGGTTAGTTTGGAGTCTACATTATGTAATAATAGTGAATTTATGTGATAATGCAATACATTTTTACCTCATTATGTAATAACGCCCCATTTTGTGATTATGTACAGCTATTAGTGAACTTTGTAACTCTTTTCGTAATAAACTTTGACACATTTTATAATACGTTTTTACTAGTGTTGTCCCGATACCAATATTTTAGTACCGGTACCAAAATTATTTGGATACTTTTCGATACTTTCTAAATAAAGGGGACCACAAAAAATTGCATTATTGGCTTTATTTTAATAACAAATCTTAGGGTACATTAAACATGTTTCTTATTGCAAGTTTGTCCTTAAATAAAATAGTGAACATACAAGACAACTTGTCTTTTATTAGTAAGTAAGCAAACAAAGGCCCCTAATTTAGTCTGCTGACATATGCAGTAACATTTTGTGTCATTTATCATTCTATTATTTTGTCAACATTATTAAGGACAAGTGGTAGAAAATGAATTATTAATCTACTTGTTCATTTACTGTTAATATCTGCTTGCTTTCTCTTTTAACATGTTCTATCTACACTTCTGTTCTAATGTAATAATCACTTATTCTTCTGTTGTTTGGATAATTTACATTAGTTTTGGATGATACCACAAATGTGGGTATCAATCCGATACCAAGTCGTTACAGGATCATACATTGGTCATATTTGAGACACTTGTGATTTAGGGCTATATAAATAAACATTGATTGATTGATTGATATTCAAAGTCCTCATGTGTCCAGGGACATATTTCCTGAGTTTATAAATATATTATACATTTAAAAAAACGAAAGAAGATGTTGTGATGCCAAGAAATATCAACGTAATCATGGTAGTATTGAATAGGTACGCTGCTGTACTTGGTATCATTACAGAGGATGTTAGGTGTAGATCCACCAATGGCGTTTGTTTACATTTTGACGCCGGTGAGCTACAGTGTGTAGTGAAACATGTTTAGCTATTCCTCGTGCTGCAGGGATGATACTTGTAAGAAGCGTACTTTATTTGTCGCCATGGAGGCGAGGATTAGTGATTTAGAAGTCGCTAAAACACTGCCGACTGGGGCTGGACTTTAGCCGCTAGCCAGCTAGCCATGTCTTAAAGCACCTCTTCCTCGGGGGCGTGGGGGTGGTGGGTGTTGGTCCGGTACTTTTCAGAGGCGGTATAGTACTGTATATGATTCATTAGTATTGCGGTACTAAACTCATACTGGTATACCGTACAACCCTATTACATACCATACTTTGTTTGAAGGGGTCATATTATGATTATTTTTCCTACATTTAAAGGCCTACTGAAATGACTTTTTTTTATTTAAACGGGGATAGCAGATCTATTCTATGTGTCATACTTGATCATTTCACGATATTGCCATATTTTTGCTGAAAGGATTTAGTATAGAACAACGACGATAAAGATTGCAACTTTTGGTATCTGATAAAAAAAAGGCTTGCCCCTACCGGAAGTAGCGTGACGTAGTCAGTTGAACATATACGCAAAGTTCCCTATTGTTTACAATGATGGCCGCATGAAGTGAGAGAGATTCGGACCGAGAAAGCGACAATTTCCCCATTAATTTGAGCGAGGATGAAAGATTTGTGGATGAGTAAAGTGCAAGTGAAGGACTAGTGGGGAGTTGAAGCTATTCAGATAGGGAAGATGCTGTGAGAGCCGGGGGTGACCTGATATTCAGCTGGGAATGACTACAACAGTAAATAAACACAAGACATATATATACTCTATTAGCCACAACACAACCAGGCTTATATTTAATATGCCACAAATTAATCCTGCATAAAAACACCTGCGTGTTTGTTATGCTAGCTCCTAGCTCCTCTGCTAGCTCCTAGCTCCATAGAACACGCCAATACAATTCAAACACCTGATCAACACACACAATCACTCAGCCCAAAAGACCGTTCACCTAACCCAAGGTTCATAAAGCTTATATATTTTTTTAAAGTTACGTACGTGACGCGCACGTACGGTACGGTACGTGTTATGCTAGCTCCTAGCTCCTCTGCTAGCTCCTAGCTCCATAGAACACGCCAATACAATTCAAACACCTGATCAACACACACAATCACTCAGCCCAAAAGACCGTTCACCTAACCCAAGGTTCATAAAGCTTATATATTTTTAAAAAGTTACGTACGTGACGCGCACGTACGGTACGGTACGTGTTATGCTAGCTCCTAGCTCCTCTGCTAGCTCCTAGCTCCATAGAACACGCCAATACCTTTCAAACACCTGATCAACACACACAATCACTCAGCCCAAAAGACCGTTCACCTAACCCAAGGTTCATAAAGCTTATATATTTTTTTAAAGTTACGTACGTGACGCGCACGTACGGTACGGTACGTGTTATGCTAGCTCCTAGCTCCTCTGCTAGCTCCTAGCTCCATAGAACACGCCAATACAATTCAAACACCTGATCAACACACACAATCACTCAGCCCAAAAGACCGTTCACCTAACCCAAGGTTCATAAAGCTTATATATTTTAAAAAAGTTACGTACATACGCAAAAAAAAGTTGCGCACATACGGTCAAGCGATCAAATGTTTAGAAGCCAAAGCTGCATACTCACAGTAGCACGTCTGCGTCTTTGTCATCCAAATCAAAGTAATCCTGGTAAGAGTCTGTGTTGTCCCAGTTCTCTACAGGCGTCTGTGTATCCAAGTCAAAAGTCCTCCTGGTTAGAGTCTCTGTTATCCGAGTTCTTCCATCTTGACTGCATCTTTCGGGAATGTAAACAAAGAAGCGCCGGCTGTGTACTGTTGTGGCTGACTACGTTCGAAAAATACGTCCATTTCGCACCGACAACTTTCTTCTTTGCTTGCTCGGCTTCCTTCTCCATAATGCAATGAACATGATTGAAACAGATTCACGAACACAGATGTCCAGAATACTGTGGAATTATGAAATGAAAACAGAGCTTTTTCGTATTGGCTTCAATGTGGAAGGCATACCCGTGTTCGCCGGTCTACGTCACGCGCATACGTCATCCTCAGAGGCGTTTCGAACCGGAAGTTTAGCGGCAAATTTAAAATGTCACTTTATAAGTTAACCCGGCCGTATTGGCATGTGTTATAATGTTAAGATTTCATCATTAGTAGTGGGTTTCAGTAGGCCTTTAAAACACTTACTCGTGTCATGCACCAAGTAATGCTTTGTCAGGTTTTGTGTGTAGTTCTATTTCTAGCGCTCCTTGCTGTCCTTTGTTTACGTTCTCATTGCTTGGCGCGCTCAAGCTCACACACCTGTTTGTTGATTAGTGTCCCCACCTGCTGCTGCCACTAATCGCTCCCCTTTATTTGTCCGTCTCACCCTGCCAGTCGATGCGGGATTTTTGACTGGCACGGGTGACTGTTTACGCTCGTGCTAGTGTAGGCCAGGGTGCCTGGGCCAGGTGTACGTTCGTAAAGGTCACTCCCTGACGAATTCAAAAGAGCGTGCTGGCCGCTGGGTTAGCACACTGACCTCTCAAACAGGCGAGGTGGGTTCACGCCCCGCTCGGAGCCGTGGGAGTAAGAGAAGATCGAAACACAATGCTGAGCCGCTACAATTGTGCCATGACCCAGATGAGAGTGAGTGAGGTTTATGGGGGTGAGTGTGACAGAGGCCAGCCAGAGTGACTGGGCCATGTGTACGTTGGTAAATCTCACTCCCTGACTACTTCGAAATAGTATGCTTGCTGCTGGGTTAGCAGCTCTTAGCCTAGTGGCTAGCAAGCTTACCCCTCAAACGGGCGATGTGGATTCGCGCCCTGCTCGAAGAGATGGCAGTAAGGGAACATCAATAGAAAACACAGAGCACAGTGCACCGGTACTTAAGCTGCACCACCCCATTTTTAAAAAAATTTATCTTTTCACATATATTAGCCACATATATATACATATACAGGTAAAAATATTTTGTAATTTTTTTTTTTACATTGTGTACTCTGTTTCCAAACGGTGCCTGTAACATGTCAGTAAAACGTTTGCTAAAACAAAACAGAAGTCATCGTCATGGACCCACTAGCTGCAGAAGCCAGCTCTCCAATCAGCTTAACAGACTCAATAACTCCACAGTGACGTTTTGGTGAATTTATGAATCTGAAACAATACAAAAAGAATGCCATTGTAAATGAATAATACTAACACGGAGACTTGTAAACGTGTTAGCATATTATGATAGAACATATTAATATGCACAGACATCACACATGGGACGATTTAGTAGGTATGAGTAGTTTTAGTTATATTGTAAAACTTACAAACATTGCTTGGAGTGATGAATAAAGAATCCTTTCGAGCAGAAACGCTATAGACTAGGGATGTCAAACTCATTTCAGATCGGGGGCCACATGAAGAAAAATCTACTACCAAGTGGGCCAGACTGGTAAAATTACGGCACGATAACTTAAAAATAAAGACAACTTCAGATTGTTTTCTCTGTTTAAAAATAGAACAAGCACATTCTGAAATTGTACAAATCATAATGTTGTTGGGGTTTTTTACACTTCCATGTTGCGGCTAATAGAATTGTATCTTTATTTGTCGTTATTTATATTTTCTGAATAAATTATGTGATAGTGTTCATCAGTCCACTCATTGGTGTTCATTTTCAATCAATCAAGATTAAAAAAAACACATCAAAATCAAATTACAGTATGTTATTTATGTAGTTTGATCATTTTCCTTGACTGATGTACTAACATCATGTGGTTTATTTTGTACATATGTAGCATCAATAAAGTACTATCTATCTATCTATCTATCATCTACAAAGATACAAATAATTGCTATTGCGACATCGAGTGGACACATTTAAAACAGCAGTTTCTTTCATTCAAAAATTTCAGGTAAATTTTTATACGTAGCAAACTCATCCCGCGGGCCGGATAAAACCTGTTCGGGGGCCTGATCCGGCCCTCGGGCCGTACGTTCGACACCCCTGCCATAGACGAATAGTAGACAAAACGGGATATACTTCTGGTTCAAGGCACAAAACAGTAAGTACATTTCAAAAACCCCATGGACGGCTAGAGGACCGAACGGCATTCTACTTCTGGTTCGAAAGCACTAAATTGAAGGACACTGCAGCACCTGCAGTCAGCGAACTTGTCAAAAAGATGGCGCCATTGCACAATCAATAACTCAACTTTTCAGTGTCTCTGTCGGTGTTGAAAACATTTGTTGAATACAAAACATTATGGACATTATGTTTTAACAATAATAATAATAATTAATCATCCTTAAATTAGCAGCTATATATTAATTATTTTTTTATTTTTTCATTTTTACATGTTCTTAATACCCCCATCTTCTCATTCACTGTTACGGTGACTTTCCGAGAAGAGAGGCTGAAATGTGTCCCGTCCATCGGAACTTCCCCAGATGACAGACAACAGCAAGCCTGGCCTCAGATCAGCTGAATCTAACAAAGCTCCAGAGACGCTACGTACACGGCAGCTTCTTCGCACCCTACTGCTGATTTGTTCCCATAAGAAAATATGTCAGTAATCGCTACACCTTCATGAATATGGACCACTGCGGATGCTTTGTAGTGACTACACTGTGACTTCAGTCAACCAGCACTCTCTTAGGAGATGACACACTAGCCCGTCAGATGGAGGATGGTTGGGTTTCTTAAAAAAAAAAACACACATATAATGTCTAGACATGAAAGGAATGATGCAACTGTTGTGAAAAGGGCTTACTTTTGTAATTCCACGGAACATGCTGCCAGGCGTGGGTAAAATGTGCACTTTAAAAGTATATGGAGGCCATGATTCCACACTGGTTATTGCATGTAATTTCAGTCGATGCAAAATTACTTCTATAGTTAACTCCCGTGGGTGAGGAGCAGCTCAGTATAAAAAATACAATAAGAGCGCATGAGAACCATGATCATGAGTTTTTATATGGTACATTTTACGACTAGAATACTGTAATGCGGTGGACATTTATCCTTTTAAAGTAATAATTATGTTAGTGAGGCTCATCAAACTGCAAATCTCGTCACTTTGTTTTCTCTCACTTTATGCATGTGTTTATATTTAGTGTCTTTCAAGATCAAGATCAAGATAAAGATCAAGATGCTTTATTGTTGTCCATTCTTTAACATGTACAAGACACATAAGAACTGAAATTTCCTTTTCGGCACAGTCCCACTAAGAGCAGACATACGTTACAAGGGGACAAGGCGGGACCGCCAACGGATCAGCCACTTACAGCGCTCCTTAAAAAAGGTGGGAAAAAGGTGACATTGGGAAAGGCGAAGAGTAAAAAAAGTATCAGTCTAAGGCTGGAAAAAACCTCACATAGCATAGCACACATAAACATGATACATATAATCACAACAACTCGCAACAGAGGGGGGGGGGATTTGGGACCCTGGAGGCCGGCTGCCGCTATAAAGCGCTACTCAGCCGTCCACAAACCCGAAGAGGAATTAAGCAGTGGGGAAGGCGTTGATTGGGGAAGGGGAGGGTGCGTGCATGTGTGCCCAATTAACTTGGGTGAGATGTTGAAATGTTTTTGTGGACTGGGGCCGATCTCAAAGTTCGACACCAGGTGTTATTGAAAAAAAGGGAGGTCAAAAGCGTCCATCGTTGAGGAGTCCTCGGGGGAGTTTTTCAGAACGGCCTGTTCATGATAGCGTCAAGGCCATTTACTGGTGCAACTGGGAGAAACTAAGGAGTTAATAAGAGATTAATATTCAAGCAATCATCATTCAGACATGTGCACAAGCTATCACAATACATCAGGAATCATTTCACTCAGTGGTGCATTCTTTATAATTGTGGACAAAAAATGAATCGGGGTTCTTTTCTTTCTGGTTAATTTGAAATAGGGACAGATACAGAAACATAGATATCTGAAACAGTCATCCAATGTATGCATCATAGTGTTTGTAGCCAAAGCTCATGTACAACACTGGTCCCCAACAAGGGCAGCACGGTGGAAGAGGGGTTAGTGCGTCTGCCTCAAAATACAAAGGTCCTGGGTTCGATCCTGCACTCTGGATCTTTCTGTGTGGAGTTTGCATGTCCGCCCTGTGACTGCTTCCTCCCACCTCCAAAGACATGCACCTGGGGATAGGTTGATTGGCACCACTAAATTGGCCCTAGTGTGTGAATGTGAATGTTGTCTGTTCGTCCTAGGCATGACGTTAAAGTGCATCCGGCAGTGGAGGCTCCTCTATGGGGGTCTTGGGGCACTTGGAGGTTAACCCCTTTACTACTGTTACCCCAGGTGGCCCTAGGCAAAGGCCTAGTACCTGACTGCCGCTTAGCCAGGGATACGGTAAAGACCTCAACAGCGGGCAGGCGGAAGACGGTAGATTTAAAGGCCTATTAAAACCCACTACTACCGACCACGCAGTCTGATAGTTTATACATCAATGATGAAATCTTAACATTGCAACACATGCCAATACGGCCGGGTTAGATTAGTAAAGTGCAGTTTTAAATTTCCTGCGAAATATTCTGCTGAAAACGTCTCGGTATGATGACGTTTGCGCGTGACGTCACGGATTGTGCGGAAGTATAGGGACACCATTGTGGCCAGCTATTAAGTCGTCTGTTTTCATCGCAAAATTCTACAGTATTCTGGACATCTGTGTTGGTGAATCTTTTGCAATTTGTTTAATGAACAATGAAGACAGCAAAGAAGAAAGCTGTAGGTGGGATCGGTGTATTAGCGGCCGGCTGCAGCAACACAACCAGGAGGACTTTGAGTTGGATAGCAGACGCGCTACCGTGAGTACAGCTTTGGCTTCCAAACATTTGATCGCTTGCTCGTACGTGCGTGCCGCTATGTGCATGTCACGTACGTAACTTTGGGGAAATATATGTGCTGTATGAACTTTACGGAGGTGAACAGTACTTTGGGCTGTGGGATTAAATGGGTTGTGCGGGTGTTTGAGTTGTATTGGCGGGTTATATGGACGGGAGGGGGGAGGTGTTTGTTATGTGGCATATTAAATATAAGCCTGGTTGTGTTGTGGCTTATAGAGTATATATATGTCTTGTGTTTATTTACTGTTTTAGTCATTCCCAGCTGAATATCAGGTCCCACCCGCCTCTCACAGCATCTTCCCTATCTGAATCGCTTCCACTGCCCTCTAATCCTTCACTCTCACTTTCCTCATCCACGAATCTTTCATCCTCGCTCAAATTAATGGGGTAATCGTCGCTTTCTCGGTCCGAATCGCTCTCGCTGCTGGTGGGAATGATTGTAAACAATGTGCAGATGTGAGGCGCTCCACAACCTGTGACATCACGCTACTTCTGGTACAGGCAAGGCTTTTTTATCAGCGACCAAAAGTTGCGAACTTTATCGTCGATGTTCTCTACTAAATCCTTTCAGCAAAAATATGGCAATATCGCGAAATGATCAAGTATGACACATAGAATGGACCTGCTATCCCCGTTTAAATAAGAACATTTCATTTCAGTAGGCCTTTAAGAACTACCACAACGGCTGCGATGGCGGAAGAAGGCTGCAGCAGAAAAGGGTCCCCAGTCATCTTGGACTCCATGCCACTGGACCCTGACCTGATTCTGTCAAGGATCATGTGGTGACTGTCTGTGCACCAGTCTCCCCACGTAAAACAAAGTCACGCACAGGCATCCTCCATAAATAAATGATAAATGGGTTATACTTGTATAGCGCTTTTCTACCTTCAAGGTACTCAAAGCGCTTTGACACTATTTCCACATTCACCCATTCACACACACATTCACACACTGATGGCGGGAGCTGCCATGCAAGGCGCTAACCAGCAGCCATCAGGAGCAAGGGTGAAGTGTCTTGCCCAAGGACACAACGGACGTGACTACGATGGTAGAAGGTGGGGATTGAACCCCAGTAACCAGCAACCCTCCGATTGCTGGTACGGCCACTCTACCAACTTCGCCACGCCGTCCCCGAAGGGATACACCCCTACCAGGAGGATCGTCATACTCGTTCGAGTGACCGCCGATGATATGAATGTTGTCTGTCTAACTGTGTTGGCCCTGTGATAAGGTGGCGACTTGTCAAGGGTGTACCCCGCCTTCCGCCCGAATGCAGCTGAGATAGGCTCCAGCACCCCCCGCGACCCCGAAAGGGACAAGCGGTAGAAAATGGTTGGATGGATGTTCCCAACAACAACACAGATCCAACATCATTGAAATAGGAAAATAAAAAGAATGAGGCAAAGAGGAGTCGATAATAACGATAATGGTAATAATACAGACAAAGTCCAAACTAGATAAAAGCCAATAATAATAATAATAATAACACAGACAAAGTGCAAACTAGATAAGAACCAATTAGTAAAAATGTGTAAAAACTAAACATGGGAACACGATTGTTGCTCAACTAGCCACAATTGTGTTTGTTTATTGAAAGTGACAAAGTGCAGGTATACTTTTTAAAGTGTCAGGTAGAGAGTTCCATAGTTGTGGTCCTTTTATTGAAAAGGCAGTCTGGGCAAAAGATGTTCTACGGAATGGAACGCAACAGTTGCCTTTTGACGTTGCTCGGGTGGTAGATCTGGTACCACTTTGCAGTCTTGTAATTGCCTTGCAGAGCGATTGGGGAGCAGAGTTATTTAAGCATTTAAAAACCAGTTGGACTGTGTGTAACAAAATGAAATTGGTAAAACTTAAAATATTGTATTTGGTTAGAATTTGGCAATGATGATATGGTATACTCTTCTTGTCTAGGATTTTCAAGAGCGGTTATAGCAGGGGTCGGCAACCCCCGGCTCCGGAGCCGCATGCGGCTCCTTGACCACTCTGATGCGGCTCAGCTACATACATGCCGACCCCCCCCGATTTTCCCAGGAGATTTATGGATCTCAGTGTCCCTCATAGATTACTCCCAGGGAAAAAATAATCCTATTTACACTCTAATTACTAAATAAAGGGCGTGCCCTAATTGCACTGCAGTAATTGTCCTCTATAGCATTTACATACAGCGTGCCAGTCCAGCCACATGTTGTATGTTGTTATTACTTGCACACACAGGAGACAGCAAAGCATACTTAGTCATCAGCCACACAGCTTACACTGACGGTAGCCGTATCAAACAACTTTAACATTGTTACGTTACAAATATGCGCCACACTGTGAACCCACACCAAAAAAGAATGAAAAACACATTTCTGGAGAACATCCCACCGTAACACAACATAAACACAACACAACCATTACCCAGAATCCCATGCAGCCCTAACTCTTCCGGTCTACATTATACACCTCGCTACCACCAAATCCCCCCACACATCAACCCCCCCCCCCCCCCCTCCCTCTCCGTGCGTTGGTTGAGCAGAAGAGTTAGGGCTGCATGGGATTCTGGGTATTGGTACCGTCAGTGTAAGATGTGTGGCTGCTGATTTAGTACGCCTTGCTGTCACGTACGTGAGCAAGCTGAAATTGCATTCTACGTGTGGTCGAACAGGTACACTGTTAGGGCAGACTGTAGAGGGCGCCAAATGCAGTGTCATCACGCTCTGATATTCGGGAGTCTCTCGGGAAAAATGAGAGGGTTGGCAAGTATGACGCTATCAAGCGCCATTCATTCAAAACTCGCGGGCTGCACTAACATCAAATTTCCACATTAAAGTGCGTGCCGGTGCGTGTGTCGGAGACCCCTGGTTAACATAGCACAAAGAG
The DNA here is from genome assembly GCF_033978785.1 of Entelurus aequoreus. NCBI lineage: Eukaryota > Metazoa > Chordata > Actinopteri > Syngnathiformes > Syngnathidae > Entelurus > Entelurus aequoreus. The sequence goes on along the minus strand of NC_084736.1, from coordinate 71,582,753 downwards.
CTTTGTATGCGGTGTTTTTCATTTTAAAAAAAATTTTGTGGCTCCCATTACTTTCTTTAAATTGTGAAACTTGCCAAAATGGCTCTTTGAGTGGTAAAGGTTGCCGACCCCTGGGTTATAGAGACACTCAATGGTCTTGATTGATGACTGGTGTGCCTGGGACCATGTAGTTAACCCATAAGAGATGTGTGAAAGAATCATTGAATTCATAAAAGTAAAAGCACAGCCGAGAGTTAAGCAGTTTCTTATAATCTTAATACAGCCTATGTTTGGGAGCCATGGGACTTGTCGTTCACAGGAAGAAGAAAGCATCAACGTTTCACAAACAAATGTTGTTTATGAATACCATGGCATGCCATGACCGGTCTGGCTTTATATATTATTTCCCAGTGTTTTGTGTTCCGTCAGTGTCCGCGCTCCTTCTTCCCTTGCCTTATCACACAGCCAGTGTGCAGCTCTGATGGACACACCTGGTTCCGTTTGGTGATTAGGACACGCACCTGTTGACGATCACCTTCAGAGTGGTTTATATGCCACAGCCACAGGGCTCAGGCGGTGCTGGTGCATTGTTTAGCGTGTCGCTGTTTTGCAAAGCGTTGCTATCTTTTGCATATTTGCTTGTTTTGTTGCAGCAAAAATAATTAAATTAGCATTTTTACCAGCACGCCGCATCTTGTCTCTCTATCCTGGGATCAGATATACAGATTTACTTTACAAAAGAGAATTCTAGGATACTTCTCTTGTTGCCTTATTTGTGTTTGACTTTATTAAATGGATTTATATTATTATTTGGTGCAGTCGGGCCGGAGCAGGAGGGGATAGAAAGAGAAAGAAAGGAAGACAGGGGGGGGAATTGCAGGGACAAGAGGGGGATTAGACAGAGAGACAACAACAACAGCAAACACAACAATAACAATAACAACAATAGAACAACATCAGCAAATAGGATATGTACAAATATGATGTAAAAGTGATAGCAAAGAAGCAGTTAGCGAAATAAATAATAACACAGAAATGACAATGAACATTATTACACTACAAATGGAGCAATACAAATACCGATAGAAATAGCACTATTGATCATGAACAATACCAATAATTTACCTCTATTATCAACAATACAATTGTTCAAATGCAACAATACATATATGTAATGATAACTTGAAATACAAAAGAAAGCAGATAAATGGAGGGGAAGAAAGAGAAGCCAACTATATTAACCTTGTAGATTGTTATAGTAACAATAGGTCAAGCTTTGTCAGTGTGCCTTGTGTTACCCAGTTTCCCGTAGGGCAACAACGTTAATATATGTTTGATGAAACATGATTATATGCATGAGTGTATGTATGTATATGTACCTGTATGTGTATATGTATGTTTGTACAGTGAATGTATATGTACAGTATGTGTATATGTACGTTTGTACAGTGAATGTGCGTGTGGATCGTACGAACTTTAAGTGTTTAGGTATGTACTGTATGTGTGTATGTATGTGAGAGCGTAGGTACCTATGTGTGCGCGTATGTATGTATATATGTATGAGTAATTGTGTGTATGTGAGTATATATGTGTATTTGTATGTACAATATATTTTACCCCCAGTGTGTGCGGGAGCCAGAGTACGGCCCCAGCCACCCAGAGAATCCAACCCAAAACAGCAAAACAAATATAATATGAATAAAAATAAATGTAAACTTGTCAAACTTGTCCAAGTGTATCAATTCAAATATCGATATCAATACAAAGGGTAGTATTGGTATCGGATCTATACCAGCCTGATGTTTTCCAGCTCTCGTCTTTGTGTGTTTTCACAAATATCTGTATTCATGTCAATATGTGTATATGTTGTAATACTGTCAACAAACACATTTACACATTCAGCAAAATTACTTTGAAAACAAGATTTGAATCACACAGAAAACACATTTAACACCGATCAGTGGAGAAATGATTTAATTTTTTTTGCATGAATTTTTTTTTGTCATCATACAGTATTAATGGGCTCGATGCACACTTTTAGATATGTTGTTATGTTTGTGTTTTTTTGATTGATTGAGACTTTTATTAGTAGGTTGCACAGTGAAGTACATATTCCGTACAATTGACCACTAAATGGTAACACCCGAATAAGTTTTTCAACTTGTTTAAGTCGGGGTCCACTTAAATTGATTCATGATACAGATATATACTATCATATATACTATCATCATAATACAGTCATCACACAAGATAATCACATTGAATTATTTACATTATTTACAATCAGGAGTGTGGAGGGAGGGAGGGGGGGGGGGGGATATGGACATCAAGTAGTGGACATAGAGAGAGAGAGAGAGAGAGAGAGAGAGAGAGAGAGAGAGAGAGAGAGAGAGAGAGAGAGAGAGAGAGAGAGAGAGAGAGAGAGAGAGAGAGAGAGAGAGATCAGAAGGCATAAGAAAAAGAAAAAGTATCTGCATTTGATTGTTTACATTTGATTATTAGCAATCCGGGTAGGGTGTTAGTTTAGGGTTGTAGCTGCCTGGAGGTGAACTTTTATTGCGGTTTTGAAGGAGGATAGAGATGCCCTTTCTTTTATACCTGTTGGGAGCGCATTCCACATTGATGTGGCATAGAAAGAGAATGAGTTAAGACCTTTGTTAGTTCGGAATCTGGGTTTAACGTGGTTAGTGGAGCACCCCCTGGTGTTGTGGTTATGGCGGTCATTTACGTTAAGGAAGTAGTTTGACATGTACTTCGGTATCAGGGAGGTGTAGCGGATTTTATAGACTAGGCTCAGTGCAAGTTGTTTAACTCTGTCCTCCACCTTGAGCCAGCCCACTTTAGAGAAGTGGGTAGGAGTGAGGTGGGATCTGGGGTGGAGGTCTAGAAGTAACCTGACTAGCTTGTTCTGAGATGTTTGGAGTTTAGTTTTGAGGGTTTTGTAGGTGCTAGGGTACCAGGAGGTGCATGCGTAATCGAAAAAGGGTTGAACGAGAGTTCCCGCCAGAATCCTCAAGGTGCTTTTGTTGACCAGAGAGGAAATTCTGTATAGAAATCTCGTTCGTTGGTTAACCTTTTTGATTACCTTGGTTGCCATTTTATCACAGGAAAGGTTAGCCTATAGAATGGAACCTAGGTAGGTGAATGGAACCTAGGTATTATACATTAGGTGATGGAGAAATAAATATTTTTGGAGATATTCAACGTCAAATAAAATAAATAAATAAAAAATAAAAAACATCTAAATTATGAATACACAAAATCTTGTATCATCACTTGGGAGCGTAATTGTCATATAATACCAGCCAGTGTGGCCGTGTGAGAGTTTGTTGTGTAAACTTTACTTCGCAACGTCTTAAAAGGCCCCTCTAATGCTGACAACATGGGCAGTTATTTCATAGTTCTAGACCTAAAAATGATGTCTACAGGTGAAATCCCCCCAAATAAGTAGTTATTTCAGGCTTGTTTTCTAACAAGTATCAGCACATTTTGGAATGCCCACTTTTAGCTAAAAAATGTGGCCCTGCCTGCATCAGCCTGCTGGCGTCACCTACAGAAGACTGGAGGCAATCCTAATATTGCCCAGTATGTGTTTAGCTAGTATCTTCATTCCGAATGTATGTTATTTGCACACAGTATTTGAAGGAATTATCAAATATGTCTGTCAGATGCATTGTTGCAGGTTGGAGCAATACAACTCGGAGTCAGCCTGCATACATTCCCAAATCATGGGAATATGAGGAAAATATGGACCTTTACAAGCAAATTAACTCTGCAAAATGGGACGTGAAATTAGCAGCAATCATGTTCATGATTCTGACTTCGAAAAAGAAAGGTTTTGGTTGGAATTTGGGTTAAAAAACGTAAAAGACTCAAACCAGATGTGATCCAGAAAATCAGGAGCACCCTAGAGGGGAGAAAGATTGAGTCAGAACCTGCGGTAAAATGTAGAAAGAAGGACAAGCAAGAGAAAGAGAGGGTAAGCCACTTGCGTCCAATTTTGTGTCCTCTTCTCCTGATGTTTTCCTGAAGATGCTTTAGGAAATGCTAAAAGAGCGTGAGGAAACACAGGCAATGTTGTCTATGGAAATGCAGAAAAGTTTGGAATCTGCTATTTTTGAAGCAATCATGGACCGAGGTGGAAAAACATGCAATTAAGTGATCAAAATAATACATTCACATGCCTTCTGTTATGATTTGGTGCCGGATCGTAGTTTATTTTGGGTTTTGATTCACTTGTGGTTTAAGTTCTGTTTCAGCACCCCTGTTTTGTGTTTTCTTGGTTGTCATGTGTGCTGATTATGTTCCCCTGCCTAAGATTAGTGTTCGGGACGCTCACCTGTTCCCGAGCACTAATCAGAGAGCTATTTAGTCCTGCCTTTTCCCGTCACTCAGTCCGGTGCTTTTTTTTGCTATACGCAACTGCTACGTTGGATGTGTTTTCCTTGTGAGCTATTCCGCTAGCTTTCCTTGTGTTAGGCACGCTTATTTTGGTTTGTTCCTGTCTTCGTTTTGTGATTTATGGGAATAAATAATTTCCTACCTGGACATTGTATTCGGAGTTCCTCCTGCATCTCGGAAGAACATCATGCCTCCTTCACAACGTTACACCTTCATCCACACTGTCTTTGCGGGGAAATGTGCTCTAGTTCTGTAGATCAGTGGTCCACAACCTTTTTGTAACTGCGGATCGGTCAATGCTTGAAAATTTGTCCCACGGACCAGGGGGAGGGGTTCATTTTTTTGTTTTTTTTGTTTTTTGTCATAAAAAAATGTAATCGTGTGTGCTTACGGACTGTATCCCTGCAGACTGTATTGATCTATATTGATGTATAATGTAGGAACCACAAGTATTACAATTGATCTACATTGATGTATAATGTAGGAACCACAAATATTAATAACAGAAAGAAACAACCCTTTTGTGCAAATGAGTGTGAATGAGTGTAAATGGGGGAGGGAGGTTCTTTGGGTTGGTGCACTAATTGTAAGTGTATCTTGTGTTTTTTATGTTGATTTAATAAAAAAAATAAAAAGATTAAATTTTTTTTTTTTTTTAATTCTCTTGCACGGCCCGGTACCAATCGATCCACGGCCCGGTGGTTGGGGACCACTGCTGTAGATGACGTCACACCAAGAGGGGGCTGCATATCGAGTCTGGTGATGGAAAGGGGGGGGGCGTTCCAAGTACAGTTAGGAACCATTACTTAAAAACGAATAGATATTATGGAAAATGACTGCCAGATTCATTTTCTGGAGCGAAAAATGCAATAAATAAAACTTGTTAGTGAAATTTCGGTCATCTGGATGATATCAATCAATCAAAGTTTATTTATATAGCCCTTAATCACAAGTGTCTCAAAGGGCTGCACAAGCCACAACGACATCCTCGGCTCAGATCCCACATCAGGGCAAGAAAAAACTCAACCCAATGGGATACAATGAGAAACCTGGTGCAATGGACGTGGAGTGGATCTAGTTAATAGTGTGAGAGTCCAGTCCATAGTGGGGCCAGCAGGGGATCATCTTGCGTGGAGACAAGTCAGCAGCGCAGAGACATCCCCAAATGATGCACAGATGAGTGGTCCACCCCGGGCCTCGACTTTGAACAGCTAGTGCGTCATCTGTGGTCACCTAATAACCTCTCCACGCAGGAGAGGGGGGCAGAGCAGAAAAGAGACGGCAGATCAACTGGTCTAAAAGGGGGTCTATTTAAAAGCGAGTGTATACAAATGAGTTTTAAGATGGGACTTAAATGCTTCTACTGAGGTAGCATCTCTAACTGTTACCGGGAGAGCATTCCAGAGTACTGGAGCCCGAATAGAAAACGCTTTGTAGCCCGCAGACCTTTTTTGGGCTCTGGGAATCACTAATAAGCCGGAGTTCTTTGAACGCAGATTTCTTGGCGGGACATATGGTACAATACAATCAGCAAGATAGGATGAAGCTAGTAAAACCTTAAAGTCGCATCTTAAGTGCACAGGAAGCCAGTGCAGGTGAGCCCGTATAGGCGTAATATGATCAAACTAGTTCTTGTCAAATGGGTGAACAGGTCTTGGCTTTTAGCTCATTGGCCAACACCGCTCAATTGAACTGTGGACCCATGTAAGGGGAATGCTGGAAATATGTATAAACACCCCTTAGTGTTTGCTTTAAAACTAACAATTGTAAAAGTTTGCTTAAGTGCTTTATTTCCAAGTAAATTGAACAATTTTGCAGAAAAAAGGAACAAGGGACCAGAATACATCTGTTATACAGCTGGGAGGAATTCCTGCGAGGCCACAAGAACGAAGAAGAAACATTCAATCCAAAGTGGCTGCAGGAGTGCACTGGAATGATTCTACATGCTTCATGAGGTGAGCCAATACACATTCCAATATCATTAAATATACTGTAGTTTCACAATAATCTCGCAACCACTTTGCTCCTTGCGTAAACTTTAACGTCACAAGCTGTTGTCGAATTTCTCGGTAACTCGAAGCGTCAGAAAGCAGGTTTTACACACACACACACAAACACACACACACACACACACACACAACGAGTGGGCCTCGTCACTCCCACAGGCACAGACAGTAATCAGGAGGAGAAGTGAGTGCTTAGGGAGTGTCAACAGAAACAAACCTAGTGCGTGGTTGGGGCTGGATTGAAGTGATAGCTCATTGGCGGTGACATAATGTAGATGAATGGTGGTGCAATCCATCAGAGGAGGACGGTTGGCATAAGTGTGAGGCTTGAGGAGAGGAGGAGTGTGACCCTCCTGCTAGTAGGGATCGTCTAATGCTTCACCTGTTAACACATATTCCCTCGTAATTAAAAATAATAATAATATAAATATACATATATATAATTATTTTAAAAAATAAACAGTCAGGTGATCTTTTTAAGAGAGCTAAAAGAACATGGAAAATGGTAAGAAAGTGGAAAAATAAGTATTAAAAAAATATATATCTATGAATAATCCATGAAAAAACACACAATTAAAAAAAAATTGTGGAAAAAATCAGTCATGTGATTTTTTATTTTTTTTGAGAGAGCTAAAAGAAAATGGAAGATGGAAAGAAAGTGAAAAATAAATATTTGTGTTTGTTTTTTAAAAAAAATACCGCTGGTCATGACTGAGGTTGTGGTCCGATAGACCAGATTGTCCCTAACACAAGAGAGACATCTAGTGGTGGATGTACGAACTACATGATCCTTCTGACATAAACTGGTGGGAATGTATCCAACATTTTCTTTTACATCCAGACATGTCAGACGTCATGCAACTGCAATGTACTCATATAGCATGTTAAAACAATGTCACGAAATATATAATGGAATTATTCTCTACAGATGCGAGAATATGCTTTGTTCCATGCACCACATCTGCATGTCATCATTGTTATGTGCGGCCCACATGACCCGCATATTTTAGTCATCTGCATGACGTAGACTCTAGATAAAGTACAGACATTAATGATAGTTTCTTAAGTTCAACGTGCATCCATTTTATTAATAGCAAGATAAAAAAGGGTGTCATGCATTTATTATTATGATGAGTGGGTTTATTATTGGAATTATTCATGTAATTATATATGATATTTATAAATATACATATATATTGTTATAAATAGTTTTTAAGGTTATTATGTATTGTATTGTTTACAAAGAATCAGATTATTATTATTAGTAGTAGTAGTAGTATATTTGTGTGGTAGGATAACACATTCAATCAATCAATCAATGTTTACTTATATAGCCCTAAATCACGAGTGTCTCAAAGGGCTGCACAAGCCACAACGATATATTCGGCTCAGATCCCACATCAGGGCAAGGAAAAAATGTATAATCTGTTGCTTCTTCCTGCTCTTTTTCAAACACACACCAAGTGTTTTTTTAATGTATTTATTTATTTTGTATAGTTTTTTTATTTATTGTTTTATTTTTTTTGTTTTTTTACAAATGACGATATTGTATTGGAAATGCTACATTTGGTTTTTTTAAGTGTGTTCGAAATAAATTAATAAAAAGGGAAAATAATGCAAGGATAAAGATGTGTAATAATAAAGTTATTGCAGTGTGTGAGATAACTTATTCAATCATATATTTATATAAAGTTAACATTGTGCAGGATTTATGATAATAACACCTTAATTACTGTAAACTTAACTACTGTTAACAATAAATTGAGGAGTAAAATGACCATAAACATTGTATTATGATGAATTGATAAATATATATTAAAGTATAAAGAAAACTAGCATAAACACTGTATAATCAACAGATAAATGTTTAATAGATAATAGATGATGCCTTATTATGTAATAAGATGAATAGTATTTAGGCTAATAATGTCATAATGATACCTTGTAAACAGACGATGTATTGTTTCTTGAACTGGCTCATATTAATACAATGTTCCATATCTAATTCCACATACAGCTTTGATTGTTTGTGCATGCCTACAAATATTTAAAAAATAATTATAATAACATTCCATGAGGTTATATTTTTCCCTTTGTTGTTGTAAAATATTGTGTAACAGGTTGTTGTTGTTTGCTTTTGTATATGAATTTAGTGTTTGAAAGTGTGCCGGTTAAAAAAAAAGTTAAAAAAGTGGATGTCTTAGTATGATTAAATATGTGAAACCAGGGTCAGGAGTGCCGATTTATTGAACAAAAAAAATGTTGTAGGCACTTCATAATTTGTTATCACGATTAATATCTATACTAAAACATAATCATTTCCAGAAATTAATTGACCACGTCCAGGCCCGGAACCAATCAACAACAGCAATAAAGGAGGGTTTACTGTACTACTATTTGGCAACCAGAAGTAGATTTGGCTATTACAGTTTGTGCATGAAAGACAGAAATAATAAAAATGTAGTTCAAGTATGTTTATAGTTAGATATCAAGAAATAATGTAGTATTCATACTTTGAAAAGTTTTAAAAAAGTATATTTACTTTACATAACCACATAATATTATTATTATGTAACGAAATGTTGTTCTTATCTGTGCTGTAAAGTTCAAATTTGAATGACAATAAAAAGGAAATCTAAGTCTAAGTCTAAGTCTATAAGATGCTGACCAACAGCATCTCTGTCTGGACTGAAGCCTGCAATGCCTGAGACTGGAAGTCTCTCCAGAGAGTGGTGAGGACGGCGGAAAAGATTATCAGGACTCCTCTTCCTCCTATCCAGGAGATCGCAAAAAGTCGCTGCCTGACCAGGGCTCAGAAAATCTGCAAAGACTCCTCCCACCCCCACCAAGGACTGTTTTCACTGCTGGACTCCAGGTAGAGGTTCTGCAGCCTCTGAAGCAGAACCTCCAGGTTCTGTAACAGCTTCTTCCCTCAGGCCGTAAGACTCTTAAACGCATCATAACTATCCCCCCAAAATGGATTAACTCGCTGGAATATAAAGACAATATAACATACATCCCTAAACCTGTATGCATATGAAAAAGTGCAATTAATTTATCTGTACAGTAATCTATTTATTTATATCTGCACCTTATTGCTTTTTTATCCTGCACTACCATGAGCTAATGCAACAAAATGTTGTTCTTATTTGTACTGTAAAGTTCAAACTTGAATGACAATAAAAAGGAAGTCTAAGTCTAAGTCTAAGTCTAAGAACAATAAACAAAAAGACTACATTTGTGATGATGTTGCCCGGATCATAGTTTGTTTACATTTTGATTCACTTGCTGTTTAAGTTCTGTTTCAGCACCCCTTTTTTGTGTTTCTTTGTTGCCATGGGTGCTGATTATTTTCACCTGCCTCTGATTAGTGTTCGGGACGCTCACCTGCTCAGAGAGCTATTTATTCTGTCCTCTCGCCTCACTCGGTCTGGTGCTTTTATTTGCTTCTGTGCAACGAGTTACGACCTCTATGTATTTTATTCCTGAGCTAAGCTTCGCCCTGTTCATGTGCTTGTTGACTAATCTGTTAGCTTCTTGTTAGATTTTGTTTATTTTGTATTTTGCATGTTTCATGAAGAATAAATCATTCTTCTTACCTGCAAGCTGCTTCCTGACGTTCCTCCGCATCTTGGAAAGACGACCTCCGGCATCACCATGCCACGACACCGTAACAACATTGACAACTACAATTCAGTTCAATCCAATATGTTCAATACTCGTATATTTATATTTCAGATAATGTAGTTTATGTCAAAAGGTAAAAAAAATAGGTTGACAGATTCAAGGGGAAAGAAAAGTGTTCGATATCTCCTACTGCAGTGAAGTCAACTATGCTGCGTCGAGATTGTTTGAAAAAGTTAACCAACACAATAGATTGTCCAAAAGCTGTGTAAAAAATAAACAAAAAACACTCTTTAGACATATCTTCAAAGAAAAGGTATAATTACAATACTTAAACAGTAGGGTTGTTTTAGAAATACGGCCATGAATCTGTCTTGATGACGGCATTAGAAGCGAAGCTAAAGTAGCATTTATCTCTATGGGCTTTTGATTAGACGTGGCCACGATGCTGCTAAACCGAACCAAAACCGTTACAAAGGACTCGGGCTGCCTTCAAATCGTCTAAGGTTCAAAGATTCGATTTGGAAGAGTCTGATTTCACGATCAACTTTGCATTTGAATCGCCTGATAATAAACCCCCCTACTCCTCCATGGGAGGAAGGGGAGTTATGAACCGGCTAAGGGCCCCCACACTGCAAAAACTGAAATCTAAGTAAGATTAAATATCTCAAATAAGGGTGATATTGGTTTATTTTCTGTCTGATAAGATCATTATTTTCACTAAGCAGATTTTATGTTAGAGTGTTTTACTTGTTTTAAGGGTTTTGGTCCTAAATTATCTCAGTAAGATATTACAGCTTGTTGCTGAGATTTTATGACCTATATCGAGTAAAACATGCTTGAAACTAGAATATCAACTGTTCCAAAGCTGTGTCATCAACACTCACAAGTATAAAACTACTTGTTTAAAGTAATAATTTCTCATTTCAAGCATGAAAAAAAAAAAAGATTTTGACAAAAATGGTGTCTCATAATTAAAACAGATGGCAGCCAAATGGACTTTGCTGTTTTATTTTCAATGAAACAATAGAAAATATGTACTCATATAGTAGTACAGTTGTCACAGCACAGTAAACTGACAGTTGATATTTAAACATTTAACATGTGACATTTCAAACAATTGTGAACAGAGATAGTTCATGCACATTCAGATACATTTTTGAAAATTACAATTTAAAACAATTTGCCCGGGGGCCGGGCTGTATATATGCACACTAATTGACTGAAAGAGCACGCACTTGGCTCGATGATGTCATGTTGTCGATGGAAAAATGCATTTTTAGACCATATGATTTGCCTGAGCGGCTAGGAGACCCCGAGAGTAACAAGCGCTTGCCTTGTTGCCTTTCCATTAAGAACAATAAATTAGTTTTTAGTATAAATTTGCTGGTTTCAAGAAATGTAATGCCGAACGCATATCATTATGTCAAGATAATGGCACTAGCATTTACTTAAATTAAATTAAATCACTAATCCTCGCCTCCATGGCGACAAATAAAGTACGTTTCTTACAAGTATCATCCCTGCAGGACAAGGAATAGCTAAACATGCTTCACTACACACCGTAGCTCACCGGCGTCAATATGTAAACAAACGCCATCGGTGGATCTACACCTAACATCCACTGTAATGATACCAAGTACAATAGTGTATATATTCGATACTACTATGATTACGTTGATTTTTTTGGCATCACAACATCTTCTTTCGTTTTTTTTTTAATTCATATTATGTTTATAAACTCAGGAAATATGTCCCTGGACAAATGAGGACTTTGAATATGACCAATGTATGACCCTGTAACTACTTGGTATCGGATTGATACCCAAATTTGTGGTATCATCCAAAACTAATGTAAAGTATCAAACAACAGAAGAATAAGCGATTATTACATTTTAACAGAAGTGTAGATAGAACATGTTAAAAGAGAAAGTAAGCAGATATTAACAGTAAATGAACAAGTAGATTAATAATTCATTTTCTACCACTGGTCCTTAATAATTTCGACAAAATAAAAGAATGGAAAATGACACAATATGTTACTGCATATGTCAGCAGACTAAATTAGGAGCCTTTGTTTACTTACTTACTAATAAAAGTGTCATGACGTGGACTGTGATGCAGCTTACTGCGAGGATTTCGCAGCTTGCTGTGAGGAATGTTTTCCCATGATGCAAACTGACTTGACCGGACATCGGAAGAAGGTAGGAACATGATTTCATCTTAACTCAAAAAGGGTACAAATAAAAAGCGCTCACAGCGAAGGCACAAAACTTGGGGCAGGAAACAAAAACTAACACATAGGCAGAAACTATGGACATGAAACAAAAGTCGCTAACTGTGACATGAATGGACAAAAACTTACTTTGCATGGCATGAAGCATGAGAAGCGCAATAGCAAGAATACCTGCATGAAAAGATCACCAATAGAACAATTCAGAGTAGCAAGAGTAAATGTCGCCAGGCCGACTACCTGGCAACTACAGGCTTAAATACTTATGTCATGATTGACAACAGGTGCGAGTGTCCGAACACCAGCAGCAGGTGAAAATCATGCCACCATGGCAACCAAAACAAACAAGAGTGCATCAAAAAACAGGAACTAATAGAGTACAAAAACCAACAGGACATAACCAAACAAAACATGACCACAGAACATGACAAAAAGACAAGTTGTCTAGTATGCTCACTTTTTTATTTAAGGACAAACTTGCAATAAGAAACATATGTTTAAAGTACCCTAAAATTGTTTGTTAAAATAAAGCCAATGATGCAATGTTTTGTGGTCCCCTTTATTTAGAAAAGGGGACCACCTTTTCTAAATTTGAATTTATGTTTTTTTTTAGTAGGAAAACCACGCCACTGTCGTAACATGAGGCCCCGACAGAGCACGACAACATGATCAGCTACTGAAGCGATTGGTCGCCGTAGTCATGTGACCCTCCCTACAACTGCCATAGAGTGTTTATGCCAGGGGTCGGCCCTACAAACAACCATTCACACCCATAGACAAGCCAGTGTTCAATTGGCCTAAAATGCATGTTTTAAAGCCCCAACCTCCTACCTTGAGTGGCAGACGTGTAAAAGCCTTGTTAAAACTAGGTCACCGCCAATTAATTCACACCTTTTAAAATGCATAAAGAACAGTGACTCGCCACTTATGAAGTTACTTTTGTCCAACGTTTTCAAATCCACCCCTACTCCATCACGAAACGGACCTCATCTGAAGTTTCTTCTCCTTCGTCTTCTTCCCCCGCCTCACTTTGTTCGCCCTCATGCTGCGTCTCCGGCGAGACACGTCCATCAAGCAATTATTATGAAATTAAAGCTATTTTCCACGGCCGATGTTTGCCCCGCTAATAGCCACCAAGATAGGCTGCATTTGTTCATTTAGCATCTTAGTTCAGCTCAATTCCTGCCATATTAGCAAGTGGAGGAAAATCTGAGTGTCATTTAGATATTCTGCTTAATGGTTTGGCAATGGCCCGGCCCCCCCTTTTTTTTCCACCTCGATCTTCCTAACCCTATCTTCCTGCCAATTACGCTGTTTAATCTATATGTAGATAATGGTGTCCAGGACCCCCCCTGTTGAAATGTCAGGTGTGAAGAGGTTATTAGCTAACTTTTAATTACTGTCCATCATTCAGCAGCTCGTAGGACAGATTGGCTCTCTCTGACTGTTCGCTTATCTGGACTCGGAATGTTGGCTGCAAGAAGAGGAGAGTAAGAAAGCGCCGGGTCGTATCTCCATTTTCACACTATTAACGGGGCTCAACGTGTGTGGGAGACGACGGTGTGACCGAGAACGTCCTGTGTCTCATACTTTAATGGCACACAAGTTAGAAAGTTTAGAGGGAAATTATAGAGAACTACACTGCGAAAACTGAAATCTAAGTATGATTAAATATCTCAAATAAGGGTGATATTCGCTTATTTTCTGTCTGATAAGATAATTCTTCTCACTAAGCAGATTTTATGTTCGAGTGTTTTACTTACTTTAAGGGTTTTGGTCCTAAATGATCTCAGTAAAATAGTACAGCGTGTTGCTGAGATTTTATGACCTATATTGGAGTAAAACATGCTTGAAACTAGAATATCAACTGATGCAAAGCTGTGTCATCAACACTCACAAGTATAAAACTACTTTTTTAAAGTAATAATTTCTTACTTCAAACGTGAAAAAAAAAAAATCATGATGGGCGCATATCATTATGTCAAGATAATGGCACTAGCATTTACTTAATTTAAGAATATTTTTCAACATATTGAGCAAAAATGTCTCTTTTTTTTCTTTCTACCAAGAAAAGTGCACTTGTTATTAGTGAGAATATACTTATTTTAAGGTATTTTTGGGTTCATTGAGGTTAGCTAATTTTACTTGTTTTGGAAAGTCTTGACAAGCCAAATGTTCTTGTTCTATCGGCAGATAATTTTGCTTAGTTCAAATAAAATACCCCTATTTTTGGTTTTTTTGTTTTTCTTGTTTTTGAACACTGACTTTTTGCAGTGTATCAATGTAAATCCCAAATTGCATTCAGTTTTAACACACTATGCAAAACCTCATTATGTAATAACGCCCCATTTTGTGATCATCTACAGCAATTAGTGCTAAAACTTTCGAACTCATTTCATAATAAACTTTTACGCATTTTGTAATAAGTTCTTACATATAGCAAAAGTTCTTACGAATGCGGGTGTTGCACTTTTTCTTGAATAAAATGTAACCATTTGGTGCATAATGTCATGTATTATGTATGTCCAATTAAATTCAAAACTTGGGAGACAAACATTTTTGCAGCAAATTCCTAAAAACACGAGAGTGCTCTTCAAAAGCAGTCAGCAGTCATTTGTTTAGTTTAGTTTAGTTTAGTTTAGTTTATTAAGAATACCCATTAGTCTACACCGCAGTAGAGACTATTCATCCTGGGGTCCAGGCAAAAAACATCACACAATCACTAAACAAAAGATTACAAAGCAGTACAACATGATCAATAATAAAATGTTGTAATACAAAAATAGCAACAGCAAAAAACAAAAAAACAATAACTTGGAGTTCACATAATAATGTTCATGCCAAAAATTAAAAAAAATAGCAATATAAAAATAGATATATTTTTTTGTACCAAAGACAAACAATATTTTAAGTGACGAAAAAGTACCATAATGAATCAAATATGACATAAAGTACATACAAAATCAAGATAATATTGATATAAAAACGATGTGGAGGTTGCCTACTAGCAGCTCCACTGTCAGACACGGCACAGGAGCCAAGCGTGCAGGTTTTAACAAGGTTTTAACAAACATGGGTTTTTAACAAAAAGTGTTCTCTCCTGAAGGACGCGACTTTTCAGCCACGTCCGTATCCTCTCTCCTCTCCTGCTCCCGGCCGCTTACTGTTAAAGACAACAGATGATTAGATTAACACGTACCACCTGTGAAATCTAATCACCTGCCAGCTGTGTCTCGCCGTCAGCACTGCCACGCCCCCGTCTGATGTTGCTCTGTCCTCAGCACCACGGACAGAGGCGGTGACCTTTGCTCCTGCAGGCAGCGCTGGCCACATCTACCTCCACAAACGATAACCGGAAACAAGATTGAATTTACGCAAAAAATAAATGGAAGATAAATGAACCAGTCATGACATTAGGTACAATCTAGAATAATCTCTTTCCGCAATACTTCTCTTCTCAGTCTATTCTTGAAACCCACTCTGCTGGTGTTAAACTTCGTTAATTATACTAGTGGTGTTCCTCAAGGTTCCGTTTTAGGTATTCTCTTTTTCATCATTTGGCTATAGCCCATTGGTGGTCCACAAGTTCAGTTAAAAAAACATGTCACATTTTTGCAGCCTATTCTTAAAAGCACTAGAGTGCTGTCATTAAGATGATCTTTGACTAGCTTTTTTGGAAGAAATTCCTTAAAAAACGGCAGAGTGCTTCTGTAACTGACAAAATAGACAAAAATCAAATGTCTACTGTAGTGAAATATAGTGAAGGGGGACCTCCGCCCTCCCCGTCCTTAGCTTTCTGGAAATGTTGACCATCCCGGTCACTAACCATCACATTTGATACCTTAATTAGAAAAATTATCAGACCTTTATTCTACATAATAGTTAATTTTAAGAATCTATAAGGATGTTTTATTGGTCATATAAATGTAAATGTAACTATATTGTGTACAGTGGACAATGTGATCGCAAGCTAAGACAAAAGTTACACAAATGAAGTATTACTGACATGATAATAACCAGTGCACTGAAATATTGGAAGACAATATTGATTGTTATTATGATACTAAACTTTACATGATACTACAAATAAAAAACATGAATACAAATATAAAACAGAAAAAAATGGTTTATTCCATCAATGATCAATTGCATGTTGTTTTTCCAAAAATGTTGTGATGACAATCTAAACATTAGCTGCATTGCGTTGCTGCTGTAGTTTTTTCAAATATGCATCAAATTGTAAAAAATGTTTACAAAGAGGTGCAGCACCAAATTTTTACAAAATGAGTTAAAAAATGTTATAACAAAATGCAGATGATTATTACATAATGAGGAAAAATTGTATTACATTATTACATAGCGCGATGTTACGCACGCCTTTAAAACATTTCAAATGCTTGCATTATTTTAGATTGTGTGACTGCTAAGTTTTGCTGGTCTGAAGAATTTGCAGTCGCTTTAGCACACAGATGGCCCTTTTCATAGTTCTTTTCTTCCTCTTCGTATGTTTTAAAAGTCTGCAAACCATTTTCTTGAACTCCCCTTGCCCCTATGTTAAAGCCCCTATTGTATATTTAAAGACCGGCAACCCCTCACCCTAATTCTACTGCTCTCAACTGCAATTCATGCTCATCTATGCTTGAGTTGAGGCCCGAAATAACGGCAATGAACGCCAGCCAAAAGCCTTTATCGTGTAAAGATGAGTGCAAATATTCACACAGAAAATATGTCATATGGCCGAAACAAGTTTGGGGTGTGTCTTCACATGATAGATCGACCTCAGACCTCCACCAAGGTTGAATTGTTAAGAAGTTAAAACAAACAAAAAAGATGTTTGTCTATTTCAAATGTATGGCCCGCAAAATGAAGTTGCTAAGTATAAAAATGGGCTGCAATGTTTTAATGAAAGAAACTGCTGTTCTAAATGTGTCCACTGGATGTCGCAATACCAATTCCAGTGTAACCACATCACACATCACACTGTTTAAAGATGACGTGTCAGCTGACTTAAAGTGCCCTTTGGATTAGCTGCCGCTACTCCAATCAGCGCAGGCGCAATCAATCAGCTGCTCCTGTTGTTGCTGGCGGCCGACTAATGTTGTCCACTCAACAAATAAAGAAAACAAAACTGTAAGATGCAAAGACTTAAGTCAATATAACCATGATCTTTGTAGTTACAATTCCGTGCAGCGCTTGCAATTTTTTGACGGCACGATGTGCACCCTGAACTCCATTGTAAAAATGTGTGTTTCTACATTTGTTGTTTGTTCTATTTTATTTATTCATGTTCATATTGGTTAAGTTTGTAGTTATGTTACGTTTAATTCGGATGTTATGGTGTTATTTTGACAATTGTTTTTGTTATATTATTAATTGTAATATTTGAATGATGCTAAATGAATGTGTTGTGGCAGTTGCAGGTGTCACCAATGCGGCAGTTTGAGGAAACACTCGGTTGCGTTTCAAAACATTTTTAATGGTAACCTGCCCACATGAGAATGCTGAACAGGAAGTGCTTTAAGTTTAATGGCTTTGTAGATACACTGAGAAAAAGTCTAAGTTAATTGTGTTCTTCATAATGTTTTGAAACAGCACCAATTTTTTCTTCAGAATTTTCAACTAACTTAGAAGTATTTTGCCAAGAGGATTCTTTGTCATGTGTACACTTTCAAAATGTGCTTGTGCTATTTTTGAAGTTGTCTTTATTTTAAAGTTATTATGCCATGATTTTACCAGTCCAGCTTGTGTCGGAATAGATTTTCCTCCATGCGGCCCCTGAGCCAAAATGAGTTTGACACCCATGGTCTATCTGCATGTACAGTATGTGAGTGAAGCCCACCTGTTATCCAATGCAAACTTTTAAAGAGGTCGTAAAAAGGGGTCGTAAAACCCACTTTTTTTGCTTGTTGGCCCTAGGAATGGATATTGTTTAAAATTAAACTGATACTAGTACCAAATCAGTACTTTAAAAATGGTGACGGTGCTTCAAAAATGTTAAACATGCAAATTGTTGTGCAAAAAAAAAAAAATTATTTGGGGGAATATTTGTGACATTCAAGTTGAGTAGTAATTTAAATACCCCAATTACATAAATTAAATGATAACACAAAAATACATCCAAAAATAAGAAAATATAATAAAAACAATTGCAGGAATATACTTGTACTACACAAAGAATGTGCAAAAAAACGACTCACTGTGCTTGAGTTGTAATGTTTGATACTCAAAATTCCATTTGTTCCTGAATGCAACCTTGCTCGCCATATTGTCATTGGTGTCTCCAAAGGAAGTGCTGTTTTTCTTCTTTTTATGGTTCAGCTAAATCAGGTTTTTGAGCTCATTCCTAGTTGGAACCTGTTTTGTGTGTGAAAATGCTGAAAATTCAATTTCAAACCATGGAGGAGGTGTTGATTTGATTGATTGATTGAAACTTTTATTAGTAGATTGCACAGTACAGTACATATTCCGTACAATTGACCACTAAATGGTAACACCCAAATAAGTTTTTCAACTTGTTTAAGTCGGGGTCCACGTTAATCAATTCATGGTAATGATGAGATATTCATTAACTAATTGTTCCAAACAACCTGTTTGAGGTGAGGAGGAGGATATCGCCATACATGGTAGAGAGTTTTCTGGAAACGTTTGCGGTAGTTTGCAGTCGGAACATGAAGCACAGAGCTTAGCTGAGCGACCTGCCTCGGTCGGATGGAAAATATACAGAATGATCGAACCGAAACTACATTAAATTGTGGAGACAGGTCCAACTGTTAATGACAATTATGGATACAATGAAAAGGTAAGTCCCATAACAGTAGATGCTATATGACAGTTTGTAATGATACTGTGGCCATTAAGAGATCCTGCTTGCTTGGAAGATAATATTTTTTGTTGCATTAGCAATACTTAACATTGACTTATTAGAGGGAAATGACAAGAGGGTCATAACACAGAACACCAATCCAACACAGTGCACAATACATAACATCTAGGGCACACTATTAAAAGGGTACATATATGCACAGAGACGGACTATTACTAAATGTTGAAAGATATGCAAGAGACGCATTAGCCCAACAAATGTTCTTACAGCCAGCTAAGGCCCCTTCTACACTAAGCCGGCTAAGGTTATCCAGGGTAAATCCAGCCTAACCTTATTCTTGTCCACGCACAAACAATGGTCGTTTAAGACCTAGTACGCATGCACGGAAAATACGCACATCATAGTCACCTCCAGTGTTGCTTTGTGTGCAAGTTCTTAAATGTAACTTATCTGAACAATACCCAGTGTTGTGGTATTTCAATTAACTGGATAGGCTCCAGTGCCCCCCGTGACCCCGAAGGGAATAAGCGGTAGAAAATGGATGGATGGATGGATGGAATCCAGTGTGCTGTGGGGCCCTATTGTAGTGAATCACACCTTAGCCATCATAAATTAATCAAATCTTTATTGGACGTTTGAAAGTATACAATGTGATAAAGAACATTTGACAACAATCAATCTAGGGATCTAGATATCTGGTCAGGACACTCCTCACTCTTTTGCCTTCACCTTCATTGTCCATTCCTTTTTGATGACTTTATATACTCTGGACCTAGACGTTGAGTCCGCGACATACATGGCGGACAATAACTGATAGTCTGTTTGCCAGTCCAAATGCATTCGATGTTTTCCATAGTCTTCCCTCGATGGCCAGGTAATACAAAGCACACGCTACCTTTTTTCATCACATCCACGGGAGCCCGCATTTTCGTTGACTCTCCTTCAACAAATGGACAAAGTTTTTCGGTAAGTAGAATCCCAGCCGACCTAGACATTAAAAAGTTCTCTTGCCGTCTGAGATGTGTTGTATCCCAAATAGCTGCAATCATGCGTTTTCTTCTCTTAAAGTATTCATGTGTGATTTCCACAAGCGTCTGTACTTGTAGAAGAATGAGAAACACGGGCATGTCTGGATGACTTGCCCCCATCTTTCCAGGTTAGCGCCGGTTGTTATGAAGCTGGCTGTGGCGCGTTCTTTCTGACGTCACTTCCTGTGTGGGCCGCGGTTTTAAATGGTGTCACTTCCTCTTCGAACTCAGTTTGTAAACGATCAATGAGTCCATACAAAGCTAAGAGCCGGAGATTCAAGAAATACACGGCGCACTTACCCGTGTAAAAAAATATCCAAGGAGGGGAACCTTAAATGATGGTTTAGTGTGGCTGAAACGGGATTTAGGCTAAATAATTATTCGTTTAAGGGGTTAGTGTAAACATAGCCTAAACAATAAACTATAAGAACTACCTCATTAATATGCGCATAGAGACATTACAGGAACAGGAAAGTGTTTCAGTGAAACACTACAATACGCTAGCATGTAGCATCCTCCTAAAATTGATATTAGCAAGTAGCTAGTAGGACAGTTGTACATGTAGTTACAGAGTTAGGGTTAAGTTTATATTGTTTGTTAGCATTTTGTTTTACTTCTTAACAGTCTTTTTGTTTGCAATGGGCTATATGGTAATTGTATTGACAAATGTAATATGTTAGCAATGTAGCATTAGCTTAAAGGGGAACGGCAGTTTCTTTGGAATTGTGTCATTCACAATCCTTGTGTAAGACAAGAACACATTTTTTTTCTGGGTTTTTTATGCTTTCTAACCAGTGAATAATAAGTGAACAAAATATGTTCAGTTTTTTTTATTTCCATTCATGTAAAGATGGAATTTGTTAAAGGGGAAGTGCACTTTTTTGGATACGTTCACAATCATTATGAAAGACATGACGGATGTATTTTTTTAGATGTATTCTAAATAATAAATAAATGCGATCAAAAAGTCCGCTAACAATGGGGCCAATGGGAGTCGCTTTGTAGGCAGAATAGAGCGACTCCCATTGGCCCCATTGGAAGCGGACTTATACAGCCTTTATAAAAACATCCAAATATTACCATCAAGGTTTTATATACACGATGTAAGTATATATGTAATGTAGTAACAGGCACATTTATAATAATATGTACTATTTACGTATTGTGCTCATTTTAAGCATACGGCGGCGTATTATTTTCACAAACACATCGCAACGTTGACTTTTTTTTTACAACAACGTCATTGATTACTTACTCATGCAGACTTCATGAGAGACAACAAACATAATAAAACATCACTTACTGTTCAATGACGGCTCTCACTGGAATGCCGACTGACAAGATGTTGATATATTCCTGTTTAGATGAAGAAGGACTCATAATCCTCGTGAAGAAAAAAAAGGGGTGTCTTTCTCGCCATCTCCGCGCCTATGTTGGCTGCCAAAGTTGACCAACTTGTCGGATTATGTCCTCATCCTTCTGCAATCCAGGTAAGAGGCATGATTTATGATCGAGACTAAACGTTCACAAGCTCCAAGGCGAGGAAGCAGCACACCAGCTAGTTAGCTCTCGGTGATCACAGAGCTGCTAAAAATACTTAGTCTGCGTTAGCGCTTGTAATAACAATACACTGCAAAAAGTCAGTGATCAAAAACAAGAACAAAAAATACAAAAATTAGGGGTATTTTATTTGAACTAAGCAAAATTATATGCCAGTAGAACAAGAAAATTTGGTTTGTCAAGACTTTCCAAAACAAGTAAAATTAGCTAACTTCAATGAACCCAAAAATACCATAAAAGAAGTATATTCTCACTAATAACAAGCGCACTTTTCTTGGTAGAAAAAAAAAGAGACCTTTTTGCTCAATATGTTGAAAAATATTCTTAAATTAAGTAAATGCTAGTGCCATTATCTTGACATAATGATATGCGCTCGGCATCATGATTTTTTTTTCATGCTTGAAGTAAGAAATTATTACTTAAAAAAAGTAGTTTTATACTTGTGAGTGTTGATGACACAGCTTTGCAACAGTTGATATTCTAGTTTCAAGCATGTTTTACTCAATATAGGTCATAAAATCTCAGCAACGAGCTGTAATATCTTACTGAGATCATTTAGGACCAAAGCCCTTAAAACAAGTAAAACACTCTAACATAAAATCTGCTTTGTGAGAAGAATGATCTTATCAGACAGAAAATAAGCAAATATCACCCTTATTTGAGATATTTAATCTTACTTAGATATCAGTTTTTGCAGTGTATCGCTAGTACTTTAATATTCAGGTCACAAGATGTAAATGGAGTATTGTTGGTAGTTTTTGAATGGTTATTTAGAGGGCTTTATGGGCTGGATAGAGGATCTCCCTATGACTTCGTTGTAAGCGGACTTTTATTCATGTTTATTTACGATTTAAAATGCATTAAAAAAAAAAAATGTGTGTTCTTGTCTCTCATAACGATTGTGAATTATAGGCAAAATTGGGCTCTGTACCGAGGATGTCGTTGTGGCTTGTACAGCCCTTTGAGACACTTGTGATTTAGGGCTATATAAATAAACATTGATTGATTGATTGATTGATTGATTGAAAATTCCCCCCCAAAAGTGCAGGAGGTGAGATAAACGGGCCACTTAAAATGTTATATTCTGCATAGATGTACATAGTCGTTTCGAATCGGGAGACAGACATTATAATACCACGTAGCCTGGGTTCTTATAGCTTTATGGAGGTTGAAAGACAAAGCTAATTAACTAACCTTTCTCCTCAGTTCTGAAGAATGTCCATCGCTTTCCTCTCGCTGCGGATCAGACCTCTGGCTCGTAATTGCCATATTATTTTTATTTTAGTATTTAAATATGTTTATCTTTAAGTTTATGTTTATGTTTAATTTGTAAATATGTTGTAGTGGGGTTTTATTTAATGATAAAGACAAAACACCCTGCAATGAGGTGCCGACTTGTCCAAGGTATATCCCGCCTTCCACCCGAGTGCAGACGGGATAGGCTACAGCACCCCAGCGACCCCGAAAGGGACAATCGGTAGAAAATGAATGAATGGATGGACAAAACAAGAGTTACACGCCCATTGTGATGTCACACCAGTTCACTTCCTGTTGTCGACTTCCTGTGTATACATCCATTACTCTGCTCTAATTTAATAACTTAGTTTCTTAATACAGTAATGTGTTTATACAAGTTTAGATTGAAGTATATTCTTTCTTTATGGGGAAAGACGTTAATGTCTCTTATATTCATGTTAGCATTTAAGCGAGCGAGACAGCCATTTTGCTTCTCCAGCAAAAAGGTTTCATGAGTTTATCGAAGTGTGTTTAGCAATCACGGTTTTACAATAATCTAAATTTATAACAGTTACACTAACCGTCACGGATCATCATTAATATCACTAATCGGGACATCTAGTTTACCTAGTTTCTCTATAACAAATGCTAGCTAGTCTAGCTGTGCTATAGTCCGTTGCGTAAACCTCACTCCCTGACACCTTAAGAGCTGTGCTGAACATTGGATTGGAAGCCCAGGGATTTTAGCTCATTGGCTATAACTCTGCTTGACTTGACTCTCAATCAGTGGAGATGTGTAGATGCACACTCAAGCTCCTCCAACATGTAAATCATTTGTGCAGGGTTTTTTTTGCATAATCCCACCATTTAAAAAACAAACAGTGTTATAAACAATACTTCCCACTGTTGCACCATTTGCACAAAACCTGCATTTTCTATATAAAATGAGATATCACGCTCACAAAAATGCAATATATTGCTTTTCAGTTAGACTGTTTACGTTCTGCAAAACAGTACATTTAATGGATAGTCTTAATATATGCAAAACATTACTTAATCATTTAATTTGCATTAAAATACTCAATTTATGGCAGGGCTATTCGACTACATAATGAAGAGGGCCGCTGTTTCAAGAGCCCAAAGGCTCAGGGGCCGGACATTGAAATGTGGATGTCTCGTCAGAGGGTGCCTCCACAGGTTATATTCATATGAGACTGTGTTTACTTAATTACAAAGTAAACACATCATCTTTAAAACTTCACTGTCGATATATTCATTTTTCTGCCCTCGCTACTCGTTTCCAGCGTGTGCAGCTAAACGGATAGTTAACAGATTGAAGAAACATAACCTCCAAAAGTTTTGAGGATTGATTTTCCTTCTTTAAAATTATTTTCCTTCCTCAGTGTTATTTCTTTACCCTTTTTCCTTTTCTTTAGGTTTGTAAGACTGTAAATATAAATATAAAATAAACATTACAAAAGTGTGTTTTACATAATGCCCTTTGTGTATTTTACATAAATTAAATAGAATAGCTTTCGTGTTAATACATTCTCGCCAACTACCATACCATACCATACCATACCAACTCAGATGTTTATGCATATAGAAATTAAACGGAATGCGGGAAGAACTGTGGACACTCTGGTGATTTGGATAATATTGGATTGTCTGCCCCGCAGGATGAATTTTGAGGACCAGTCATAGACAATTTACAGTGAAAAGCAAATTTTATTTTCACTCGCATACAAAACATTCTAACTTGGATTGTTTCCCTGGCTTCGAGACTCTCCCGAAGGACAGTGCGGCGAAGACACAACAAACTCCCTTCTTGTCTTTCATGGACACACACTTGTTGTTGTTGACTTTAGACTAGCGACTGCACAACACCAAGGCCGCAAAACAGAGATACACGGCAGGCTTACACACACACATGCATCCACAAAAATATACGCCACACACACATACCCCACCCCTCATCCAAGACCATTGACGCGAATCCCTTAGGGGTGATGGACGGATGGGCAGCGCCTGAAGAGCTGCAGCCTACCACCGTAGCCCCCACTCCCCCCACCCCCTCTGTTGCAAGATGTATGTTGTAATATGTATATGTGCTTTGCTATGGAGGTTTTTTACCACTCCAGACTGGGCCCCCTTAGGAGCCAAGTATAGATTGTATTTTTTTATTCATCCTCCTCCAGCATTTACCTTTTTCCCATCTTTTACGGGGCGCCTTGTGGCGACCCATCAACGTTCCTGTTCTGTAACCCTGTACACTGTTTGTTTGTCTAATCTTGAATGGGTTTGTGCTGAGAACAAAGTTTTGTTGTACTTGTGCAATGACAATAAAGACCTACCTACCTAAACAACATCCACATCAAACATTGGACACAATGTATGTGTCTGTGACTCATCACAATTAAAGCTAAGGTGTAGCGTTACTGCCCTCTACTGGTCAAATTTAGTGCTACGTGTATTAAACAAGCTTGGAGCGCCAGCATGACCATGAATACAAAAGACATCACAAAGTCCGCAATTTCAATACAAAACAAACTAAATATCTCGATGCACAATATCAAAGATTTGACCAAGTTTTATAATGAGGCTTACTCGTTTGGATTTCTACCATTGTCCATTGCTTAGAAGGTCCGACAGAAAACAATGACTCGAGCACTTGTTTGGGGCAGAATATTCATACCTTGTTGTCCAGTTGCTGTTAAAAGTTCAACTTTCGCAACTTAGTTAGATTTTTTTTCAGGATTCTCACAGTTTGAATGGTTTCATCAGGCCTATTTCAGTGATGATTTTTTTTCCATGAATTGATTAACGTGGACCCCGTTAAACAAGTTGAAAAACTTATTCGGGTTTTACCATTTAGTGGTCAATTGTACGGATTATGTACTGTACTGTGCAATCTACTAATAAAAGTCTCAATCAATCAATCAATGTCTGGCCAAATGAAAAGCTTTGGCGGCCGCCAGTTGACAAGGCCTGATTCATGGCATTGCCACTGTAAGGAATACTGACACTACTACTTTCCTTTGCCATGCTTTAGTTTGTGAAGCTTTCATCCAACACTTAGCCCTGTAACACATGCTAGTAGTTTTAAATGTCTACAATATACACATGCACATTGGGCATTTTTGTTTTTGACTTGTCACAGAGTAACACTGATAAAGTAATTGGTCGACAGATTTTTTTTACCCTGTCTTAGCCAGAAATGCCTCTGTAGTATGCACCTAAATGTACTCAAACAGTATGGCAAATGTTCAGCCATTTAACAGAAAACATCTTTAAGTCGATCAATGCTGTTCATGCCACCGCACCTCCCTTTGAACTGTAGTGTGTGTGTGTGATATTTAAGACTTTAAGTGGACTCGGAGAATTCTGTGACGGGTATTGTGTGTGTGTTAGGACTGTGCTGGGAGCGCTGCCGTGAATTATGGCTGACCCATGATGACCCCGGGCCCCAATACCCATACCTATGGAAACCTCTGTCATCTGGTTCGCATCGGACTCCAATTGGGGAGTATAAGGGGGTTGGGCGCTCCCTCAGACCGCAACAAGTGAACGAAAAGAAGCAAACAAAACTTTAGTTTTTAATCATTAATACTGACTTTAAGATGGTTTGCTGATGGCTCAAGCTGCGCTCACGAGATTGGACACCTTCACATGTACCTACCGGAAGATTCATTGATCACTTCAGCAAAAAGTAGCCAGAATATAATGGGAAATGATTGGTAGATTTATTTTCAGTAGGAGAATATACATAAAGAGAACTTGTTAGTGAAATTTTGCTAACTTGGACGCTATAGGTCCTTTAAGTCACTCTCATTGTACACACACCACATGAAGGATATACGATACATTGATGAAACATTCCTGGATTCAAACATTCATTCTGATTTCTGATTATTTGTAAAAAAAAAATAAAATAAAATAAAATAAGAAAAATTTCAAAAAAAAGACTTCTGCATGAAGTCAAATCTAATCCTTTCCATCATTCCTGTAGGATACAGAATGTCCCTGACCATGTTCTTTGAAACACTTGCAGCAGCTATGCAGTAGAAAACTACACTCTTCTGATTTGGTGGTGCTGCCCTCTCCTGGAACTCACTAGTCTTGTTTTAGTTTGTGCATATAGAAAATAAGTGCCACAATAAATCAAGATTAATCTTTGTATAGCATATATCAGTTGCAAAAATGCTAATTTGTTTTGCGTTTGTGTGTAATAAAAAATGATGTACAGTAATCATTCTTCAGTACTATAAAAAAATAAATAATAAATAAATAGAGAATATATGTTACTTTCATCAACTCTTATACTGTTGTTGATTGATTTCTGTTATTTTAAATATTTTTTGTTTTTGTTTCATTATTTAATGAGACCTTGGTATTTCAATCATGCTCCTTACGTTCCCCTTATTCCAACAACACTGTCCATCCATCCACCCATCCATTTTCTACCACGGTGTCCCTTTCGGGGTCGCTGTCAATTCATATAATTCGCGCCACCAGAAGATTATGGATATGACTGCGGTTAGTCAGTTAGTTAATTAGTTAGCAACATCCTGGCATGATCCGTGGCCGGATCATGTTTTGTTTAGTTATGTTCTGTTAGTTTTGGACTCCGATAGTTTCTGTTTTGTACACCTCTGGGTTTGATTTGGTTTCTATGGGGATTAATCGGGTTCACCTGCCTCTGGTTAGTGGTCGGCACGCTCACCTGCAGTCGACCACTATTCAGAGAGCTATTTATTCACCTTTCTCGCCACGCTCAGTCTGGCTTCATTGTTTGCTGTATGCAACAGTCACGTAGGTTGATTTCTTGTTTCTTGGCTTCTAGTTCATGATTCCAGTGCTAAGTGGTTACCTTAGCTTCCCGTGCGATCGGCACGTTTTCCTTTTGCTTGTTTCCTGTTTTTGGTTTAAGCTATGATTTATGATAAATAAATCATCTCCTACCTCACGCTGTCGTCCGGAGTTGTCCCTCTGCATCCCGGGAGAACGACCCCGCAATAAGCTGCGACTCAAACCGTGACACATCCATCCATCCATTTTCTACCGCTTGTTCCGTTCGGGGTCGCGGGGGGTGCTGGAGCTTAGCAACATAACGTAACCAAAATAATTATTGGCTGATGTTGATGAAACTTTCAGGAAATGTCAGTACGTGATAAAGAAAAAGTGATAATATTTTAGGGATGAGTCGGTGTTCTGAAAAAATGTGCTGCTTCATAAAACATTGCAAGTTGCGTACTCCGATAGTTAGCAACATTAGTAATGGACGGATTTGGATGAAAGTTTCAGTGAATGTCCGAAATAGGCCCCGGAACATGTGCTTTTGGAGTTTTTAATCATTTTTCATGTGAGTTTGTCATATTGTTGACATTCGTTGTGTCACCATGCAGTAAAACAAACATCCAGCCATGCATTTTTGCATTTTTAATCAAGGTTTTCAACGTTTTTGTTTTGGTTTGTATCCTGGTATGTAAAATAATGCTGAACATAACCACAATATAGCCAAGGTTTTTTTAACCTTAATTGCTGTGGTTATTTGGTTCGAGAACATCTTTAGCGTTGGTGCGCACGCGTGTGCACGCTAAGTAGTATTGGGTAGCAAATTCTTATGGGTAGCACTTTTTCTCAGAACACCAGAACATTGTCTGGAATTTTGGATTTTTTCAGGGGGATTATTTTACTATTTGGAAGAGGGCCTGGCGTAATCTGCACTCTCCTAGTGATTATAGTTTCCTCTGCCAGGACTCAGAGGTTTTGTATTTAGTTAATTACTTTGTTAGTTAGCAACATAAATCAACTGACATTGTGAAAATCGTTCTTGCGATGCATTCACTAACTTCTTTTTTACATATGCAAGGTGCATTCAATAACCATGGGAATTTGCAATATTTGGCATCAATTGCCACAAAAGATCATTTTAAAGGCCTACTGAAACCCACTACTACCGACCACGCAGTCTGATAGTTTATATATCAATGATGAAATCTTAACATTGCAACACATGCCAATACGGCCGGGTTAACTTATAAAGTGCAATTTTAAATTTCCCGCCACACTTCCGGTTGAAAAAGCCTTCGAAGGATGACGTATGCGCGTGACGTAGCCCGAGGAACAGAGGTATGCCTTCTCCATTGAATACAATACAAAAAAGCTCTGTTTTCATTTCATAATTCCACAGTATTCTGGACATCTGTGTTGGTGAATCTTTTGCAATTTGTTTAATGAACAATGGAGGCTGCAAAGAAGAACGTTGTAGGTGGCTGTAGCAACACAAGGACCACTTACTCAGATAGCAGACGCCTAGCCGATGCTAGCAGACGCCTAGCCGATGCTAGCAGACGCCTAGCCGATGCTAGCAGACCCACCGCACGGATGATCTGGTGAAGTCCTTCGTCGCGCCGTCAATCGCTGGAACGCAGGTGAGCACGGGTGTTGCTGAGCAAAGCAGATGAGGGCTGGCTGGCGTAGGTGGAGCGCTAATGTTTTTATCATAGCTCTGTGAGCTCCGGTTGCTAAGTTAGCCTTAGCGTCGTTAGCAACAGCATTGTTAAGCTTTGCCAGGCTGAGATCTATTAACCGTGTAGTTACATGTACATGGTTTAATAGTATTGTCGATCTTCTGTCTATCCTTCCAGTCAGGGATTTATTTATTTTGTTTCTATCTGCATTTGAGACAGATGCTATCACGTTAGCTCATGCTAAAGATGCTAAAGAGCTTCGTCGATGTATTGTCGTGGAGATAAAAGGCACTGTAATGTCCATTTCGCGTTCTCGACTCTCATTTTCAAGAGGATATAGTATCCGAGGTGGTTTAAAATACAAATCCGTTATCCACAATAGAAAAAGGAGAGAGTGTGGAATCCAATGAGCCAGCTTGTACCTAAGTTACGGTCAGAGCGAAAAAAAAGATGTATTTCACTGCATTCTAGTTCGTCACTCTAACGTTCCTCGTCCACAAATCCTTCATCCTCGCTCAAATTAATGGGGTAATCGTCACTTTCACGGTCCGAATAGCTCTAGCTGCGTTGAAAACAATAGGAAAATATGAGGGAGTGAACAACTGACAACGTCATGCTACTTCCGGTAGGGGCAAGGTTTTTTTTTATCAGAGACCAAAAGTTGCGAACTTTATCGACGTTGTTCTATACTAAATCCTTTCAGCAAAAATATGGCAATATCGCAAAATGATCAAGTATGACACATAGAATGGATCTGCTATCCCCGTTTAAATAAAACAAATTCATTTCAGTAGGCCTTTAAGTTATAAATCAGTCATTCTCAATAATTATTTACACGTCTTATGGTCTTATGTCTTGGTTTTTTGGGGGTTTTTTAGAAGGAGGAAACATTTATGTGTTTGCGATTGAGTGTAAATGAAGTTTACCGTCATTGTTCTGGCCCGACCACTTGGGGAGATTTAGGATTTCAACCAGCTGCCTTACAGTCCTCAAGAGGTCAAAAGTTTGGATTATAAAACCATTTTTTTAAGGATTCTTTACTACCAACCATTTTTTTAAGGATTAATTGGGCGATATGACCTGGTGGAGGTCTGGTTTTTGGATCGATGTTGCTCATTTCAGTATGTGTAGTAAAACAAAGTTGATTATATTAGCATGAAAGTCATGAGGGAAAGAAAGAAAGTGTTTATTACAAAGCACAAGTGAACACCACAACTATATTCTCAGGACAAAAACACATAATAAGCATAAATCAGAGAACACATTGTTACGGTTGGGTTGCATGGTAATGCGCGGATTGTTTCCCCAAGATGCAGATGGTCCTCCGGAAGCAGGGTGCAGGTAAGAAAGATGATTTATTTTATTAAATGATGCAAGAATACAAATAAACAGAAAAGCGTGCAGATTGCACGGGAAGCTGAGGCAAAAACTAGCACAGGAACAAGGAGCAAGAAATCAATGTAACTTGTTGCATGAAGCAAACAAAACAGCCAGACCGAGTGTGGCGAAAGGCAGGAATAAATAGCTCTCTGATTAGTGACCGGGAGCAGGTGAGTGTCCCGACCACTAACCAGAGGCAGGTGAACATAATCAGCACATATGGCAATGAGGAACACAAACAGGGGTGCTGAAACAAAAACAAGGGAATCCTACATTTAAACAAAACTTGAACCGGGCAGCGGATCATCACACACATGATTGTTTTGGTGAAAGAACTGTGTACAAAACTTTGATTATGTGTTTGTTTTTTAAATAATTTTGCTAAAATACTAGTTTTGAGCTTAAATATATACCAAACTGCATGTCTACTAACAGAAACAGACAGGCTACGTAAAGCAGGGGTGTCAAACATACGGCCGAACAGGTTTTATACAGCCCGCGGCAGGAGTTCGCTAAGTATAAAAATGAGGCAAAATCTTTGAATGAAAGAAACTGCTGTTCTAAATGTGTCCACTAAATGTTGCAATAGCAATTCTTTGTATCTTTGTAGATTATGCTACATATGTAAAAAAAAAATAATAAACCACATGTTAGTGCACCAGTCGAGGAAAATGAGCTAACTACATAAATAACGTCCTGTAATTTGATTTACATTTCTTTTTTTATCTTGATAGATTGAAAATTAACACCAATGAGTTAACTAATGAACATTATCACATAATTTATTCAGAAGGTATAAATAACGACAAATAAAGGTAGAATACTATTAACCGCAACATGTAAGTGTAAAAAAAAAAAAACAGTAAAAAAAAATCAAGCATTATTTGTACATTTTCAGAATGTGCTTGCTCTATTTTCAAAAAAAAAAAAAAACAATCTGAAGTTGTCTTTATTTTTAAGTTATCGTGCCATGATTTTACCAGTCCGGCCCACTTCGGAGTAGATTTTTCTCTATGTGGCCCCCGATCTAAAATGAGTTTGACACCCCTGACGTAAA
This sequence comes from Entelurus aequoreus, assembly GCF_033978785.1. Taxonomy (NCBI): domain Eukaryota; kingdom Metazoa; phylum Chordata; class Actinopteri; order Syngnathiformes; family Syngnathidae; genus Entelurus; species Entelurus aequoreus. Next base: position 71,550,953 of record NC_084736.1, on the reverse strand, counting down.
GTAACATTCTCTCAGAATTAGGTTAATAAGGCAACAGACCTAACACGAACCATCGATAGATGCGTTTTTTTTGTTTTAAAATTTCTTTAGACTCCGGCTTGTACATGTACAGTTGGATGTTAAAATTCTGGGCTGTTGCCATTTCTGTTGCCAAAAAGTAGTATATAATTCTAATTATTTAGCATAACTAATTTTTCAGTACCAAGCAGGAAGCTTATCACTGAAACTACAAAAATGGCTGCCGGGCAGGGTTCATTTGCATATAATATATATAATATATTTGCATTTTTCTGTCTACCTAGAAGACCCAGAGAGGGGTCATTTGGCCCGACGCTTTTCCCGAATACACTAATCACTCATTTTGTTATGGTAATGAGGCTGTTAGGGGCAGTTTGTCTAGGTAGACAGAAAAATTATACATGTGGGAAATGCCGAAAGGAGCAATGGCAGTGCCAGGATTGTGAGTGACTGCTCAAATGTATGTCAGTCACGTTTACATGGACATGGTTTTTCATTCTTTGTAAATATGCTTTTTTCTTTGTAAATTTTTTTTTTTAAACTATTTTTGGCACACAAAAATAACAATTGCTTCTGCAACAACCCTCCACACCAAAACTGGGAAAACAGTTGCTTTTTCATTCTTTGTAAATATGTTTTGTTTTGTATTTTTTTTAACAATAAATGTCAGAGTGTTGATCCCTTCATTCTGTTGATCCTTGCAAAAACACACACAACCTACCTCAGAACTAAAGCTTGAGCTGTAAGGTCCCCTCCCCCACACAGGCTCAAGTGGCCCCCTGCCGTGTGCCACTAACAGCCACATTTTCATAACAAAAGGAGTGTCCACAGGGGGGACTAGGGGTCAAATGACCCTCTTGTGTGTTTTCTAGGTAAAAGTGTCAATTGACCCTTCTCTGGGACTTCGCGTGTTAAAAGGGTAGCCAAAAAGTGGCTTGAAGATAGATTTGTACAGCAAACCGTATGCAACATTTTGACATTTTGCTGTCGATACCATTACATGGTATCTACAGCACAAGGAAGTGTTTTAAATATAGATTAAAATCACAATTTGACCCCTTTAAAGGAAATCAAATATACTGTGTATGCAAATATGATGCAGAGAAAATCCAGTTAAAATCCGAGCATTAAATATAATTTTAAAATGTTTCTATCCAGATTTGCAGTAGATACATATACTGTAATGATGTCTGTGTTCATCTGTGGTATGAATATGCAACAAAGAGTTAATGCGGAACCTTTTTTTCCCCATTTATTTTTTTTTTACAAAAAAATCACATCTAATAACAGCCAACTCCAATCCCAACTCTACATTACTTAGAAATTTACAAAGCAATTAAGATGAACATACAAATGCAATACTTAACTAACTTCAATCATAATAGCATCAACAATAATAACATCAACAATTGTGATTGAAAAACAAAACAAAATAATTACAATAACGGGAACAATATGTATGATTAATATCATCATCGCTTATAGTTTCTATCACCATCACAGCCATTATTGATAAAAACAATAATAGTTACAGTGGCTTACACTTGCATTGCATCTTATAAACTCGACAACCACACCGTAGTCATTATTCCGGAATTTTAATAGTTAAAACAAATTCATATAACGAGTTCCATATTCCAAGATATGACTCTTTATTATCTAATCTAAATGCAGGTTTTTTTCTACTGATAAATAATGACTCACAATGACTGTATACCAGTCATTCGAGTTGGACTATCAACATATATACATTTTTTTCAGTGTTATTGTTTTTGTTATGATGCCTATCGACAAAAATGCATTTTTATTCTTTGATGGCCCATTGCTAAAGTGATGCAGATCTCCAAGAACACACGTCTGCGGATGTTTTTATTCCAGAATATAATTGCTTCTTTTGTTGTTTTAAGATAACAACTCTTTTAGTCTGACATTTCAGCCATTTATGATTCTGAGCTGGAACAAATAATTGTGTTATTGTACGTGACAACATTTTGCATCCTATTCTTAAATAGAACACTCAAAATATCCTTCCGGGCGACACACAGCATGGAAGTGTCTTCCGTATGTGCACACCCACACACATTCAACACAAGTGCATTCAAACTTGTTAGCACACTCAATGCGTCATGCAACCCGTCTAAATCTGGATGCTACGGATTCCAGTTAGTCATGTTAGTTTATTTGTTAGTTCATTAGTGTGTTAGTCATTGAATACTTTTTGGTTAGTATTTGGAATATTTCCAAGAATGTTAGTGGCTTGTTCATTGCACCAATGATTAGTCCTCTGTATGATTTTGGAAAAGTTAACACAGGCCATGCTTTAGTCAGAAGATCAACACTTTGGTTGCAATATATGAAGAGTTTTGCATAGCAGAGATGTTAGTATTTGACTGTTAGTATCAAAGCCATAGTTAGTAATGTTGCACTTGGCAACAATTCAGTACCTGCAAAGCTTGAACACACTGTGCACACAAAGCGACACAAATCTGTTCCTCTAAATTTAGCCTCTAGTGTGTGAGAACTGTACTTTTTTTTCTCCAATATCTGTGTGGATTTATGTGGTCAAGCCAGCTTGATACGTCACTTTTTGGCTTCCGGCTCGTTCGATTGTCCTCCCCAGATCTTGAAACCCTTCTTGATAACTCATGTTGGTGTTTAAGAATAGTCGCTTTGTAGAAGAGGGGTTGCAAGATCACCAGAGAAGAGTGTACAGTTTTGTGCAACTGCGGCCATAAAGCAGAGGGTTAGTCAGTGAGTGAGTTAGTCAGCCATAAGCGATCAGAGAGGTTAGTGATTATCCGAATGTTAGCAGAAATTAATGTTAGTATAATCCAGACCTGGGTACAAATCTATTTGTACAATTATTAGCATTTGCTGGATTTTTTTAATGAATCAGTTGATGCTGGTAAAGTATGACCAGAAAATATGTGTGCCATGCGTGTCATCTTTCACGATGATCCTTAATTATATTTAGGGCAGGGATATTCAACTTAATTTGTTTTGGTGACCGCATTTCCAGAGAGCTAAGGACCTGGGTGCCGGACTGTGTCCTTCACTTGTGTGTGTTCCTAAGAACCAGCATCCACTATAGTAGACATTTTATTTTGATCTATTTATTTTGTCAGAGTTAAAGGCACTTTGGCAAAAAAAAACTAGTCAAAGATCATCTCTATGACAGCACTTTTTAAGAATCTCTCACAAGTTTTTTTTAACTGAACTCGCGGGCTACCAGTTGAATAGTGCAAATTATGAAAAAAAGAGGACCTAAAATGGAACCTTGAGGAACACCACTAGTGTACCTAAAGAAGTTGAACAAATGACTACTGACTACATCTGAAATGAACAGGCTAAAGCGACTCTTAATTACATAAATCATATTCCGGGAAAAAAATGTAACTGCCAAAAAGGATAGGACTTAAAGCCATGCCTTGAGGAACACCTCAGTTATGTAAATCGGAAGTTGTTAAAGTGTCAATGCAGGGATCTGCCAATGTGTTTACAGTGGTCCAAGTTCCTCTATACAACATGGGCACTTTTTAGGAATTTACTACCAAAAGTGTTTGTGTAACAAGTTTTGAACTGAACTCGGGGGCAGGTATGGTGTCATTCCCGGGCCAGATTTGGCCCCCGGGCTGCCAGTTGAATAGCCCTGCTTTAGCGTTATTAGTAGTAGTCGTTCATAGTTGCTGGACCAAAACAAATGTCAAATAATAATTTGTAAATATTTTTTTTCCAGAGTCTGGCGCATTCGACAGCTGAAGGAGCTCGTACGTTGTATCAGAATACACATGCACATAAGCACGCAAAGACGCCGAATACATGCATACACTCCATGCCCCTCACACAGCGACTACACCACGAGCAAGCGCATAACACACTAGTACAGTATGATCAAGATAGATGAGTCTAAATCAGGGGTCAGCAACGCGGTGCCCGCGGGCACCAGGTAGCCCGTAAGGACCAGATGAGTAGCCCGCTGGCCTGTTCTAAAAATAGCTCAAATAGCAGCACTTACCAGTGAGCTGCCTCTATTTTTTAAATTGTATTTATTTACTAGCAAGCTGGTCTCGCTTTGCCCGACATTTTTAATTCTAAGAGAGACAAAACTCAAATAGATTTTGAAACTCCAAGAAAATATTTTAAAGACTTGGTCTTCACTTGTTTAAATAAATTCATTATTTTTTTTACTTTGCTTCTTATAACTTTCAGAAAGACAATTTTAGAGAAAAAATACAACCTAAAAAATGATTTTAGGATTTTTAAACACATATACCTTTTTACCTTTTAAATTCCTTCCTCTTCTTTCCTGACAATTTAAATCAATGTTCAAGTAAATGTATTTTTTTATTGTAAAGAATAATAAATATATTTTGATTTAATTCTTAATTTTAGCTTCTGTTTTTTCGACAAAGAATATTTGTGAAATATTTCTTCAAACTTATTATGATTAAAATTCCAAAAAAATTATTCTGGCAAATCTAGAAAATCTGGAGAATAACATTTGAATCTTATTTCAAAGTCTTTTGAATTTCTTTTAAAATTTTTGTTCTGGAAAATCCAGAAGAAATAATGATTTGTCTTTGTTAGAAATATAGCTTGGTCCAATTTGTTATATATTCTAACAAAATGTAGATTGGATTTTAACCTATTTAAAACATGTCATCAAAATTCTAAAATTAATCTTAATCAGGAAAAATTACTAATGATGTTCCATAAATTGTATTTTTAATTTTTTCAAAAAGAGTCGATTTAGCTAGTTTTTCTCTTCTTTTTTTTTCGGTAGAATTTTGAATTTTAAAGAGTCGAAATTGAAGATAAACTATGTTTCAAAATTTAATTGTCATTTGTTTCGTGTTTTGTCCTCTTTTAAACCGTTCAATTAAGTGTAAATATCATTAATTATTAATAATAACATAGAGTTAAAGGTAAATTGAGCAAATTGGCTATTTCTGGCAATTTATTGAAGTGTGTATCAAACTGGTAGCCCTTCGCATTAATCACTACCCAAGAAGTAGCTCTTGCTTTCAAAAAGGTTGGTGACCCCTGGTCTAAATTAATGACAAATCTTAAAAGTGCGAGATGTGTGCTTCTGATGACATAACTAAGTAGGTGAATTTAGAAGTCCCTGGGTGAAGAGAGCAAGTAACCATGGCAACAAGGGGGAGGTCAGTGCACATAGCAGAAAAGTGCCTCAGTGCCTGTTTCGTAAGGCAAAAAGTGGTGCACTGATCAAACCAGTGTAAGTAAGACTGTGTGAACATACAGTGTGTGCTTGAAAGACAGGATATAATACGGTCATGTGACACCAGGTCTCTCAAATCCACATTTCAGTTAAACACAAGAAAGGTTGATCCGTCCTCTGAGGGTCCAGCTCAGCAGATATGGCAGCTCCTGCAGAAGAAAATCCACGACAGTGGCTACAGTCAAACATCAATGTCACTAATAAAATCTGCATATATAAACCGGACTTTTAAAGTACAACACACCTGAGGTTGTGTAATTCAAGTTTATATTCCAATGTCCTGGGAAAAATAGGATAAAACTACCCTAATACATGATGTCACCTGATCAACTCTGAATATGTTTTCTTTGGAATAGACTTCCTGCAAAAGAAGTAAGACGTTTCGCAATCAAAGCCAAAAGATTACTGTACACTAGGGATGTTCTGATCGAGGTTTTATGCTACCGATTCCGATACCGGTCATTTATGAGTGAAGTCAGCTCATACCAAACCCATAACGGATCACATGTATTTGTCATGATTCCCCAAGACAGTTTGGACTTTGTTATTTTCCTGTGTTTTGTGTCATTTCCTTATTTTGGCTCTATTTCCTGTTGATCTACTTGTTTTGTTGGACCTTCATTTTCGGTGTATTTACCTGCCAGCGCACCTGTTTTCTATTTCTAATCAAGTCAATTTAGGTTCATACGTTGCTTCTTGTCATCCCTGGATTAGTGTCTTTTTGGCAATGTGCTGCCGCTCCATGCCTTAGCACAAGCCTTTTGTTCCTGTAAGTTTTTGCTCTCTAAATAAATAATTAAATTATTTCTTTAGACTCCGGCTTGTACATGTACAGTTGGATGTTAAAATTCTGGGCTGTTGCCATTTCTGTTGCCAAAAAGTAGTATATAATTCTAATTATTTAGCATAACTAATTTTTCAGTAGCAAGCAGGAAGCTTATCACTGAAACTACAAAAATGGCTGCCGGGCAGGGTTCATTTGCATATAATAACTCTTAAAAGGGTAGCCAAAAAGTGGCTTGAAGATAGATTTTTACAGCAAACCGTATGCAACATTTTGACATTTTGCTTTCGATACTATTACATGGTATCTACAGCACAAGGAAGTGTTTTAAATATAGATTAAAATCACAATTTGACCCCTTTAAAGGAAATCAAATATACTGCGTATGCAAATATGATGCAGAGAAAATCCAGTTAAAATCCGAGCATTAAATATAATTTTAAAATGTTTCTATCCAGATTTGCAGTAGATACATATACTGTAATTATGTATGTGTTCATCTGTGGTAAGAATATGCAACAAAGAGTTAATGCGGAACCTTTTTTTCCCCATTTATTTTTTTTTACAAAAAAATCACATCTAATAACAGCCAACTCCAATCCCAACTCTACATTACTTAGAAATTTACAAAGCAATTAAGATGAACATACAAATGCAATACTTAACTAACTTCCATCATAATAGCATCAACAATAATAACATCAACAATTGTGATTGAAAAACAAAACAAAATAATTACAATAACGGGAACAATATGTATGATTAATATCATCATCGCTTATAGTTTCTATCACCATCACAGCCATTATTGATAAAAACAATAATAGTTACAGTGGCTTACACTTGCATTGCATCTTATAAACTCGACAACCACACCGTAGTCATTATTCCGGAATTTTAATAGTTAAAACAAATTCATATAACGAATTCCATATTCCAAGATATGACTCTTTATTATCTAATCTAAATGCAGGTTTTTTTCTACTGATAAATAATGACTCACAATGACTGTATACCAGTCATTCGAGTTGGACTATCAACATATATACATTTTTTTCAGTGTTATTGTTTTTGTCTTTTTGGCAATGTGCTGCCGCTCCATGCCTTAGCACAAGCCTTTTGTTTCTGTAAGTTTTTGCTCTCTAAATAAATAATTAAATTATTTCTGTCTCTGCATCCTGGGGTCACGCCATCAGCTGTCATGCGCCACAGTGACAGTATTAACTGTAAAGGTTTTTCAATATATTTATGGTGGGTAGTATTGACAGTTTAACACAATTCAAAGTAGTTCCCTATTCTCTTGTATTACATACGAAGTTGGTAGAGTGGCCGGGTCAGCAATCGGAGGGTTGCTGGTTACTGGGGTTCAATCCCCACCTTCTACCATCCTAGTCACGTCCGTTGTGTCCTTGGGCAAGACACTTCACCCTTGCTCCTGATGGCACCTGGTTAGCGCCTTGCATGGCAGCTCCCGCCATCAGTGTGTGAATGTGTGTGTGAATGGTTGAATGTGGAAATACTGTCAAAGTGCTTTGAGTACCTTGAAGGTAGAAAAGCGCTATACAAGTATAACCCATTTATCATTTATTATTTATAAGTAAAAACAAAGTCGCCAGTACACAATAAACTGTAATTATTACAACTGCATTAAAACTTCAACGTTTAGTATCACAGTCTTAAAATAAATTGATTGAAAGACTGAGATTGATAACTGCACTTTGATAAACTCACGGACTGACTAATGCCAGCTCAATAGCTTGAATGCTAAAATGAAAACCAGGGACATTAACGTCTTTCCCCAATAAACAACAACATATCCCAATCTAAATTCATATAAACACATTACTGTCTGAACAATTAAGCTATTTATTTGTGCACATTGAACCTACAAACTGTGCTCTCTTACTGTCTCTGAATGATTGTTCTTTATTCAGAGGGAAAAAACGGTGCGTTCAATGACCGCTGAACAGAGTAAGACATAATGCCCGCCAGAAATAATAATAATGGATTTTATTTGTTTCACACTTTTAATTTATATTCATCTAAAAGTGTTACCTACTGTACAAACCAACATTTAAAATAGTACAAACTTAGCCATTGAAACAGATGAAATACTAAGACTAAAACATTCTCAGTGCAGCTAAGGAAACATAAAACATGCAAAATAGTGGGTTTTATAACTATGTCTATATTTATTTTTACTTGTTTTTGTTATATTATCCTCTACCTAACTCTTGATAATCTATTTGTTCATTTTACATTAACAACTGCTTATATTCTACTGTAACTTCTTAAAGTTTACTAAGCACTTTTTTCATGGCGTTTTTTCAATTTAGTTAAGTTAAAAGTTCAAGTGCCAATGATTGTCACACACACACTGGGTGTGGCGAAATTTGTTCTCTGCATTTGACCCATCCCCTTGTTCACCTCCTGGGAGGTGAGGGGAGCAGTGAGCAGCAGCGGTGCCACGCCCGGGAATCATTTTTGGTGATTCAACCCCCAAATCCAACCCTTGAAGCTGAGTGCCAAGCAGGGTCCCATTTTTATAGTCTTTGGTATGACTCGGCCGGAGTTTGAACTCACAACCTACCGATCTCAGGGCGGACGCTCTAACCCAGGGGTCGGCAACCCGCGGCTCTAGAGCCGCATGCGGCTCTTTAGCGCCGCCCTAGTGGCTCTCTGGAGATTTTTCAAAAATGTATGAAGAATGGAAAAAGATGAGGGGCAAAAAATCAATTTTTTTGTTTTAGTATGGTTTCTGTAGGAGGACAAACATGACACAAACCTCCCTAAATGTTATAAATCACACTGTTTATATTAAACATGCTTCACTGATTCGAGTATTTGGCGAGCGCCGTTTTGTCCTACTAATTTTGGCGGCCCTTGAACTCACCGTATAGTTTGTTTACATGTATAACTTTCTCCGACTTTCTAGGACGTGTTTTATGCCACTTCTTTTTCTGTCTCATTTTGTCCACCACACTTTTAACGTTGTGCATGAGTGCACAAAGGTGAGTTTTGTTGATGTTATTGACTTGTGTGGAGTGCTAATCAGACATATTTGGTCACTGCATGACTGCAAGCTAATCGATGCTAACATGCTATTTAGGCTAGCGATATGTACATATTGCATCATTATGGTATTATAGGTATATTTGAGGTCATTTAGTTTCCTTTAAGTCCTCTTAATTAAATTTATATCTCATGACACATGTAATATGGCTTTTAATTTTTTGCGGCTCCAGACAGATTTGTTTTTGTATTTTTGGTCCAATATGGCTCTTTCAACATTTTGGGTTGCCGACCCCTGCTCTAACCACTAGGCCACTGAGTAGTATTTAGCTTAGCAGTTAGCCTAGCAATTAGTAGGCCTGCTCCTGGCTTGCTCTCTTTGTGTAACATGTTTAGCCTCATCCTCCAGTGTACTTGATAATAAAACTTAAGAGACCAAGAAATGCACTTTATTTTCCGTAATGGAGATAATTATTAGCTCAAGGGAGCTTCTCCACACTGTGTATGGAGACACATAATTAGCTGCTAGCCACTAAAAATAAACACATTGTCAACCAGAGAGGATCTGCGTTTGTGATCGGCATTAAAAGGCATTAGTCGGCAATATTTGGACACTACTGATTGGTGGGCGATTAATCAGCACATCCCTCCAGTACACCTGTGTGTTGAGGCGAACGTTGTATTGTTTTTCATTATTGTGTTCCATCATGTTTACCATTGACTTCTTTTAACAATTAAAAATGTGCAGAGCACCCCTCCAATTTCATTTGTCATTAAGGTTATGAATAAGGGAATGAAAAAGTTATTCTTACACAAGTAATTTGCGTGATGTGTTCGGCTGAGTTTTTATACCATTTATCTGGCTATTGTGAGTAATGTAAGGCTATTAAAAGTCCTCGTGGTTTAAATACGTTCCTTACCGTCCATGAAGAAGCACAGAGGAGGCCATTCAAGCGATGCCATCAACACAGGAGTACAATGGAGGCCAAAGTGAGATCCTGGTGTCCGTCAGTATACCGGGACAGAGACATACAAAACAAAGCTGTACTAAAGATGGACTAAACAATATTGCACACACTGGACAGTATAAGTCACAGTATAAGCCACTGAAGCAAACATGTACTTGTAATATTTATTTTTAGGGCACCACGATCAATCGTTGTGTGTGAATATAAAATATTAATAAATGAATATATAAAATATTACCACAAACATATTTCTAGCCCCTTCCTGCTACGTCACTGATAGAAATATTGTGGCAAGTTTACCCAAATATTTACACTCTCTCTGGGGGTGCACAGTGTTAGAGCTTGGCTGGTGATTAACTAACTGCACTCCGTTCGAATCCCGGCCAATGCTGTGTCAGGAAGATGTTTTAATTATCTTAAATTTGTTATCTGGTACCCACACACATTCTTGTATTTGTTACCTTCTTGAGACCTCCGAAAAATGCCTACCTCTTGAGGACCACCCTTTCTAGATATATAAAGAAGTGTATTTACAACATTAATAATATATACAAACTATGCAAATACAAAAAAGGAAGCTTTTAGTAAAAAAAATGTTTTGAATTTGTTGTTTCTAATTGGTTTTTAATCTTCATTATTTATTTCAAGTTATTACAGTATGTGTCTATATACATATTTATTTATTATTTATTATTATTAATTAATTTTTGCCAAAGGGGGCGCATTTCAATTTCTTACACACATTTGTTATTTCATATGTCGACCAGAGGGGGACCACTTTTAAAACCGACACACAGTCCATTTGAAAAAATATTTCCTTTTTGGGACCACCCTCATTTTGATAGGTCTCCCCACCAGAGGTGCAAATGAGACATTCTCTATTAGATGCAATGGTTTTCCGTATTGGGACCATGATTTATGTCCTAAATTGTTCACCGGTCCTCATATGGAAGGTACTTTTCCTTGTTGATGTCTCAAGAAGGGTAGAAATACAAGAACACACACACACACACAATGTATTTCCCTCCAATTCGTGTTAGTACAAAACATGGATCAAATTAAATTCAAGTTTGATTTAAAAAAGTACGAAAATGTTCACATAAATAAAAAAGAGTGAACATGTTTGGTAATGGCGGGAGCTCAAAATAAAATTCTACTTTGGGCCCAATTTAGCCTGTTTATCAATCTCAAGGGTCTCCGACTTTATTCTCAATGGGATATTTGTGTTTTATTTATGTATAGACAAAGCAGAGCTCCACATTTTTGTCATTAAATAGAAGCATGAAATCTGAATTGAACAGTTACAAAAAAACTAAAAGTTGAAGCAGATTATTTAACCCTTTGGTGAGCTTTTCAAATTCAGGTAGCCTTTTGGAGACCCCTGCTCTATAGCAACCAATATGATACGTTGTATTGTGCACATGACCTGTTTGCAGGCGTTGGCTCCCCTTCAGATCCTCCCAGCATCGTTAATTGTTGTCACATCAATGGCCCTTTGAAAAAACACCTGCATGTTATTCACAACATTCAACATTTTTACTCTGGTGCATTTTTTAACAAAAGCACTTGCAAATGCTTGAATTGTAATACATTACATTACATTGGACAAAGTAGTACATTGCAGAGATTCAATAATAAAGTACTCTGAATTCATCTATTTTAGGTAACAGCACATTACATTCTATTCTGGCTGACACTGTATAATAATATTAGTACCCTGTATACAATATATGCAACAAAATGCACATTAATTCAGGTACTACAAGCAATACATCATGAGTCTCCTTTTCTTACCTGCGGTCATCTCCAGATTGCACACGTTCCACAACGTCGAGAGAATTGTACCAGACCTCACACGATATCCTACTTCTATGCTGCTAACAAAACGACAAACCGTGTTGTTCTCTGCAGTAAAAAAAAAATAAAATGCTCGCCTCTACACGGTGTGTGCTGCAGAGCTGCTGCAAGCCCAAATGGGAGTGTCAAGAACAGCTGCGTGCACAGTCCACGTTGGAAAAGCAAATATTGTGCACAAGTACTGAAACAAAGACAAGAGAGACGTATATGGCTGTGAGAGGCTGCGCCTGCATGAATTAGTCAGTGAGCCGCTCCCCAGCTGCTGCCACAGGTTTGTGCTCTTTTGTATGCGCGCCCTTCATCCACCATCTGTTTCCCGGGCAACCGAGGACTGCCTGCTGGCACGACACCCCCAGCTACCGTCTGAAATAAGAAACACTGCTATTCTCATCTTTCTGCAGGCGCGAACAGACATATGTATGAGAGTCCGTCGATAATATTTACTGTAAATAATGGTATTATCAATATTATTGCCCTGGTAAAATCCCCCTGCGTGCATGTAATCATACGTTTAAATCAGGGGTGTCAAACGTACGGCCCGAGGGCCGGATCAGGCCCACGAACAGGTTTTATCCGGGCCGCGGGATGAGTTTGCTCATTTTTGAATGAAAGAATCAGCTGTTGTAAATGTGTATCTTTGTAGATGATGCTACATATGTACAAAATAAACCACACGATGCTAGTACATCAGTCGAGGAAAATGATCAAACTACACAAAAAATATATAATAATTTGATTTTGATGTAATTTTTGTATCTTGATAGATTGAAAATGAACACCAATGAGTTGACTGATGAACATTATCACATCATTTATTCAGAAAATAAATAAATAACGACAAATAAAGTATATATACTATTTACCGCAACAGGTAATTGTAAAAAAAAAACAAAAAAACAACAACATTATGTTTTGTACAATTTCAGAATGTGCTTGTTCTATTTTTAAACAAAGAAAACAATCTGAGGTAGTCTTTATTTTTAAGTTATCCGTGATCTTACCGGTCCGGCCCACTTGGGAGTATATTTTTCTCCATGTGGCCCATACTTGCCAACCTTGAGACCATTGAATTCGGTAGATTGGGGGGGAGGGCGGGGGTTGAGGTGTGGGGGGCGGGGTTGAGGTGGGCGGGGTTTGGTGGTAACAGGGGTGAGCTTTGATGACGTTTGTGTTCAATGACGTCAGCGTTAATCAAGCTACGTTTTGAGTTGTATATTCATAAATGTACATTTCTCAATACTCTACCTGTTTTTTGTGCCTTTAAAAAAGAATTAGAACTCTACTTTGAAACGCGTTCTACCTCTAACAACCAAAAAGCTGTGAAAACTATGATGCTGTGCTCCAAACTTGGATTATTTACGGAATTGGTGTGAGCCTATGGCTTTACACTTTGTTACATATATACACTTTTCATTTTATTTTAATTGCTTTATTGAGTTTACAACCCCCTGGCGCTGTTTTGTACTGTTTCTGTACTTGTTTTGATTATTATTATTTCTTTGCTTGTGTGTAAATGTTGAATATTATAAATAAAGGTTTAAAAAATAATAATAATCAAGCTTCATTTGCCGTTGTCCAGGTGGAACAAACCATTCTGCATCTTTTTTTAGGGGTTACATTAGTCGTTGACGTTATTAATTTAATTCAAGCAACATTATTAATGAACTCTCGTGGCAGCCTTTATTTTAGATGAATAGTTATGACGATTTTAGTAACTTACATGTCCAAACAACATTTTTTTTTTTATCAAACTTTACAAAAGCTCAGTCTCTTAAAATTAGTAGTTTCTCATTTTAATCAAGTGTCTTTGAACGCATCACATTATGGTAAATGAGAGGCAACAAACTTAAACATAACTTTCTCCTCTGCTGCCACAGATGGATTTATGATATTTTTACCTTTCCTCCATCTTCTCATCCTTGTTCCAACATGTTAGTGCCTTGTGTAAATGCGTAAAAGTGAGCTTTGATGACATTTGTGTTCAATGAAGTCTGCGTTAATCAAGCTACGTTTGAGTTTTATATTCATAAATGTACATTTCTCAATACCCGACCTGTTTTTTGTGCCTTTAAAAAGGAATTAGAACTCAACTTTGAAACGCTTTCTACCTCTAACAACCAAAAAGCTGTGAAAACTATGGTGCTGTGTTCCAAACTTGGATTATTTACGGAACTTGTGTGAGCCTATGGCTTTACACTATGTTACATATATATACTTTTCATTTTATTTTAGTTGTTTTATTGAGTTTACAACCCCCTGGCGCTGTTTTGTACTGTATTTGTACTGTTTCTGTGGTTTGATTATTATTATTTCTTTGCTTGTATGTAAATGTTGAATATTATAAATAAAGGTTTAAAAAATAATAATAATCAAGCTTCGTTTGCCGTTGTCCAGGTGGAACAAACCATTCTGCATCTTTTTTTAGGGGTTAAGTTAGTCGTTGACGTTATTAATTTAATTCAAGCAACATTATTAATGAACTCTCGTGGCAGCATTTATTTTAGATGAATATTTATGACGATTTTAGTAACTTACATGTTTAAACAACTTCTTTTTTTTAAATCAAACTTTACAAAAGCCCAGTCTCTTAAAATTAGTAGTTTCTCATTTTAATCAAGTGTCTTTGAACGCATCACATTATGGTAAATGTGACGCAACAAACTTAAACATAACTTTCTCCTCTGCTGCCACAAATGGATTTATGTTATTTTTACCTTTCCTCCATCTTCTCATCCTTGTTCCAACATGTTAGTGCCTTGTGTAAATGCGTAAAAGTGAGCTTTGATGACGTTTGTGTTCAATGAAGTCAGCGTTAATCAAGCTACGTTTGAGTTTTATATTCATAAATGTACATTTCGCGTTTTTTTGTGCCTTTAAAAAAGAATTAGAACTCTACTTTGAAACGCTTTCTACTTCTAACAACCAAAGAGCTGTGAAAACTACCGGTATGATGTCATGTTCCAAACTTGGATTATTTACGGAATTTGTGTGAGCATATGGCTTTACACTTTGTTACATATGTATACTTGTCATTTTATTTTAGTTGCTTTATTGAGTTTACAACCCCCTGGCGCTGTTTTGTACTGTTTTTGTACTGTGTATGTACATATTTTTATTATTATAATTTATTTGCTTGTATGTAAATGTTGAATATTATAAATAAAGGTTTAAAAAAAAATCAAGCTTCGTTTGCCGTTGTCCAGGTGGAACGAACCATTTTGCTTTTTTTTAAGGGGTTATGTTAGTCGTTGACGTTATTAATTTAATTCAAGCAACATTATTATTGAACTCTCGTGGCAGCATTTATTTTAGATGAATATTTATGACGAGTTTAGTAACTTACATGGTCAAACAACATTTAAAAAAAAAAAAAAATCGAACTTTACCAAAGGCCAGTTCCTCCCCAGTGCTTGAGCATCCCTGCTTCGACACCTTTGAGCAAATGAGGGGAAAAACGGTGCGTAGTAAAACCGTTTTTCTACTATGCATGTTCTGTGTTAATATAATTAGGAATTAACCGGTAATTCCAAACTAATACCAATCAAACATATCGTACAGTTGGCGATATTTAGAAACCCTAGGCTTTCTAAACTCGCGTCCAGCTGGGGGCAACGGCGTGACAGTGTAAACATTTGGCCTCTCTCGTCTGCCTTACAACCGGAAGTAGCTGCGTCACTTCCGCCGGTGACTTGTTTACCTTTTTTTTTTGTTGCGTATCAAGAGGCTGTAATGCCTAATAACGGACGTCTCTCTGGCCTGTGTCGCGTTACCGAACACCTTTACGTGAGTAACGGCAGGGCGGCCGGTCTCGTTTCCCTGCTGAGAGCGAACAACATAACGTGCGTCGTCAACGTCGCTGAGACCAAGAGGAGCGGCAGCAGCCACCTACCTAACGGCGTGGAGTACATCCACATCCCGCTGGCCGACTCTCCGTCCACACCCCTCGCTGATCATTTCGACGGCGTGGGGGAGACAATACAGCGGGTAGCGCGCGTTGGCGGCCGGACGCTGGTGCACTGCAATGCCGGGGTGAGCCGCTCGGCTGCGCTGTGCATTGCCTTTCTCGTCAAGCACCACAGTGTCACCCTGCTGGAGGCCCACGCCTGGGTCAAGACCTGCCGGCCCATGGTGAGGCCGAACAACGGCTTCTGGAAGCAGTTGATCCAGTATGAGAAGGAGCTTCGCGGGTGCGCATCTGTCCGGATGGTGTCCTCGTCCATGGGAGAGATACCTGACATTTATGAAGAGGAGGCCAGAAATATGATGCCATTCTGACTCAAGTGTGAGGAATCTACTGAGGATCCTAACTTGGATATGATGAACGCCTTGTTATCTGCACTGATTGTACAAATAAATATGCCAGATTCCGATCTAACAAAGGTCTTAACTCATTCTCTTTCTATGCCACATCAATATGAAATGCACTCTCAACAGGTGTAAAAGAAAGGGCATCTCTATCCTCCTTCAAAACCGCACTCAGAGAACACCTCCAGGCAACTTCAACCCTAAACTAACACCCTCCCTTCCACATCCCACCTCCCCGGATTGTAAATAATCAAATGTAGATACTTATTCTTATGCTTTCTGATCTCTCTCTCTCTCTATGTCCACTACTTGCTGTACATATCCTACCAAGTCAGTCCTACAGTGTCCAATGTCCATTTCTCTGATGATACAATTGTTGATGACTGAAGTGTTGATATCAACCAAACCTAACCCCCCTCCACATCCCACACCCTGGATTGTAAATAATTCAATGTATATACTCTGATGATTATCTTGTGTGATGACTATATTATGATAATAGTACATATTTGTACCATGAATTAATTACGTGGACCCCGACTTAAACAAGTTGAAAAACTTATTCGGGTGTTACCATTTAGTGGTCAATTGTACGGAATATGTACTGAACTGTGCAATCTACTAATAAAAGTTTCAATCATCCATCCATCCATCCATCCATTTTCTACCGCTTATTCCCTTCGGGGTCGCGGGGGGCGCTGGAGCCTATCTCAATCAATCAAAACTCACCTTGAGTTTGAGTTTATTTCGAACATGCATGCATGCAGTGCATCGTATACGTGCTGCTGAGAAGGTTATTGGCTGCAAGCTCCCATCCCTCCAGGACCTGTTCTCCTCCAGGACCAGGAGGCGGAGTGGGTCGGATCACAGCGGACTCTTCTCACCCTGAACACAAACTATTCTCCCATCTCCCCTCAGGCAGGAGACTACGGTCCACCCAGACCCACACCTCCCGCCACCTGAACAGTTTTTTTTCCCCTCGGCCATCAGGCACATGAACAATAACAAGATCTGATAGCCCAGTTACAGCTCATTTTTATGACCTATTCTGTGTTATATGTGTTTTATGTTGCACAATTGCTCCAAGAAAAAATCCTAATTTATGAACCCGTTCTCGAACAATGGCAATGAAAAAAATTCTGATTCTGATACTTTTGATTGAAACTTGTATTAGTAGATTGGACAGTACAGTACATATTCCGTACAATTGACCACTAAATGGTAACACCCGAAGAAGTTTTTCAACTTGTTTAAGTCGGGGTCCACGTTAATCAATTCATGGTACAAATATATACTATCAGCTTAATACAGTCATCACACAAGTTAATCATCAGAGTATATACATTGAATTATTTACATTATTTACAATCCGGGGGGTGGAAGGGTTAGGTTTGGTTGATATCAGCACTTCAGTCAACAATGATATCATCAGAAAAATGGACATTGAAACAGTGTAGGTCTGACTTGGTAGGATATGTACAGTGAGCAGTGAACATAGTGAGCTCAGAAAGCATAAGAACAAGTATATAGGACCCCCCCCCCCCCCCCCCTCTAGGTCCTCTCCAATGTTTCTCATAGTCATTCACATTGACATCCCACTGGGTTGTGAGTTTTTCCTTGCCCTTATGTGGGATCTGAACTGAGGATGTCGTTGTGGCTTGTGCAGCCCTTTGAGACACTTGTGATTTAGGGCTATGTAAATAAACATTGATTGATTGATGGTAAATACATTTGATTATTTACAATCCGGGGAGGTGGGATGTGGTGGGGGGAGGGTGTTAGTCTAGGGTTGGAGCTGCCTGGAGGTGTTATTTTAGTGCGCTTTTGAAGGAGGATAGAGATGCACTTTCTTTTACACCTGTTGGGAGTGCATTCCATTTTGATGTGGCATAGAAGGAGAATGAGTTAAGACCTTTGTTGGATCGGAATCTGGGTTTAACGTGGTTTGTGGATCATGACACAACATGATACATCACAATTTCCAGTTTCTCTTTTCAACATGTTCGAAAAGGAGTAGGAAGAAGCAGAACTTATTTAATCCTACCCCTTTTCCTTTACATAGCAGTTGCTAAAACTTTTGTTCACTTCCTGTTCTCAATTTGTTCACAATATACTCCATAAGTAATAACAATTAAAAAAATAATAATAATAATTGGTGAATTAAGTTATATTTCATATGGTGAGATGAGTAAGATTATCTAGAAACTGAATGGATGGATGAAATAAATTCAGAATGTTTATCATGGTTCTTCTTTGTACTTTGTAAACACTTTAAGTTTGAAGAGTTTCTTGAAGTGGATCATATTAGTACATTGTTTAATTTCTTTGCTTAATCCATTCCATAATTTAATTCCACATACTGATATACTGAAGGTCTTAAGTGTTGTACGTGCATACAAATGTTTTAAATTACATTTTTCTCTAAGATTATATTTCTCCTCTTTTTTTGAGAAGAATTGTTGTATATTCTTGGGTAGCAGGTTATAGTTTGCTTTGTGTATAATTTTAGCTGTTTGAAAATTCACTATGTCGTGGAATTCAGTATTTTTGATTCAATAAACAAAGGGTTTGTATGTATATATCCAACATTATGTATTATTCTAACTGATCTTTTTTGTAACACCGTTAATGAACAAAGTGCACTTTTGTAGTTATTTCCCCATATTTCTGCACAATACTCAGATATGGTAACACTAGCGAGCAGTAGAGAACATGGAGTGATTTTTGGTCTAGAACATGTTTTGCTTTATTCATTATTGACGTGTTTCTTGCTACTTTATGTTGTATATTTTTTACTTGAGATTTCCTTACCTTTCATTGACAGTGAAACTATCAGTTGTTTACCAAATATATTATATAATGTTTGCAATTTTATCTGTCTGTTATTTTTGTAAACTCTAGGAGTATTTTAGCCATGGCCATGTTTGCACAGGAGACCAGCTGGCTCTCTGCCACACCGGAGAACGCATGGAGAGACCAGAGAAGCTGGTGTTGAACGTCAGGACGGACGAGCTTCACGCAGCCCTGGTTGAATCGGACACTTCGTATTCTCGCTCATCTGTGTGGACTGGGCATTGGCCAAGAGCTAGTAGGCAGCCTAGGACGGAGTCGGCTCTCTTGGTTGCTTTGTTGGGTCTGTTCCTGTCTCTGGCCGGGCGGTTGTAAAATTATGTTTTTGTTTTGTTGTTTATGTATGGTGGGATCGTATGTGCGCAATATGTATTATTTATTGGTCTTTTTTTTTGGTTTTACTTTTGTAGCTGTATGTAGAAAATGGCACTGTTAAGGTGGCAGCCGTTTGCATCAGCTCGTCCTTTTATTTCTTTAATGTTTCCTCTTGTTTTCATGTGATTTTTTAATCTTATTTTTTGTGGAAGTTTAGTATACGCCTTGCAACCCCATAATTTCCCCATTGCGGGATGAAGTCTATCCTGTCAATTATAAAGGCAGAATTGCGCTTGTAAAATTGTGTACTTTTATGGACCTAAATAAGGACCAAAGGTTTTGCAATTGAAAACAAATAATAAACTTTAAAACTGAAAAAACAAGTTTTGATGTTGCATTTTGGAAAATACATCAGTGTATTAAAGGGGTCACATCATGTTTTTTTTTTACATTTAAAACACTTCTTTGTGGTCTACATAACATGTAACAGTGGATCTTTAGTCAAAATTTAGCATAGATAATGTTTTAAAGACCATCTTCGACTTCAAGCCACTTTCAGATTGTTTCTACAGCATACTACGTTTTGTGGGCGGTCTTATTTACGTGCCCCCACTTCGACTGTGTCTTCTCCCCGTCAGCCATGTTGTAGTTTTTAGCGCATTTAAATTTGACCTATAATCCGCTAATGTTGTCGATGTGAAACATGTCACAGGTTGAGCAAATTCTAAACGGATCGTTAAGCAGAAGTACAAACGTTTGTATAAAGAAAGGCCAGATTATTTCATATCTCCACAATTTCATTTCACATTTTCGAGATTAATGTGTGCTCAAAATACACAACAGCAGGTACAAATGGGTATGGAAAGTTGGTTTTGTGTAATAGGGCCAAATATGCACAGCTTTTTTTTTTCCAGTTTGAATATTGAATAATATTATGATTAGGGTTGATTTTATTACTTTAGTAATTGAGTAGTGATTTGTTTGTTCGAAACACACATTATAGCCTCGGTGTATATTTTAGGGAAATAGTTTAATGAAGATATTTTTTGCTTGCCAAAATTCATTTTTATTTTAACAATACATGTGCATCATCCACAATCTCACTTTAAACGTGTGCACACTGATAGAAATATAACCAGTCCGCTGCTATATAGATCATGGCACCCACACATCACTGCTCTTGTAGGTTGGAGTTCAAATCCCAGCCGAGTCATACCAAAGACTATAAAAAATGGGACCCATTACCTCCCTGCTTGGCACTCAGCATCAAGGGTTGGAGTTGGGGGTTAAATCACCAAAATGATTCCCGGGCGCGGCGCCGCTGCTGCCCACTGCTCCCCAAGGGGATGGGTCAAATGCAGAGGACAAATTTCACCACATCTAGTGTGTGTGTGACAATCATTGGTACTTTAATCTTTAATCATGTGAGCTTTATTGCAGCAGCCCAGTGGAAACTATTGTAACATTTGATTTAGTACTTTATCCTCATGTATGGAAAATAATTAATGTTGGGCAGGAATTCTTATTTACATATTATCGAGTCATAATACTATTATTTTCAGATAACGCATTTGTTGTATTGTAATTAATTTTATTTTATACGGTCCCACATTTTGGTTCCTACCTGTTTGTTTCCCTGTGCCCGAATAGGGGACGGACAGGGGAGAATATAGCGAGAAAAAAAAGAAAAATAGAGCGAAAGGTGTAGAAATAAAGTGGAGTCGAGCGTGTCCTGCAGTTGTGTTCTAGCAAGGAAGACAACAAAACTATCATGTAAACAACTTAACTGTAACCCGCCTTTAACCCACAGCCGTACCATGAATTGATTTACGTGGACCCCGACTTAAACAAGTTGAAATACTTATTCGGGTGTTACCATTTAGTGGTCAATTGTACGGAATATGTACCGTACTGTACAATCTACTAATACAAGTTTCAATCAATCAAAAAAAAAAACCCGTCAAAGTAGGTAGAGACCAAATAATAGGGTTACATTACGACTATAAACACATTTCTGGCCACTCCATGCGGTCCAGATTTGATCAATTTTGATTGAATACACTCAAACAATTCATAAAAGCACCAGAATATACATTGAGGCTTTTTTTTAAATCCAATGTTAACCGTTACAGCCCTAATTATGATTTACTTTTATAACTATTTTGAATTAATTTCTTCATTTTCATATTTGAGCTTGTATTTTTCAGATTCAAATATTTTTGCAGTCTGAATTTGAAAAAGATTTGAATTAGAAATTAAAAGAACTAAACCTGATTTTAAAAAATGAAACCGAATCTGAAAAAACAGCTTAAATATCAAAAAATTACAAATTAATTTCTTTTTTTTTTTTTAAATAATTACCAGATTATTATTGTATTCAACCTGAAAAAAAATATTTTGAATATCCATCCAGCCATCCATTTTCTACCGTTTTTCCCTTACAGGTTCACAGGGTGTATACTGATGTATTTTTCAACATTCTGAACATTAAAACTTGATTTTTCCTTTTCGTTTCAAAGTTAATTTGTTGAAGTACAAAGCATTCAGGCCCATGTTTAGCCCCATACAGGTGCTACATTGTGACACTGACAAGCAAACTGCGTTCACAGCGGAAATAAACATGACCTACTTGTCAGTCAGGTTTTCCTTTGTCAGCCAATATGACGCACACGTAAGGGATGATAAGAAGTCCAAGTACAAACATTTTTTTTATTTTGTACTACACGCAGACAGCAAGATGCCCCAAGCATTTTAGACAGGTGGATGAAAATGTGGCTTTGCAGATTTCCTAATAAAAATGTGTGGAGGTTTTTTTCTACTGCCAAGTAACTGTACATAGTTATTTTCAATACAATAGAATTAAGACCACCTGAATACATAAAATAAAATAGTCATTTGGCACAGAACTCTGATAAAAATCTACTCTAGTACAAATATTTTATTTATCTTCGACTTCGAGCATTTATACATTTTCTTCAAAAGTGCAGATCACCTGTCAATAAATGCATATGTTGGTCAGTTTGACAAAAAGCAGCAAATTGGTAAAAATCCCTAAGAATGAGGTGATTATCACAAAGACTTCAGATAACATCAAGAGTAAACACGGTGACGGTTTACAGATAGCGCATACCTTTACAAAGCAAATAAAGTGACATTAACTGTGACACCTGGGAGTGGTTACGCCACATCCAACACAGGAACATGATAAATAGTTCAGGAACTCGCATAGTTTCCTGCTTTCAATGTCATTGTATACATGTTTTTCTTACAGAACAGGGAAAGTGCCATACATCAACAACGTACATTTTAGAAAACTCAAAATTTATAAGTCTTAAGATATTAGATTCAACAAAACATTGACATGCGTTATTAGTACATGGGTTCTGTAGGCTACCAGGGTTCCAGTATTTGAGCCATACACTGTTTTACATTAAACCTTCCAATTCACTTCTCGTAATACAAGCAAATCTAATCACCGCATTCAAAAAGTTTTGGAAAAATGTTTTATAAGAACAAAATGTAAACTGCAAACACATGCAAACTGTCCTTATATGTTAGCAGGCAGCTTTAAATAATTTATAAAGCATAAAAAAAATCTTAGAATTTGACTATAAAGGAGTCATAATGGCATATTTTGGTTCACAGTGCAATCATAGCTGTACAAACAAAGCAAGACATAACACGGAAAAACAGCTAAAATTTTCATCTGCTACCAAATTTTCCTGAGTCTTTGCAGTTATATTATTAGAAAGTGGAATAAAGAAATGGGTGCAAAGAGCATGAACACTTTGCTTTCACTGTGTTGTACTCATTCTGACAATAAGGCAACAGTATGATCTGCATAGTCATGCAATAAGCATCCATCTACAGAGTAGAACAACGTCAACACGGGCCAAAAAGTATGTCAGTTATAACGATCACATCCGCTCATCGTCTTCTGATTCCACCCTACAGTGTATTCAGCGTCAAGAAAACAACATCTGGTTACAACTGAAAGAAAGAAAAACTTCCATTAATTCAACTCAAACCAAAACAATTAATAAAGTAAAAACCTACATGCTGTTCCAGTTTTTGGTATTCTGTGGATTTTGGACGACGAGCAGATCTTGATTGCTTTCCCTCCAAAACAAAAGCAATTATCTGGATAAAAAACAACAGAGGCACTGGATTAAATGTGATGAGGTACAGTTGTATTTAACAGTTACTACTAATTACTTGTCAAATAGTGAAATATATAAACCTGCGCCACAAAATTATGTATTTAGAATTTCTGTCTTCTGCTAACAATATTTCATTGTGCGGACAGGAAAAACAAATATACATCAAGTCACTGGATACTTCATATTCATCAGTACAGCAGCACTGGAGACGTCGGACAATATTTGTCTTTAGCAATCGGCTGAGGATATTTACCTTAGGAGGGGGCGTGTCTTCCCAGAACACTGGCTCGAAATTGAGAGCAAGTAGCATTGAAAGCATTGTCTATCGACAGTGCAAAGCCGCTTGTAAGACACTAATCCTCACCACCATAACGCAAAACAAACTAAGTGTCTTCCATGTACATTATCACTGGAGAACTAGAGGGAAAGGAATGGCTAAGCATGCTTTACGCACACGCACACACACACACACAGACAGAGCAGGACAACACAAGAAGCTAACCACAAAAACTTCAATGAGGTGATCGATCCAGATGGCGATACTATCAATACCTAGTATAGTATCAGTATTTAAATGACACTAAAGTGATTAAATCAATATGTTTCATTTTCGGGCCACATCAGGAGATAGTCCGAATCTGATTGGAATCTGATCTTTTCAAATGTGGCTAAAGTTTAAACGGAAATGCGACCTGTTTGAGACTTTAACGTTATCTTTGGGCAAGTTACGTCATTTGTCACTTTCCTTTTTGCAGTTCTCTTCTTCCTTATCTTGCAGTTGATTTCCATCTGCCTACTTCCTCTACACAACAGCCATGGCACAAACCCACTAACACGTTGATCTGTGGCGCCCATGTTTTCTCGTGTAGTAGTTACTTCCTCATTTAAGGAATTCTTTGTTCTGTCAAAATGAGCCGATTTGTCGAAAAAAGCTACCAGCAATGTCAATCAATTTACGCTGCTGACACATCAAACATTGATGCCTTAAGTTTCGAAACGTTGATTTAGATATCAAATAAAATATTTAATAACATAAACAATTACTTTTATCACCAGTGGCAAGCCAAATCTTCATCGACAAGAAGTATAGCTCATTTTGATAGATCAACTTCTGATTTACACTTTACTACGGTTTACACTCTCGAACTGCGCATGCAAGTGACGTCAAGACCACATTGGGACTTGTGTCGGTTTATACTAACTGGAGTCTGATAAAGATCACATTTTACTTGCAGTGTAAACATTCAGCTAGAAAAAAATCAGATTCCAAAAGAAAAAGTTAGATTTGGGACACTTTGGCCTGCAGTGTAAACATAGTCTTAAAGTATGTTATTGTGTTTACTTTAGCTAGTTGCTGTAAAACATTTACAGTTTTATAATTTATTGTCAAAGTGGAGTGGGACTCAAAATTGTATCGGATTTCAGGCCACAGGCCAAAAATCGGGACATCCCAAGTAGTTGCTGTTAAAAACTTAAGTGTGTTGCTGTATGGACTATGGTTCATGGACAACCAAAGTCTAAGTAGCATTGATTGGGTCTAAAAAGAATGAGCATGAATAATAATTTTCCAAAAACTCCTCATTCACCGCTATTGAAAAAAAATGTTTATCAAATTTTGCAGATGTGACCTTTGCAGCTGTGAGTGAGCCTGTGGAGGAAAACGCTAAATTAGAACCAAAGTTTCATAGACCTCGTACATACCTTCCGCTTGTTGTGGTAAGCGATGTAAAGCACTGCCACCAGCACTACTGCAGAGACCAGGTATGCGAAGAAATGGCTGCTTTCTGTCTCATCACTTACATCATAGTGGTCGTTCCCTATTCCTACATTCTTGGCTTCATCTCCTGGTTTTGTCTCAATGTCAGTTTTTTTTTCAGATTGTGACTCTTTGGCAGGATCGTTGTCTGAATTCTCCTTGTTTGGAAGTTTGTCTGCAGATTTTGTGACCTCGCCTTCTGATTGTGCCTCCTCTGCAGTCCCTTTTTCTGGTTTTTTATCTGAGGCAGGCCCAGGTTCTGAACTCCCCGGCTTGATGAGTTCAAAATTTTTTGCGTCCTCTGCAAGATCTGCTTTGGTTTCCTTGCTGAGGTCTTTTTCTGATGTGTTGTCTGCAGGCTTAGCTCCTGTTTCATCTGTTTTTTTTGCACCTTCCTCTTCAGGGTGTTCTCCTTTGCTGTCTATAGCCCCTGATATGTTGTTATTGTCAGCTGTTCCCATCTTCCCATCTCCCATGTCTTTATTCTTAGCTTCGTTGTTTTGGGAGTTTACAGGTTCTGCAGATGCTTTTTTCTGTGTCTGCGGCATCTTAGAAGTGTCCTTCACAGTAGTCGTATCTTGAAGTGTATTAGTAAGGACTTCATTGGGCTCATTCAGTTTGCCATTGTGGGTGTTTGTTTGACCTGACACATTTGCATTTAAAATGGGAGGTTCTTCTAAAGTTGTCCCTGCAAATGGATTCACATGTTTATTCCTTGCAAACTCCCAGAGATGATCATTGTTTTATAAATGGTTGCTTATTTACAGTCATGGTCAAAAGTTTACATACACTTGTGAAGGACATAATGTCATGGCTGTCTTGCGTTTCCAATAATTTCTACAACTCTTATTTTTTGTGATAGAGTGATTGGAGCACATACTTGTTTGTCACAAAAAACATTCAGGAAGTTTGGTTCTTTTATGAATTTATTATGGGGCTACTGAAAATGTGACCAAATCTGCTGGGTTAAAAGTATACATACAGCAACATACATTATCAATTTTGGTGTGTGGTGTGAATAATTGTGAGGAAAAAAATGAATGTATTCCATTTTGGAATAAGGCTGTAACGTAAAATGTGGGAAAAGTGAAGCACTGTTAATAATTTCCAGATGCACTGTATAATCTGCTCTTTTGTTTCCCTAAAACAGACCTACGTAAAAAATAATCCGTTGCGTATTTTAAACTGTCCCGCGAAACGTTTCCAAATTATTTTTCTTAAATATTTGTTTAGTTTCTTTCGCCACTTTTCTAGTTTCTTAAAAAAAGCCACCCTTTGCTCTGATTACTTTTTTTGCACACTCTTGGCATTCTCTCGATGAGCTTCAAGAGGTAGTCACCTGAAATGGTTTTCACTTCACAGGTGTGCTTAAGCTCATCGAGAGAATGCAAAGAGTGTGCAAAGCAGTAATCAGAGCAAAGGGTGGCTATTTTGAAGAAACTAGACTATAAAACATGTTTTCAGTTATTTAACCTTTTTTT
This sequence comes from Entelurus aequoreus, assembly GCF_033978785.1. Classification (NCBI taxonomy): domain Eukaryota; kingdom Metazoa; phylum Chordata; class Actinopteri; order Syngnathiformes; family Syngnathidae; genus Entelurus; species Entelurus aequoreus. Next base: position 71,524,205 of record NC_084736.1, on the reverse strand, counting down.
TGTTAAGTACATAACCCAACATGTGTTCATTCATAGATTTGATGCCTTCAGTGACAATCTACAATGTAAATAGTCAAGATAATAAAGAAAACACATTGAATGAGGTGTGTCCAAACTTTTGGCCTGTACTGTATGTATGTATGTATGTATGTATGTATGTATGTATGTATGTATGTATGTATGTATGTATGTATGTATGTATTTATTTTTTTTAATTATAATTTTTTTTAATTTTTTTTTTTGTTTTTTTTGTTTGTTTGTTTGTTTTGTTTTATTTTACAGGAGTTCAATTCAGACCAAGACACAAATTAAAGGCTGAGTAAGTTTTTTGCAGTTTATGTGATGATCAATGGATTTGACGATTTAAATTTCATGAAATCCTGAATATGGGATTTTTATTTGTACGCTTGTTGTTAATTATTTCCTCATGCACTCAGTGTGTGAAGTCCATTTCTCAAAAATATAAAAAGTTCAATATTTTAAATAAAATGGAAATAGTCTAATGTATTTAGATGCACCTGTATTCTCCCCATTTAATCAGTCAAGTAAATATGTACGAACGTTTATGCTTTGTGTTATTAATAGGATACTTAGCCGGGCTAAAAGCGAAAGCTCTTTTTCCTATATCCATTAGTACTCAAAAAGTTATGTTTTTTTCTTTTCTTTATAAGTTAGTAGATGGCATGTCTTGAAATGTATGTTTTGTTAATGATACTATTGTGCTCAATAATAAATCAAACACCATTTATATTGCATGTGAAAAATAAGGTATCTAAAAACGTATTTATTTTTAACAATGTTGAATAGTTTCCCATATAATACAATGAGAATGTTATATTGATCAATTATTCTACCTTATTTCAATTATTGTGCAGAAATATTGGGAAATACATATCACAGCAACATAATGCCTTTATTTCTTTTACAGAAAAGAGCAATTCGTAATATTTTTTTAAGTAGGATATAGAGACCACAAAAATCCACTCTTCATTAGGTCAGGATTATTAAAACTAAAAGACATTGTAGAATTGCATACTGTATTAGTGATGTTCAAAGCTAGAAATAAAGTTCTTCCAAAGGACTTACTAAAGTTATTTGTGTTCACGTCTGAAGATGAGAATCACAAAAGGCCGTATGACTTTAAACATCCAAGAGCGCGAACACATTTGAAACAGATGTCTGTTGCTGGTGTGAAAGCGTGGAATTCTCTAAAGAAAGACTTAAAAAGTTGCAAGAATATATCAAACCTGCTCAGTGGCCTAGTGGTTAGAGTGTCCGCCCTGAGATCGGTAGGTCGTGAGTCATACCAAAAGACTATAAAAATGGGACCCATTACCTCCCTGCTTAACACTCAGCATCAAGGGTTGGAATTGGGGTTTAAATCACCAAAAATGATTGCCGGGCACGACCACCGCTGCTGCTCACTGCTCCCCTCACCTCCTAGGGGGTGATCAAGGGCATGGGTCAGATGTAGGGATGTCCGATAATGGCTTTTTGCTGATATCCGATATTGTCCAACTCTTTAATTACCGATACCGATATCAACCGATACCGATGTATACAGTCGTGGAATTAACACATAATTATGCCTAATTTGGACAACCAGGTATGGTGAAGATAAGGTCCTTTTTTATAATATGAATAAAATAAAATAAGATAAATAAATTAAAAACATTTTCTTGAATAAAAAAGAAAGTAAAACAACAGTTAAATAGAAACTGGTAATTAATGAAAATGAGTAAAATTAACTGTTAAAGGTTAGTACTATTAGTGGACCAGCAGCACGCACAACCATGTGTGCTTAAGGACTGTATCCCTTGCAAACTGTATTGATATATATTGATATATAATGTAGGAACCAGAATATTAATAACAGAAAGAAACAACCCTTTTGTGTGAATGAGTGTAAATGGGGGAGGGAGGTTTTTTGGGTTGGTGCACTAATTGTAAGTGTATCTTGTGGTTTTTATGTTGATTTAATAAAAAAAATAAAGAAAATAAAAACGATACCGATAATTAAAAAAACGACACCAATAATTTCCGACATTACATTGTTAAGCATTTATTGGCCGATATTATCGGCAGGCCGATATAATCGGACATCTCTATAGTCAGATGCAGAGAATAATTTTGGGTACTTTAACTTAAACTGATTTATGATTTTGATTGGATGTGTCATTGTGAAAATGTTTAAACGAAAATTAAAAAGTATGTTGGAGTTCGGGAACAGTGATAAAGTCATCTAAAATAATTTGTGTTAAAAAAGGGGGCAGATAAATATAAGAATACTAGTCTTCCATCTGCTCCTTTCTGATCATGGAAATGTATAAGAAACAAAAAAACAACGGAAGTGTGAACTGTACGTGGCTTTTATATATGCATTTTCATGAAAGGAATAAAAAGAAATGATGATGATGATGAAACACCGTGATTATTTAAAAAATGTCGATACTTTTCAGTGATATTAGATTCGAAACAAGTAAAACTAAACAAGCCAACCATATAGGCGAGACTCGTTCACCCTCAAACGGACAGGTGGCGTTAACTAACCAACAGGGATTATCGATAAACGCTTTATAATAACTAACTAGCGAAATAAAAGAAGGTAAAACACGACTCACCTATGACCAAGTAGCAATACATCAGCATAAAGAAGAAAACAGACCTCATGGTGGTCGCGCAGGAAATAAATTAAAGCACTGCTTTTTTGTGCTCACGACAAAAAGGAGTGAGCAGATTTGACAGCGTCACAGCTTCTTTTTGCTTCCGTGTGCGCACTCAGCACCGGCTCTTTCTTCTGGCGAGGAATCTGAACGCGACACGGGAAAATGCTCGTTACTGCCACCTAGACTCTGGAGGTCAGTTAAAACAGTGTCTCGTACAAGCCGCTAGATGTCACCGCCGCCATTTTGGACGAGGAGAGCAAAAAAGAATACTATTTTGTTTCAGGAGTCCTCGAAAACTACCCGGTATCCACTTTTAATCAGGTTAGAGTTAGACGCTGGCTATTTCCAAGCAAGTTTACAGCAGTGTTGTTTGACGCTATTACTCCCCTTAACTCATAAATATAAGCATTGTTCTAGCATTGACTTAGCTTACAGTTTAGCGTGATTTAGAATGTTTGTGTATTTTGTGTCGTGTATATGTTTTAATATGCCGAAGACAATTTGCGCAGTTGTGGGATGTTCGAATAGTACATATAACCTCACAAGATGGAAACAAACAATGTGTGACATTCATGAGTGTTATTTTAAATATGGTGATCTCACCATGGTAGGCTGACCATATTCTGAAATCCCAAAAAGAGGACACATACCTGTATATGCGTGCCAAGGCGGGCAGCACGCCAAGGCCGGGACTAGGTGAAAATGTGCCAATGATACTCGAACTTGCTTTATAACTAATATATTTATTTAAATAAAGCATTTTTTCTCCTCTGTTGACAGCAGTGTTGGCGCTAGGAATTTTCAAAATGGGGTCCCACAGTACATTTTTGGGGTCCCACTTTTTTGTAAGAGTTTTTAATTTTTTTTTATAAACGTATGCATTATCCTGTTATATCTCACATTCTATATTGTGTTTTGGAAAAAGGTTGACATAAACGTTACTTAATTCATGATAAAAAAGAAAAAAAAAGAAAACAAATTTGTATACATATGTAAATGTATTCAGTTATAAACATTCATTCACATTCTTCTTTCCTTCATGGATCTGAACTTTACCACTGCTGGTAGTTTTTTCTATGTTTTTATTTAATAAGTTTTAGGTGTATTTATTTCAGTATAAAAGTGTAAAAAGTGTTTTGCTTCAGTCATGAAATGATGATAATGGTGTGCCAGGGCATACATACATTTTATATTTAACCTTTAAATCTCTGGAGTCTACATCAACTTCAGATTTCAAAATGTTTTAGTTTTTTTTATGTTGTTTTTTTTGTTTGTTTGTTTTCCGCCCTTTTTTGTCAAACAAAACTATGTTTTTAATGGCAAACACACAAAATATGCAAAATCTTCCACCAAAAATATTTTTCAAAGTGGAATATTTAATGTGAAGTAATCAGAACCTTGGATAGGTCAATAATTCATAATAACATTGATTTTGATTCAATATAATGTTTTGAGCAATGACAGTTTGAAAAAAAAAAAAAAACATCTTTGTTTTAATTAGTCAACATTGCAACTTTTTCTAAATTACATTTCCCCTTTAAGCTTTTTTATTTCACTTTTGTTATGTATTTGTTTATTTTAATAGTATTTTTAGAATGTGCCGTGGGCCTTTAAAACATAAGCTGTGGGCCGCAAATGGCCTCCGGGGCACACTTTTGACACCCCTGCTATAGATAATAAAAAATTAAATCTGATAAATCTATCGACAAAAAGCAGCGCATACGCGTTTATCATAACTCTCGCTCTCTCTGTCTCTGCCCCTCCCTCACGAATGCTGCTGCGCACACCTTCACAATATGTTTTGTTTTTAACCCCTTCTTAACCCTGAACGTACATTGAAAATACACGCAACCCTAACTCAAAATGCCGGACATTTGAGGCATTTAAGAAACTCCGCCCGGACAGCCCCGCAAAAGAGGACGTATGGTCAGTCTACCATATGGCATACTTGCCAACCTTGAGACCTCCGAATTCGGGAGATGGCGGGGTTAAGGGGGGAGGAGTATATTTATAGCTAGAATTCACTGAAATTCAAGTATTTATATATATATATATATATATATATATATATATATATATATATATATATATATATAAATATATATATAAATATAAATATATATATAAATAAAATATATACTTGAAATTCAGTGTTCATTTATTTACACATATACACACACATAACACTCCTCTACTCATTTTTGTATTTGAAAGTGCAATGCTTTGCAGCCTTTGATTGATTGAAACTTTTATTGGTAGATTGCACAGTACAGTACATATTCCGTACAATTGACCACTAAATGGTAACACCTGAATACGTTTTTCAACTTGTTTAAGTCGGGGTCCACGTAAATCAATTCATGGTAAGTAGCAGTAGCACAGCCTTTGAAGGAGCATAGGTATGGGCAGCATCTGTGAAATTTAATTTGCAGGAGAGGAGTGGGTTTAGGGTAGACTTGTCCATCCTCGTTCTATTCTCTGTCACTCGTCGTCGCCATGACTGTCTCTTCTTCGTTCTTCGGCTTCGTCTCCTTGTTGTGTGCGCAGTTGTGCACTCTCCACTGTCTTTTGCCAACAAAGTTTTTTGGTAGTCCGCGGTCTTTTCGTCGTTCACTTCTTGTTCAGTTTTCTTGGCTTTTACTCCCATTTCCCACGCAGCAAAAGCCCTGGAAGCAAGATATTTTTTTTATTTCCAGACGCCTTTAGTCCACAACAACGCGAATGGTCTTTCAATGAGTCAACACGCCATCGCATAAAATACTCAAAGTCGACATTTACTTCCAAATCAGCACCACTCAATAAAAAGGAAGCCATTTTCTGGGTTTGTTTATCCCTCCCGACCTTTGACCCTTCAAAAAAAGAGTCTCGCGAGAACGAGCTTGCTGAATCCTTGAACAGGTCCATTGCAGGTGTCTAATTCGACTTTATTATGTTGCACACTATTCACTTGTTCCATCTTTCCTTTGCACAGAAATCCACATCACATCAAGCTTTTTTCAGCCTTTTCTGGACCATAAAATGACTGATTAAGGATAATCAAGCACAGCAATAATGTAGACCTAAGCACTTGGAGAGGATGTTACATCAGGTAAGTTTGCCTGCTTTTGTTCGTGTTTCTTAACAGTAAAAGTTGGTTTGTGTACAAAAAGCTTACACAATGTAAATGTGCAATTTTATGTCTGGACTGTTCAGAGTCATGTATGGAGAGAGTAAAGCCAACTTGGTTTCAGGCAATCTCAAAAGGCACTCACAAGACTACAGGGCGCCATGATTGCTACTAACTTTAAGCTGATGCTATGTGTTTGCGACAGTTTCTCATTACTTTAGATGCCTTAACAACTTTGTTTTGTACCAAAGTCAACTACCAGATTGCAGGTGTCTAATTCGACTTCATGATGTTGCACACTATTCACTTGTTCCATCTTCCCTTTCCACAGAAATCCACCTCACATCAAGCTTTTTCCGCCTCTTCCGGACCATAAAATGACTGATTAAGGATAATCAAGCACAGCAATAATGTAGGCCAATGCACTTGGAGAGGATGTTACATCAGGTAAATTTGCCTGCTTTTGTTCCAAGATTAATGTCGGAATTGTTACACTTTCTCTATTCCAGTGTTTCTTAACAGTACAGGTTGGTTTGTTTACAAAAAGCTTACACAAGGTACATGTGTAATTTTTGTGTCTGGACTGTTCAGAGTCATGTATGGAGAGAGTAGTATTTACATTTTCCTGAGGGAACTCTCCTGAAGGAATCAATAAAGTACTATCTATTTATCTAGTAAAGCCAACTTGGTTTCAGGCGATCTCAATGATTGGTCAAAAGGCACTCACGTTACTACAGGGCGCCATGACTGCTACTAACTTTAAGCTGATGCAATGTGTTTGCGACAGTTTCTCATTACTTTAGATGCCTTAACAACTTTGTTTAGTACCAAAGTCAACTACCAGATTGCAGGTGCGTAATTCGACTTTATAATGTTGCACTCTATTCACTTGTTCCATCTTCCCTTTCCACAGAAATCCACCTCACATCAAGCTTTTTTCAGCCTTTTCCGGACCATAAAATGACTGATTAAGGATAATCAAGCACAGCAATAATGTAGACCTAAGCACTTGGAGAGGATGTTACATCAGGTAAGTTTGCCTCCTTTTGTTCCAAGGTTAATGTCTGAATTGTTACACCTTCTCTAGTCCAGTGTTTCTTAACAGTAAAAGTTTGTTTGTCTACAAAAAGCTTACACAAGGTAAATGTGTAATTTTATGTCTGGACTGTTTAGAGCAGTGTTTTTCAACCTTTTCTAAACAAAGGCACATTTTTTTCATTGAAAAAATCCCGTGGCAAACAAGTAGAAATCATTGAAAAATGAAAGTCAGCAGACAATATTGACAATTAAAAAGTCGTTCTCGCAATTGTTGGATATGAATTCAAACGATGACCAACCATGGATCACTATAGCTCTTGTCTCAAAGTAAGTGTACTGTCACGACCTGTCACATCATGCCGTGACTTATTTGGAGGTTGTTGGTGTTTTCCTGTGTGTCGTGTTTTAGTTCTTGTCTTGCGCTCCTTTTTTTGTTTGCTTTTCCTGTTTTGTTGGTATTTTCCTGTAGCAGCTTCATGTCTTCCTTGAACATTCCCCGCACCTGCTTTGTTTTCGCAATCAAGACGATTTAAGTTGTGCGGACGCTATCCTTCTTTGTGTGAACAGAACATTGTTGATCGTCATGTACGAATGTACTTTGTGGACGCCGTCTGCTCCACACGCTGTAAGTCTTTGCTGTCGTCCAGCATTCTATTTTTGTTTACTTTGCAGCCAGTTCAGTTTTAGTTTCGTTTTGCATAGACATCCCTAAGCTTCAATGCCTTTTCTTAGCGGCACTCGCCTTTTGTTCATTTTTGGTTTAAGTGTTAGATACCCTTTTACCTACACACTGCCTCCCGCATATTGTGATCACGACAAACCATGTTCATGACATCTACAAAGCAATTAGCTACCTGCTGCCACCTACTGATATGGAAGAATATTACAATGTTACTCTGCCGAGTTAAAGACAGCACAGACACTCAACAACGGCGTGGACCCCTAAAAATATATATTTTTCAGCTGTGGTTCATATGGGCCAGAGCGGAACTCAGTTGGAATACACTTTTCCACCACTTGTGGCAGTAATGGCAATATTAAACAAACAAAAAGGTCTGGAGCTAAAGTCACAGAGAGGTTTCTTAAGTGCAAAATGTATGAATAAAGTGGTAAAGCTGTATTTTCATTTGCAGTAAAAAAAAATGTTTAGTTTATTTAATAAACAAAAATAATTATTATCATTTTTATAATTAGTTATTAATACAGTTAGAATGTCTTTATTTTAGAATTGCGTAATTGTATGTAAAAAGAAATGTCAACAGTTGTTATGTGTGCCTTCTTTTTCAGTGTATTAGATAAGTACACATTTTTGTATTCAACCTGACCTAAGCCTTGATAATAATCTTTGGGAATAACACATGCTTGATATTATTTGTTAAACTCTAAGTAGGTTAGATATAATTATAGAATACAACTAAAATCAAGAGTAAGATGACTAATTCAGTGTTAATATTTGAGTGGGCATTGGGCCTCTCTGCAGTGGAAAAGTTGGCCCCGAGGTCAAAAAGGTTAAGAACCCCTGCTCTATTCTATTATTTCTATCTTATAATTTTTTGCTGAGGAATGAAGGAGTAGTTTACCGTTTATGTCCCTCAATGAAACTAAATTATATGAATAAAACAATTGCCATTACCAATTGAGTTAGGAAAAGTTCATGCTTGATTATAAATCATACATCTCACTTGTATAGTAGAAGATTGTGGTACCAAGTTGGTCAACTTTGAAAATCCAGCGCTACCAACTTGATGTGATTCTCAACTTGGCACTCAACAAACGGAACGCAGCATAAGAACACCGCAATATTGCTAGGAAGCATTTTTTATATGAAGGAATTAGGATTATTCTGAATTTACCAGTTAATGGAGTGTACAAATCGTGTGCTGAAAGATACAACCATTCCATCAGTTGGCATCCCAGTGAGAGCGAACATTGTAAGTCACTGTTCTTGTTTAATGTTCTTATTTGAAAGGTTTAGTAATAGTGCTACATGATAACGCTCCAAGGCTCTCTTGAAGTCTGCCATTAGTCAACGCAAACGCAGAAAGTGCTCTCTGTTGTTGTTGATGTTGATTTCAAATTAAATGAAATCAAATCAAGGTGTGCAGGAAAGAAATTACGTTAATGCTTAAAATGTCCAACATACTGTAAATATAACATGTTACCATGAATGTGCCTATTACTACATATACCAGGGGTCTGCAACCCGCGGCTATGGAGCCACATGTGGCTCTTCTGCCTCTTTGTTGTGGCTCCCTCCGATTTTTTTTAACCCTTGAGTGAGAAAATTAGCATTTTTTTTATAAGAGTTTAAAAATGTACGACTGTGAGGCCATAAATGCGCACAGGCTAAGTTCTGAGGCGCAAGGAAGGCAAGTAAAAGGGACTGGAAGCCTGCGTGTTTAAATCAGCTTCTCCAGTGTACAACCCTTGTGGTAAGCTAACCATGAAACTAGTTGAAAAGAGAAAAGGAACAAGAATTTAATTTTACATAGACAAATTGATTTTCCTGTAAAGTAAAAAAAAAAAAAAGATGAACATTTTTAAAAGTTTGTAATCTGTGTTACGTTGTGTGCCTACCAGGTATATACTATTTTTCCTTAGTGGATGAGGCTGTGAAATGTCTCTTTTTATAGTAAAGGTTGCAGACTCCTGACATATATTTACAGCATATATATAAAACATTTTTCATGTTTTTTTAAAGTGGTTTATAGGCGGAATAGATCGTATCACCATTACCTGCATTGTTAGCTGCCTTTTGCTAGCAGTTTTTACTATTTGCTCTTTTTCTCACCCCCCTACCGCCCCTATGTTTACCTTTCCTACCTTTTTTATGAGGTGCCACCCCTAGCTGCCGACCCAACAGTCTTCCAGTCCTGTCTTCCCCTGTAACTATATATTGTATTTCTGCTCTTGGACGGTTGTACTGGAAACTAATTTTGTTGTATTTTTTAAGTGCAATTAGGTTATATTCTATCATTTTCTATTTAAAATATACAGAAAAATAAAATGTGTTTCCGTTTAAGATGTGCATGGTGCATGACGGGCAAAATCCCAAAAAAGTGCAGTTCCCCTTTAAATATAAGTTTATTTTTTTGTGACTGAAGTTAATATTGTGACAGAGGTTATTATAGACTTTAGGATAATGGATGTTCGAGCTTGAGAGATAAGGTATGTCTTCTAATGTTAATTGAAGGTGTTTTACATCTCAGCAGGGTGTGAGGGACCTGGGTTCTTGTAATGAATATGTCTTAATTGTGTGAGACTATTTGACATTTGAAAAGTCCAATGATCCCTCTCATTCTTGACACAGATTAGCATTTCCATCTTTAAGGTCAAATCGTTATGAATAAAACATTAACAAGGTTCTTAAGCTCACAGCCAGCCATACCTATCCCCACAAAGGCACCAGCTGAGTCTTGCTAAGCATGGAGAATGTTACAGAAACAATTGATTCCTTTCACTTGACTGATGCAAAAACAGCATTCTGTAATTTATTAAAATATAAGGTCACAAGTGAATGGATGTTATACTATTGTGCATCACCCATCTTTTCTTCATTAGTTTTGAATGAGGCAAACATGATTAAATGGCATTGGATGCAATTTTTTGTGTCTGACATACAAAGGGTTAACCTGAATTGAATTTAAGATCAAAGCCAGCCTACCCCCACGCCCCGTCCCACAAAATAAAACACTGGCAAGAGATTGAAAGAATTCAATGAGCAAAATTAACATGTATTAAATCTTAAAATCTGACCTTGCACATACATGGCAGATGCTGAGCCGTGCAGCAACGAATGCATAATTGGATAGAGTGGCCTGTTACTGTATTTTGACTACGTAGCCTTGCAACTTTACAGCAACACCTATTTTCTGAAACACAGCCAAGTACCGTTGATTGCAGTTTGTATTCGGCAAGAAAATAATGCTGTATTAAGTTTTTTTGTTAGTTTTTTTTAATGTGTAGCCATGTGGTTGGAGTTGGGATGTTTTTTTCCACTAATATCATTACATATTTTAGCGGCATGAGAGGATTACATTATTCAAATCACAATGTACCTCTCAGCATGATACAAGGGAGGTTGACCCCAAGGATCTTCTCAGAGTGTGACTATTATAGAACCAATATAATGACCAGTGAGTTTACGGACTAACTTAAAGGCCTACTGAAAGCCACTACTACCGACCACGCAGTCTGATAGTTTATATATCAATGATGAAATCTTAACATTATAACACATGCCAATACGGCCGGGTTAACTTATAAAGTGACATTTTAAATTTGCCGCTAAACTTCCGGTTCGAAACGCCTCTGAGGATGACGTATGCGCGTGACGTAGACCGGGGAACACGGGTATGCCTTCCACATTGAAGCCAATATGAAAAAGCTCTGTTTTCATTTCATAATTCCACAGTATTCTGGACATCTGTGTTCGTGAATCTGTTTCAATCATGTTCATTGCATTATGGAGAAGGAAGCCGGGCAAGCAAAGAAGAAAGTTGTCGGTGCGAAATGGACGTATTTTTCGAACGTAGTCAGCCACAACAGTACACAGCCGGCGCTTCTTTGTTTACATTCCCGAAAGATGCAGTCAAGATGGAAGAACTCGGATAACAGAGACTCTAACCAGGAGGACTTTTGACTTCGGTACACAGACGCCTGTAGAGAACTGGGACAACACAGACTCTTACCAGGATTACTTTGATTTGGATGACAAAGACGCAGACGTGCTACTGTGAGTATGCAGCTTTGGCTTCTAAACATTTGATCGCTTGACCGTATGTGCGCAACTTTTTTTTGCGTATGTACGTAACTTTTTTTAAATATATAAGCTTTATGAACCTTGGGTTAGGTGAACGGTCTTTTGGGCTGAGTGATTGTGTGTGTTGATCAGGTGTTTGAATTGTATTGGCGTGTTCTATGGAGCTAGGAGCTAGCATAGGAGCTAGGAGCTAGCATAACACGTACCGTACCGTACGTGCGCGTCACGTACGTAACTTTTTAAAAATATATAAGCTTTATGAACCTTGGGTTAGGTGAACGGTCTTTTGGGCTGAGTGATTGTGTGTGTTGATCAGGTGTTTGAATTGTATTGGCGTGTTCTATGGAGCTAGGAGCTAGCAGAGGAGCTAGGAGCTAGCATAACAAACACGCAGGTGTTTTTATGCAGGATTAATTTGTGGCATGTTAAATATAAGCCTGGTTGTGTTGTGGCTAATAGAGTATATATATGTCTTGTGTTTATTTACTGTTGTAGTCATTCCAAGCTGAATATCAGGTCACCCCCGGCTCTCACAGCATCTTCCCTATCTGAATAGCTTCAACTCCCCACTAGTCCTTCACTTGCACTTTACTCATCCACAAATCTTTCATCCTCGCTCAAATTAATGGGGAAATTGTCGCTTTCTCGGTCCGAATCTCTCTCACTTCATGCGGCCATCATTGTAAACAATAGGGAACTTTGCGTATATGTTCAACTGACTACGTCACGCTACTTCCGGTAGGGGCAAGCCTTTTTTTTATCAGATACCAAAAGTTGCAATCTTTATCGTCGTTGTTCTATACTAAATCCTTTCAGCAAAAATATGGCAATATCGCGAAATGATCAAGTATGACACATAAAATAGATCTGCTATCCCCGTTTAAATAAAAAAAATTCATTTCAGTAGGCCTTTAAAGTTGCTTCTCATTGTGTTATAAAATGGTTACCTTTGACTTCTGCTAACGAGGCTTGAGGAGACATTGCTTTTCCGGCTGTTTTGACAACTCGTTACCTGTGATTTAAGTGACAGATCATGAGTTTTACCGCAGAGAAGCCTAGTTAGTGTCAGCAACAGTGGAATCACAGGTTTGTGCCTTGAATGATGGAGGCTAGAAATCATGTTAAAAGATTTGTTATGCCCGAATCTGACTGGAGATGTATTGGAAATATTATTGTAGCAAATTTAATCGCAAATGTGTATCTCGATCTGTGTGCGTGCAATCCAATTCGCCTGCGTGTGTACTAATTAGTGTGTCTGTATATCAATCTGAGTATGTGTATTCAGTTCCGCTTACGTGTGTTTTAGATCCTCGTACGTGTGTTTTAAGTTGTCTGTCCCTAATCAGAAAGAACCCTCAAAAAGTCACTTACAAGTGACTTTTGCAACGCTTCTGCCGTGTAAGATTTGAGTGCGCACATCCAGATTCGTGAGCGTGTAATACAACTTGTGCGCACATTCAGAAGCGCATGCATGTGATACAATCTGTGCGTGCGTATCTTTGATCTGCGAGGAGCAGGATTTTTGCGACACTTCTACCGTGTACGATTCAGAAGTGCGTGCGTGTAGTACAATCTGCGTGTGCCTATCTGAGGTGTGCCTACATTTAACCAACCATGGAAGACGCCATGCAATTTAAACTAATCCGAAACAACGTACAGCTGTGGTGCGTGAAGACCTCGCGTTGTTTCTGATTGGTTTAAATTGCGTAGTGTCTTCCGTGCTTGGTTAAATGTAGGCACAATGGATTGATGGCTTGGTCTGGGATTGGTTATTTCCATTAATCAATCAGTTACTCTAACTACGGTAAGCCTCGAAAACCAAATAGCTTGACTGTCACGCTCAAAGTGTTGTGAAGCACACGCAGATTGTAATACACGCATGCACTTCTGAATGCATGCGCACAAGTTTAATTACACGCTCACGAATCTGGATATGCTCACGAATCTGGATGCGCTCGCTCAAATCTTACACGGCAGATGTGACGCAAAAGTCACGTGTAAGTAGACAGCCTATCGAGGGTTCATTCTGATTAGGGACAGACAGACAACTTAAAACACGCACACGGATCTAAAACACACATACGCTGATCTGAAAACACACACTCGGATTGCTATACAAACACGCAAATTAGTGTTGAATATGATTCAAATCAAGAGTAAGATTACTAATTCAGTGTTAATACTTGAGTGAAAAAATTGGGGTCCAGAGGTCAAAAAGGTTAAGAACCCCTGACCTCGAGTCCCTTCCGGGCGTCACACGGCGGGCTGAAATCCAATATGTTTATTTACCTGCAGCAGTGCAAATGTTGGTGTATTTCCAACGTTTTAGAGCACGAGTATCCAAAGTGCGGCACGGAGACCCTTTTCGGCCCATAGCTTGTTTTGTATGGACTCAACATAAAGTATATTGGATATAACTATAAGAACTATCTGCCTTATTACCTATAACATTAACACTTAGATAATGTTTTTCCAGAACAAATTTAGCACATACTGCTGTACATTGAATTGGTTTTAGCATTTGAAAGTGCCATGCTTTCTTTTTTAGAATGTGACCCTTGATGGAAAAATAATGGTCACCCCTGGTATAGAGGCAGATATATTAGCCAGATATCATGATTCATACACTCTTAAGACAAAATACTTTTCTCAAGATTTTAACAACTTCAATGAAGTAGCCTTTAAAGCTCCCTTTTTTTTTTACATCTGGTTGGGTCCACAAATTGAGCATTAAGCCATGAAGGACAATGTTGGACCTATTTGAGCATCACAAGTAATGTATTTTATTGACCTTAATGAGTGTTGTGTTCTGCCATGATTTTTATTTGTGTTGTCAGGCAATTTGCTTACAACAAATATAATATATACGTTTAGTTTTGCGGTTGGTATCCTGTTACAATCCAAATATTTTGCTGTCATTTATAATTTGGCCTCTGCACTTGTTTTAATGGTGTGAAGTTAATGTTTTGTCTCGATGTTTAGATTTAGCTACTTCCCAGTTTTCCAGCAATATTTTGTTTCCAATTGTATTTAGCGATATCCTGTTACAGTACGTCCTTGCTGTATGGAATATGCAGCCTACGTAACATTCCTTCTTCTAGTTTATTATTATATAACAATGATTTTTTGATGCTAAACATTGCACCAAATACCCTAAGCAGATTAGGGCATCTACATCAACAATATGATTTGCCTGAGTGGCTAGACAGGACGGTTTCACAAAAAAATATATATAATAATGTTGTGGTATTTCAACATACTCACACGTATAAAGTTATATTTATTTTATATCAACCTTGTTAAATTTAGAATTAAATGACAATTCCGGTGTGTGGTTATATTGACATTATATATTTAATGAACCAATCGGTTTGTTAGCCCCAATGTACTCCTCCAAATATAACAGCAGTAAAGAGGTGGAGGTACGTTATGTCCATGTCAGTACCCCGCTTCCTGCATAATTGTTCCATCTCTGGCATAACCTCTCATCTCCAAAGCCAGCAAAAACTGTAACCTACCTTGTGTGTTTTTCACTAATTGAAATGCCTAATGAGATCCCAGGGGCTACATCCCATTATCTAGGAATTAATTAAAGTCTAAGCTGCAAGCCAAATGGCGAATAAAAATGCAGTAAAAGTGCAAGAGGACCAGGGATCCCGTCCAGGTTTTTACTCTGCTCGGACAATGCTGACATGCTTTTATATCAGATAAAGTGCACTGTATGTTGGGAAGGAGCAGATGTTTATTATTTTATTTGTGTTTATTTCAGGCTTGAAAATGTTGTCACCTAGGTTCAGGTGCATAGTTTCCAATGTGGTTAGCCTAATTGTGTGTTATTAAACATTAAACTGTGTGTGGTCGCATCAGCTAAATAGACAATGGCATTCTCAGCATCAATTTAAGAGTAAATATCATAAAATAACACAATAAAGCAATAATAATCCAAACTATCATAAATCGTAAAAAAAAAAATTACTGAACACATTAAAAGACAGAAAGACACATTTTCTTCAAGAAACAATTTCAAATGTTTATTTAACATGTCAAAGAACGGGCACACGCTTGTGAATTGAAAACAGGGCTTCAAGATTATTGGCCAGCTCAAGGACAAAAAAAACATAAGACTAACATTAATCAGATTGTGGCTACAAAGAAAATGTGTTTTTGTTCGATTTTTGTTTTTATAAAGAAACGGTATGTACATTGTCCTTTTATACAAGAGGTTTGTTGGATAAATGCATTAAAAACAAAACTGGTTCTGCAATGAACTTTACAAAAAATACACTTTGTTTCATTGAGAGATGTAGAAAAGAAGACAGTCAAATATTGACCAATAATATTTCTTCCTTTTCATTATTCAGAAAAAAGTTTCTCTACAACCTATCTTCAGGAAAAAGCAATATACAGCCTAATAAATGGTAGAAAAATTGTTTTTGCAGATTCATTCAGTTGGTTTGGTAACCAAGGAGAGGGGCTGTGACTGGAACAGGGCATGATGGGAGTGAAGTGCTGCCTGATGGAAAGGCGAGGAGGGTGACAGCATGGAGGGGTGCAGAGAGGTGAAGGGGATCGGCCGGGTCAGGATGGGTGGGGTCGAATGGCTACCTGAAGTACCAGTTGGGATGGAGATGGCTGGTTGGGAGGAGGATGATGACGATGAGGATGAAGAGGACGTAGCTCCAGAAGACTTTCCGAGTATAGAGAAGTGGTGATGCATGCGTCCTTCCGGTTTGGTGGTGAGCGATAGTGGCTGGGCCTGCTCGGAGTGAGTGGCCGCAGGAGCAGCAGGCGACGCCAGAGCTGCGGAGGGGGTGGCTGGTGAATCCAGCATGCTTCCGTGAGACGACGCTGGGCTGTCACACATCTTTTCAGGGGGCAGGTACTGAACGCACTGCTTCTTGCTTCTTATCGAGAAGTCTGGGGAGCACAAAAGAGAGATGGAGGGACTTGAATTATGGATCCGGCGCTGGCTTAAAATCTGGTACACGTCCCTCAATGCCACCAGTGACAGAAGTCAACGAGTGATTATTATTAAAACAGTGAAGATGGCAGCCATGAAGCGTTCAACTTGCAAAGTGAAAGAAATGTTAAACATTCAAATGGTACACATGAATGATTGAAAATATGATACTATGAATGTAGAAAGCCCCTATGACTTCTGTTTTAAATTATTGCAGACATACCTGCCACTATTGGCACTCTACGTCATAAGCTGCTTGTCAAAGTATGGATTAAAGAAAGGGTTAGTGATGGAGATATTGCATTATTGCATAGTACTTCTTTTAGTAAGGACATAAATACAAGCTATCAACTCCTTACCTTCCGGTTTTGAGTCAGATTTACTGTCCCGCTTCCTCTTTTTCCGCTTTCCCTGCAGAAGCAGGCGAAAACAGCTTTAAAAACATGTGATGATTGTCACAGTGAATCTAAAACAAATCCACTTAAAAAATGTAAAATGCATTTCAAATAAAAATGTCCTACTCGCTCGAGCGGCAGAAACTATGTGCTTGTCTTTAAAGTTCTGGCCACACCATGCGGCCCAGATTTTTTAAATGTCTATTAGTTAACTGAATTACGATTGAGAACCTGATATTTATTTTGTATTTACTTATCAGTGCAAAACACTACAAGTTGCTTGCACCAAAAAATACCGTAAATTTCGGACTATAAGCCGCTCCTTTTTGCTATGCTTTGAACACTGTTTCTTGTGAAACAGTGTGGCTAATGTACAAATTTCACTTCGCGGACGGCCATAATGCAAATTATTTAAAACAAAAAACAAGCAAAGACACTGAATAGGTGTTATTGTTTGTGCTATGGCGCCATCGTTTGGGCGAGTTCGCTCTCTGCAGGTGCTGCATTGCCCTTCTGTTTAGACTGAGCGTTCAACCGGAAGTACAAGTGCCGTCCCGTCTTCTAGCCGTCATAGCGCCCGTACTCGTATGGATTCTTCATTCATCACTCCAAGCAACGTATGTAAGTTTTAACAGTATAACTTAAACAATTCTTGCTTACTAAATCGTCCCATGTATGATGTCTCTAGGCGTGTTTTCATGCAATGTCATAAAGCTAGCTTCTTTAGCATTAGCTAATATGCTAACAAATGTATGCCTGTCTGTGTTAATATTAATAACTTACAATGGCATTCTTTTTGTATTACTTCAATTGTGTAAATTCACCAAAACGCCACCGCCGACGTATTGAGTCTGTTTCACTGATTGGAGAGCTAGCTTACGCATTTAGTGGGTTTATGACGATGACGATTTTTTGTTTGATCCGCCGTTTTCTAAAATTTAGTGGGTAAAGCTTATATACTAGTGCGCTGTATAGTCCGGAAAAAACTGTATGTTACCGGTATGATATGTATACTTCGTCATATTTCCTGGTTGAGCCTGTTGATTAATTGAAGCAGTGCTGCCACCAAGCTGGAGGCTTGTGTATCGTTCAAAAATGTTTAAAAGACGCTAATACTCATATAGTTAATATTGTTAACAAGTTAAAGGTGTTTAAAGATAATGCAAGCATGTTTAACACATATAGTTAATATTGTTAACAAGTTAAAGGTGTTTAAAGATAATACAAGCATGTTTAACACAAATAGTTAATATTGTTATCAAGTTAAAGATGTTTAAAGATAATACAAGCATGTTTAACACATAGTTAACATTGTTAACAAGTTAAAGGTGTTTAAAGATGATGCAAGCATGTTTAACACATATAGATTCCTTTCTTTCATGAAGACAAGAATATAAGTTGGTGTATTACCTGATTCTGATGACTTGCATTGATAGGAATCAGACAATGGTGCTCATAACGTCCGCATTTTCAAATGGAGGAGAAAAAAAGTCCTCCTTTCTGTCCAATACCACATGAAAGTGGTTGGTTTTTGGCATCTTATTTGTCCAGCTTCCGTACTCCTTTGTATACACTTTACAAGAAATACATTGGCGGCAAACTCTGTAGCTTGCTAGCTTGTGCACGCCAGCTTTCTGAGACTCAAATTTTGTTAGCGCAGGCAGGATGAAGCAGAGCTTTTATTGTGCAACTGTGCAGTCGGTCTTTGGAGTTTTGACGACAGGTACGGTGCCAGAGTCTGTTGAAATAAAAAGTGTTTCTCGCCTTCCTGTCGGTTTTTCTTAATAATGAGCTGGTAGCAGCCAGCGTCATCTCAGAAGACCCTCGGGTACCGTGAATGTCAATCAAGTGACGAAAGTGACGTTATTGGGAAGATTTATGATCAGTCATTTTTAGGACTATTTTTTTAATGCCTGGCTGGCGATCGATCGACTGACACACCCTCCGTGATCGACTGGTAGCTCGCGATCGACGTAATGAGCATCCCTGATCTAGAATATAGAATTGAAGTGAATTATATTTATATAGCGCTTTTCTCTAGTGACTCAAAGCGCTTTACATAGTGAAAACCCAATATCTAAGTTACATTTAAACCAGTGTGGGTGGCACTGAGAGCAGGTGGGTAAAGTGTCTTACCCAAGGACACAACGGCAGTGACTAGGATGGCGGAAGCGGGGATCGAACCTGCAACCCTCAGGTTGATGGCACGGCCACTCTACCAACCGAGCTATACCGCTATATATATATAAAAATATAATGAATTTATTTATTCTACTCACATAGTTATCTCTTGCTGACCATCCTGGGTAAAGCTGGGAATGTAGTTGCCTTTCTTTTCTAGCCAACTCATAGTATTTGGCTTGTTCCTCTCTCGATAGGGAATGCCACTGCGGACAAAAAAGCAGCATATATCAAAGGTTTAGCCAAAATCCCACTGGACAAAAGATAAAAACACATTCATGTCTGTCAGTGCCACTCACCCGTCTTCCAAGGATCTGGTTGATGGCAGCACTCTCCTTCAGAGTGCACTCTGCCACTACTTTGGCTCTCATCTCCTTCATATACAGCATGAAAGCATTCAGAGGCTTTTTGATATGAGGCTTCTTGTCCTCCTCTTTTTTGGGAGGCATGGGAGATTTCCTGCTGATGCAAAACATTGAAGAGATTATATTAACAATGTGGTCGGTGAAGGAAAGGAAGAAAGATAGTGAAATTCATCTTACGCATGCATTGAGTGGACGGTGTGGTCGCAATTGGGCTCCTGCTTGATGGCTGGTGACACAATGGCAGGATGGGGAATGCCAGTCTGGTGGAGGCTGTGCGGTGGTGGAGTCACCATGTGAGGGGAGAAACGACTGGACACCAAGCTGAGGGGCGAAGAGGGAAACAATTATGTTGACATGCCAAATATCTGCCCTCTATCCCCTTTGACAGTAGCTCAGTGTATATGTCTAGACTAAATTTATACGTACAATGAGTTAAATGCTTGCTTTTTTGTTTAAATAAAGCCCCTTTATTCAGCAGTGGTTAGAGAACGCAAAGTGTGTTGTTACCATGGCGACAGCATGGCCATGACACCTGAAACCACTTTCCTTACCATGTTCCAGACCAGCCAGAAAGAGCATTCTTACAGCTTTCCACAAAGGACACCTTTTTTAAAGTATCTCTCAATTTTTTCCAATTCTTTATACAAAAGAGCACTGTGAGAGAAATCATGCACCACGACATAACTATCATGAGGTTCGGTTCTATGGGACAATCATTCAATGTTAAGTCTTTAACGATGTTGCATTTATCATTGCAGACAATACACACAGCAGCATTGTTACTCACATGAGTTAAAGCCAGAGTCAGCAGCTTTATCTTAAAATGCACGCAACACTGACTCAGCATTAGCCTAAATATGGAGGTTGTTTCGGCAGTTCGGGAAATATTTGGTGACTTGACGGTTTAAATAAATGCAGTCTATATTAAAGTGTGTCAAGTGATATGCTACTGTAAATATTATTGCAATATTATACCAAGCTATTTTCTGTAGTCAAGTTTCTAAATAAAGATTGTAAGTACATCCTAAAGTCAGATATCCCACCATTTAAAATTACAATTATTTCAAATGTACATTTAGCAGTGGTTAAAATACATGCAAACTGAGAAGTCAGGATGACAGTGTGTTGTTAAATATCTATACACTACATTCCCCAGATGGCTAAGCGCCTTAGACAGAAACAAGAAGTAGGTTTGAGCTATGTGAGAGGATGACAATTGTGCCGTTCAAGCAGTAAAGAGTTGATGTATTGTTACACATAACTGTTCCTGCTTCATCTACACAAGAAACAATTATATGTGTTGTTTAGACAACTGATATGTGCGTATGAGCACTCCTCAGAGACAAATTCAATGGGCGAAAATGACACTGACTGGTCAAAATGTGCAGTGAGGTTGCGGACATTGGACAAAGTTTTGGACGCCATTATTTGCGAGGATTAGTTTAATTTGCATGAATTGGCACTATCGCGACATCGTAAAAACTTAAATGGACAGTACATTACATTTTCATCGATTTGGATTAGTAAACAATTTGGCAGACATTAAAATATTTTCTTTGTATTTTCAAAATACTTGGCATAGGTTTCAGCGGGAACCCTTTGTTTACTTTTTAAATATCACCTCAAAGCTACATTTACATCCATTTTGAGGGATGGTCAGAGTTTACTCGGATGTTATGTTGGTTCAGATGAGCTGATTCATTGTCAGCCCTTTTATCTCCCCAATATGTGTGCATGTTGTTAAGAGCGTAAGAAAATTGGCATAACCACACACTTTTAGCGTCAGAAAAAAGAGAAAAACTGTTGAATGTCAATAATCTCTTCAATCTTTTTAGGAGAACGTATTTTTGATAGCCTTAAGGCTGGAATATACTCTCAGGTCGTGTAGCTTGCGTACCCCCGACCGACTGCGTCTTGTTTGATTTATAGTTCTTTCGTGGGGGGTGGTGCCAAACTTGTAATTCTCTTCCAAAACACTAAGGGGCAGTCTGTCCAGAAGGAGCAACTTCCTGTGAAGAGTATTCACTGAACCACAACATCAACATTGTTGTCTACACTGGACCTAATCACTCACAACCATCAGTTTACTTTTTTAATGGACGTTTTACTTATAAACCAGAGGAAAATACTTTTGTGAAGATGGACTGTGCCACTTCTGAACGACTCGTGGCAGAGGACGCTATTATTATCTGCAATGCTATTCGGGACATAGGACAACAGAGAGCTAACATGTAATTGTAAATTTAAAAAAACCTGTTAATTAACTATTGTAAATTATCGACATGCTGGTGTTAATCTGTATGGTCATGTTCAGAGTTCACAAATGTTACCGTACCTGAAAGATTATTGACGCATAATGAGAAGTGTTGTGTGTGAGAGAAAAAGACGTGTGTGCACGAGAAAGAATATGTGTCGGAATTGAACATGTTAGCACAAGATTGACAATAAAAGTTGAAAAGAGTGTCATACTTTGTGACTTGTTCTGGGCGCAACAACACAATACGCTGAAAAACGACATATACAGTAATTATTTTAAGGGCACATCGATATATTAAGTACACAATATCAGTTGTCATGCAATTGTTTAATCACTGTTGTTTCATTTCATACAATAATTTGTGCATTTCAAGCACAAAGTCTGCTCGCCTGTGTTCAGGGACCTTCCTCGGCAAAAACTGACCAATCACAGCTTTGCGTTGTGCGTCGCCGGCGATGCGAACCTAGGATTTTTGGGAGGTGCACGTAGGTTACGCGTGAGGCTAAGCAGGGGGAGGGGAGGGGTGACGACCGCGTCGCCTAAGCAAGCTACGCGATGCGAGAGTATACACCAGGCTTTACTTGTCTTCGTAGTCAGTGGCAATACAGAATCTGACATTACAGCCCCTGCTAAAAGTCACATAAGGACGTAGTAACTTAAAATGGCATATCACTGTATTTCTAATCGTTTTAAAAAAATGTTTCATAATAATGTCAAGGCCTTCACATTATCAACGGGCTGCAAAATGAAGCGCCAAAACGTGAATGTTCACAGCTTATTAACTCATAACATCTGTTTTTGCAAGGACAAAAGTCTTGTCATGTCCTGAAATGATACAACCTATCACAGATTAGAGCTTCACCTGTTGCAAATCCAGCAATGAACACATTCCAAGTTGTGTATAACAGGAACCTGAGCATACAAGACCATAATGCGAAATACAAACTGACTTCTAACAACATGCACAAGATTCAACCTCGGACCAAAGTGCTGATCGTCAAGAGCCCGAAGACTAAGTCTGCTGCTGAGTTGGCAGACATCTTCAACGTATCAAAACGTCAAGTTGAGAGGATAAGAAAAATATTTGAAGAAACCGGTGTGATTCATGACAAGCCAAGAGGAAGCAGACCCCATAAGACAACTGTTCGAGAGGACCATTTGTTACTTTGATGAGCCAGAGTCAGCCCTTTCCTTGTATCTACAAGAACAGTTTTATCAAATGTTCTTGTGCACTGGTCTCCATGGCATAATTAGTGCTGACAAATCAACATTAAAAAAGACCAACAAAAATGTGTTGCATTTGTCAAAGCTTACAGAAAGTGTACACAGTGAAAAAGTGGCAAAAGATTGATTTTTATGATGAAAAATCTATTGCACTACATCCTTATCACCACAAATGAATCCGTATGGACTGAGATTTACCCAGAAAGCAGTCAAGTGTGTGGTGGAAAAATTATGGTTTTGGTTTATATCCAGTATTGGTGTGTAAGAAACCTGCAGCGTGGATAGCAACATCAACAACTTGGAGTATCAAGACATTCTTGTTGCCAATGACATTCCAAATCACCTGAAAGAGCAATTTCTTAAGCAAAATAGCGCTCCTTCAAATACTTCAGCCTCCGCATCAAACTTAAAACGGAGATGGTCAAAGTGCATCAAGATTGTCCAGTTTGGTTACCAGACATTAAGTTAAGTTAAAGTACCAATGATTTGACCCATCCCCTTGATCACCCCCTGGGAGGTGAGGGGAGCAGTGGGCAGCAGCGGTGCCGCGCCCGGGAATCATTTTTGGTGATTTAACCCCCAATCCCAACCATTGATGCTAAGTGCCAAGCAGGGAGGTAATGGGCCCCATTTTTATAGTCTTTGGTATGACTCGGCCGGGATTTGAACTCACAACCTACCGATCTCAGGGCGGACAATCACTAGGCCACTGAGTAGGTGTTAACAATGTTGAGCATGTCTGGTGTAAGATGGATGAAGAGACTTGAAAGATGAAACCAAATAATTTTAGTGAACTTCAATAAACTTTCTATGCCATTCCAGATGATTTTAGCAATAAATCATTAGAGTGACTGCCGAGACATTTGAATACAGGCCTCCAAGTTTATAAGAGTCATCAACAGTATTTATTGTTTTTACCTAAGCACCGGGACTTAATGATCTGTTAACTAAAAAAGCCTTTTTTTTTAGATATGTGTGCTAGTTCTAGCTATTAGGCTGTTCGTGTTTTTATTTTTACTTTTTTAATGCACTGTAGCACTTTGAGGTTGTTTGCTCAATGTAAAGTGCTTTTACAAATAAAATATATTATTATTATTATTATTGTTATCTCTTATTGTAGCATGTTTAGTTTTTCAAAGTAAATTATCATTCTACATAACATTATTTTTGTGTACGACAATACTTTTGTCCAAGTACAATCTTAAAACTCAATGAAGGATACAAAACTAATGTTTTGTATGTTGAGCATTCTCTAGATGTGTTTACCCCTTATACAAGCCATTTCTGAGTTCAAATGATCAACTAAAAGCCAAGTTATTATTTGTTGTTTCTACAACTTGGATAAGCAACAAGACTTTTGTCAGTGACTGTTTATAATTTGCTGCCTTCTTAGTTTAACCACATCAGTACTTGAATATTCAAATAGCACACCTGCCAATTATAAGCAGATATAAGATTTCTCCCTTTTGGAAGTTATTGGTGGTGTTAAAATCTATCTACTCACCTGGACATGGATGCATTCATTGCTAGTGCTGGATAGGGGTGACGGAATCCCCCTGGAGGAATGGAGTACATGTGCTGGCCCTGCCTGGAAGATAGTGAGAGGGAGAGAGAGTGAGGGAAATGTGAGGTGGATCACACACAGCTCACAGCAAACCCAGCAGAACTAATCCCCTACTCATCAACTCAAATCCCCTGCTTGTGGAAAAGCACCGTGGCAATTGATTCCATGAGTACTGGAATAATTCATAAATGTTCATTGTTTACTGTGGGTAACTTTGAAATTACCATTATTATTATTTGGTCATGGATAACTTTACTCAGAGTCCAAAGCATTGTTGATTAAGCTTAGTGATCAAAAAATGAGCACTTCTCAAAAAATGTTCAGCTTTTTGACATGAGGAGACACTTACTGCGGCATCAGCCAGCCGAGGGGGTGGGCAATGGAACCAACAGCACTTGGGGACAAGGGGTAGTACGGAGAGAGTTCTGATGGGTGTGGTGTCCGAGGTATACCTACAGATGCCACGGAGACAAGAAAAAAACAGCGTTAAAAATGCAGTACATGTACATACTGTTTACTCGTAAAGAGAGCTAATTAATGCTAAATGTGTAAACTAACTTAACAGAGCCCAATATATAGACACATTTTATTGCCAGAATGTCATACATTAACTTTTGAGAATGTTTTAATTGACTGCACGTCATTTATTTGCTTTAAACTTGGTATCAATTTTATCTTAAGTATCGTCTGGGTTTTGAAGCCCGCCAGTCGGCGTCTCCTCACTCAGTTTTGCACTGGCGTATGCATTAACCTGGGGCCTCACGTATTAGGCGTGCTCACACAAAAAAAACCTGGCATACTGTACGCCTTTTTTCACGGCAAAGTGGAGGTTTATCAAGATTGAACTAAACGTGGGAATGTGTGGCGCATCACACCAACTTCATGCTTCGTGTATACACATTTGTACATGACTTTGGCGACACACAGGTGGTCGTTCGGGCTTTGCGAACATTTTAATGTAAAACATCGAGACATGGAAACAAAATGTGCTTTTTCGCCAATGCATTTAATTTTATATATTCATATTTGTGAGGACGTCTATTAATTTATGAAGGCAATCATTTCGCCACTAATTGCTGTCACGATGTGTTCCTTTGACTCGAGCACAGCTTGGCTTGTCGGGCTGACAGTTGCAGCCGCCGAGGGTTGCGGCACATTAATGGCACTAGAGACGGTGGAAGAATGGCCCGACTTTGTGTCACGTTGCTGCTACCGCAAGTAGGTGTCCTGTGTCCTAATAATTAAATTGCGTAATCAAACAAGAGTCAAAGTCTTTTGTATCATTTTTGATATGCTGGCATCTTAAATGTAAAATATTTCAAAACAAATATTACATCATTTAGCGGACATTAAGTTACACAAATCATATTTATAGTGTGGGTAATCAGAGGCACCAACATGTTCCCCCACCTCTTCTAATGTTTTGTGTATCACTGCCACGATTCTCTTTTGAAACAGGGTGAGCACTATTTTATCCCTGGTCCCCTCGCCTGTTTTGGCCATGCACATCATCTTCTTCACCTTCTTCCTGATGTAGTGCCATTTACAGTATTTCTTATTTGCTCCTGTGTGCGGTTCTCTGACTCCACAGCATTGGCAGCCTCACACATTTTATCCCACTCAACCCTCTTTTGTTCGCTGGAAATGCCAGAAAGAATCACCTCCTACTCCTTGGCAGTGAATTCTGATTGGGCAGAGTGTCGCATCCCAGGCATGTGGCTAATTTAAATAGGATTTGTGTATGTAAATGGGGGTGTGGCCAGTCACTCAAACATGTGCACTCAATTCCACATTGATCGGGATGTAAAAAGGAAATGTGCTTGGATTAATGCATGCGTGCACTTTAATACATCTGAAACTGTTTGTACATACACCGTTTTCTGCATTACACATACACCATTTTACAGTATGAAATCGATGCAACTCTTAATACATCACTGACCATGATGAGGGGCCTCGGGTAACCATTCAAGATTAAGGTAAAGGAGCATTTACAGTCAAAATAAATTACGTGATTTAATCTGTGCATACAAATGATTAATGCAATAATTTTTTTGTAATTAATCACATGAGGTAACTCGTTATTTTTAAAAGACGAAGACGTGTGAATAAACACAGTACACACCTGTTACCTGCAATAAGAAAATATGTTTTTTAACTAATGACCTGACATAAATATGTTTTATTTTAGTTTTAATTCAACCGTTTTATTAAATTAAATGCATTAATTTAATTTTGAGTGACATTACCTGTCTTTGGGTCGAGTATTTCTGGAGAGAGGTGTGATGGTGGCGTGCCAGGGGAAAAGTGTTCATTGCTGTAGGTGATGAGGGGCGTCAGCGGGTGGACATGGTGGGCATGCTGCACTACAGGAACTTTATTGGACTGTTGATACAAGAAAAAAAATATTTAGGAGATGATTTCTGACAATCATTATTACTTCAAAAACAGACATGATATGCTTGTAGCTACTCAATATTGTGCACAAAACATTGCATATGTTGGGTGTTGTTTGATAAACATCAAAAGAAGAGTTCATTTGTGAAAGGCGTGTGTTCGACTGCTTCTCTCATGCAATCTGGATCAAAACCAAGGAACACTTAAAAAGTTTTTCAGACACATGCCAAGACCATTACATTCATTTAGCTGAGGAAAGAACTGTTTGTGCAGTCCAACTAGGAAAACAACAGCACCACTAAGTCCAAACGTCACACCAGTAACCCACAAACACAATTGCGCAAAGGTAAACTTCATGCCGGTAAACAACTGGAGACATCCTCTCCCACTCAGTCTGACAGCAGTCAGTTGACATATATGTGGGAAATTGACCCGAATGGATGGATTATACTGACACATTCTCCTACGAACCATATCTCACAAAAACACTCCAAGTTTAGACAAACGCAACACTTATGGAGAACACTTAGTCCTGAGAAAAAACCTGCTTTTGCTTGCAGCACTTGCATTGTTCTTTTTTTCCCCACACAAATATTGCTTCATAATGACGAAAGGAGATATTTTTGACAAGATCTGACTAGCGTTACCACTCCGATGAGGATGAAGCAAATAACAACAACCAGCGTCTCTATTTTCATTAGGCAGCGCTCAGCCTAGCAGTCATTTCCCCTTGCTGCCTGCTGAATAGAGCACTTGTTGGCTCAACTTGTCACATGGGAGGGTCAAGGGGAGTGGGGGGGGGGAGAAAAGAGTCTTGTTCCTCCAGACTAACCTTTCTTCAACATCCCTCCCCACCCCCTTCCCAACCTCTCGTTTCTCCAGCGTGGTCTGCAGTGAAACAAGGTTTGCATTGAGCCATTTGTACACTCTCTTGCTTCACTCTGCTTAGAATTGTTCCAAATGTTGGCCATGCTACTTTTTTCTGCTGTTTTTATGGACGGGTCAGCCTTTTCCTCCTTTTAAATCATAAGCAAAGTGGTTTCTGCGATGTCAAAAGCACACTTTGATTCTGCTGATGCCAGACGGAGAAGAAAATATTTACGGGTGTTGAACATTGGTATATTAAGATCACTTTGCTCATGGATTTGTGTATTTCCAGAGACATTTAAGGTCAATGTACACGCACTAAAAACACAATGAAACAGAAGCACTGATGAAGATTCAAGCCTAAGCCAATTATTTGTAGAACTGCTCTGTTGGAATCCCTGGTTCCACATGTCATGTAGATTTGAGTTGTGCTTTGTTGTTTGGTGTAGGATATGTTAGAAATTTCCCTATATCGTGATGACTGTTTGAGACCCCCAGAAATGGGTGCCAACACATTTTGGAAAGCAATTCAGTGAGAATTTGAAATGATGTCTATTAATAATTAATAGCCTGGAATACGCCAATCGTTAGCTCTAAACATAACAAAGTTTGAAGGCACTAATTTCAACTCCAAGCTGTTTTTGAGTTCAGCAGCTTGACAAAATGATAAAACTATTCTGACCTGATTTACAGGGTAAGGACAGCAATCCGCCAATTCATTTATTTCATTCTGTATCTAAGGGCGATTCTTTTTTTTCACAATTCAACAGAATTGGTAAAGAATAAAGAAATGTTCAATCTAAAAGTCCAATGGCCTGACCATGGCTCTAGACTAAAGCGGTCAAAGATAAGTTCCCTGTTATGGCACAATTTTATTTACACATGATTATTGTGTCTCCTGAATGATAATCAAAGATCATTTTAGCTTGGAAACCCTGGCGGATCGTTTTTTCATTTCCATCTAAGTTGCTGTGAGTGATCACCTACCAGAGTTCCGAGCTGCTAGCAACTATGGCGAGCAGCAACAAGCGACTTATTTTCTATAGTTGCTTGGAAAGTTTGTGAATCGAGGGTTGCATTTTTGGGGCTTTTTTTTAACGTGTGGCTGCCTATTTGGGCTTGCTTTTCTGTCCCCACAATGAAGTAAAACACATTTGCAACGGTATATATTTTGTCGTTTTCTACACATTTCCTGGTTATCCCGCTCACAGTCGACTTGGCACGCCTCCAAACACACTCACACATGTATATATATTAGGGCTGCAACAACTAATCGATTAAATCGATTAAAATCGATTATAAAAATAGTTGGCGATTAATTTAGTCATCGATTCGTTGGATCTATGCTATGCGCATGCGCAGAGGCAATTTTATTTATTTATTTTTTTATTTTTATAAACCTTTCTTTATAAACTGCAACATGTACAAACAGCTGAGAAACAATAATCAAAATAAGTATGGTGCCAGTATGCTGGCTTTTTTCAATAAAATACCGAAAAGGATAGAAATGTAGTTTGTCTCTTTTTATCCGATTATTAATCGATTAATCGAAGTAATAATCGACAGATTGGTCGATTATCAAATTAATCGTTAGTTGCAGCCCTAATATATATATATGTATATATATATACTTATTATTGTATTTATATATATTATATATATATGCAGTGTGTGTATACAGTATTAGTATATATACTATATACACACAGTATATGTGTGTGTGTGTATATATATATATATATATATATATACACATACACACACACAGTGTGTATATGTATATAAATATTTAAGTATAGTATATATACATTCAAAAGTGGGATTAATTTGATTTTATAAACTAGTCATAATAAAAAATGAATACATTTAAAAAAATATATATATAATTACTGGATTTGTCCCCAGGTGGGAAATGCTTTGTCTCTCTGTGTATGTATGTGTGTCTGTTTGTGTCCATTTTGTGTTGAGCATAATGTTTATTCAAATAAAAATGTTCATAAATTAAACTAATTGCCAGTTCCATGATAGGTGTGCCACACATTTTAATAGGGTACACGAATCAAAGATAAAATAACTTTTTGCAATTTATCGTGGTTAATTAAGAGGTAACTATGGGCAAAATGTGATTAATCGCGATGAAATATTGTAATCGTTTGACAGCCTACTCAAACGAATCATGTATAAGTGGCTCCGCGGACTTGCTTTATTTGTGGACATGTTACTACAGCCTGTTACAACTACACATACTCATACTCATGACCCATAAGCAAAGTGCACTAAAGGAAACCACAGGTAATGTGAGCCATGTTTTAAATATAAACTTCTACGTGATAGGACAGATAACAAGCAACCTGGAACCAGATGGTATCTATACTAACAGGGGGAAAAGCATTCTCTTTTGCCTTACATAGAAGTGCTTGTTGCAAACAAGCCTGGAGTGGTGCATATCTCTTAAGTCAGTAAGTAAAACCAGCCAGTACAGGTCAGTAACAGTACTGTACTTTTTAAAAGAAAAAGGGAAAATACAGTATATCTGTCTCAACCTTAGAGGTTCTGAACTAGGGGCGAGGTGGCAGTACCTAGGTTGGCTGTCCAACTTGGAACTGCGCTAAGAAAAGCACAGTCCTTAGTCAATGTGGGTGGAGGGGTGGATTTCATTCAAGCAAACATGTTTTTGGATCCTGCACATCTGAATTGAATTACTAGGCAAACAGCCGATGGGGAAGAGAGCTTAGAACAAACTGAATAACCCCACAGCTTTGTGTGTCTTTATGCTTGGCGATTCTGGGTGGGAGGCTCAGAGGCCTTTCAAAACTCCAGGAAAGACAGGGTGAAAAGAATGCCTGGCATGCTGAGAAATCCAAGCCTTGTTTGTCAACGGCAACAGGAAGCGGACGTGAGAGGGAGACTGAACGTGTCGTATATCTCTAAAACCAACCACTCCAAAAGACAACGTGTGCTTTACGCCTGCTTTACGTCTGGCCATTCCCCAAAAAAAGGTCAATGGCAGCAATATTCTAGGGTTAGAATAATAAAATGTAGAGTGGCCTCATATTACTGCAGTCGCCAACCCGTGGTGTGAAAATTCCCATTGGTCATTAAATTAATTAATAGGGCATGCAAAATCAGCAGAGCATTTATGTGATGGACTTAAAATTATCATAATTTGACTGGATAATAAACACAGTAACAGACGCACCAAATATTTAGCCAATATTGAAAATAATCCCGGTTGTTTCTCTGCTCAATACAAAACAATAAATTATCCATAGGCTCAAAGAGCTGTTAAAATAGTATTGGTCAAAAGCAAGGAAACATATCACTTGACTTTAAATCAGGCTGAATCGTTAACAACTAATTTAACTTCTTAAGTCACTGTCAAGCCTAGAGAACTGACACATGAGAGGAAGAAAAAAAGATATTACAGCAAAACTTTTTTCAACTATACAACTTTAAATACTACAATACTAATAATTTGGTGCTTCAGGGCGACCTATGATGAGCTCCTTCTTTTGGGACAGTGAGTTTGTTTCCATGCACTAAAATGGTCTATTCTCCTAAATAGTTCCTTTTAATTTTTCAATTTTCACACCTACATGTGGCGTCCCAATGCACACTCTCTAATGCGGCTATTGGTCATACGACTTGTGCCACCGTACGGTGGGGGGGGGGGGGGGGTAATATGGCATGTAATATGTACCTGTAACTTTGGCACATTTTACAAATACGTTGGTTTCCAATCACATAATCTACATGTGTTAGTCCGGTTTCTCAAAACCAAACATGATAAGATTAAGGTGTTTCCATGGGTTGTTGGATGCTTCTTTTGTTGGAGACAAACTATTTGAGGAATCAGACTAATTTAGTGCATGAAAACATAGTGAGTTGTGCACAGGCAAGGATGGTTTCACTCTGTTGTGATGAAACTGATGATTATGATTAAAATCGGAATTGACCTGCAGAGTGAACAAGGTCTTAGACTACTTTCCTTAATATGATATAAGACTAACTCAATTTCAGCATGAACTGATGAAAACTGATGCGATGAGAGGCAAAACGTCTTCTAAGACAAACTGAACAGTGCAGTTGAATGCCTGGGAACAGAGCGAAGTGTGTTTAATGTAGATTAGAATCATCATAGGTCCCTATGCTGACAGGTCCAGGTATCGTATTGTTTTTATTCTGATTAGCACTTAAAGAAGAAAATTGCATTAATAGTCAGTTATACCTCATTAAGGAGTCACAAATGTCACTAACCCAATATGACAGCCGAGGCTATTGACAAAGAGAGGAGTTGTTATGGACAAATTACTGCAAGTGGCAGAATGACCTCAGTGAGCTCCAAAATCAGCCTTGACATTATTATCAAATCCATGCAAAAGACTATGAATCGATGTGTTTTAGAAAACGATGAGCTCGTAATTCATACAGCAACACCAAGGCTCACAGGTCCAACTTATCCTGACTGATGGGATAACAAGTACCCCCTTACTGGATCACCTGGCCCTGCAGCGCATTTGATGGATTATTCATTAAGAGGCAGCACAACCTGATATGTGCAGCTTTTGGTGAGTGTGTGTGTGTTGTTTGCCTGGTAGTGTCCGCTATGCTCATAGAAACACTTATTCCCTCCATCCCAGTCCCCCCAACACCATTGTTACTACCAAATGCAATACCAACTGAATACTAAACAAACCTGTCTGTTGAATAATTGAGAATCTCGGGCGGTAGGAGGCTTTGATTAACATACAGGCCCTATGGAGCCAATCTGCACAGTGACAGTGACAGGGATGGTTCCCCTTACATTCCTAATCATCAAATTGTTATGATTTACAGTTTGCAACCCCCTTATTGCACTTATCTAGGTTAGGAGCAAATAATTCTGATGGGGTCGCACAGTGGCACAAATGATAATAAGCATGTTTGCCTCACAGCTAATTTCAGTTTACATGTTTTTATCCATGTGGGTTTTCTGCAAGTATTCACGTTTCCTCCCAAAGTCCAAAAACATGCATGTTGGGTTAATTGGTGACTCTAAATTTCCTTTTGGTATGAACAAGTGTGACTGGTTGTTTGTTTATATGCGCCCTGTGATTGACTGGCAACCAGTTCATGGTGTACCCTGCCTCTTGTGCAAATCCTGTATGGAAAAATTGACGATAAACAATCTTTGAAGAATTCAAAGTCAACTGAGATTGGCTCACCCATAATCCTAACTGGATAAGCGTCAGAAAATGAATAAAAATGTGGTAATCCTTATAGCATGTAAAACCTTGAGAGAGCTCAGTGATTTTCCACAGGACTGCAATCTATCTGTGGTGTTGGGTTGCGTAATGGCACAGCAGCACCTGCTGCTCGTTAAGAAGAGCGATTTTTTAAAATGTTGCTATCTTTTTTTAAAAAGACAATCTAGAGCACATTTATTAAACTCAAGACCCGCCACGTCATTTTATGTGGTCTGCCACATTATTTAATGTGGTTCGCCACATCGTTCAATGTGGCCCGTTACATCATTCAATGTGGTCTTCCAAGTCCTTCATTGTGACCCGCCCCATCATTCAATGCGGTCGTCCTCCATGTCATTCCACGTGGTTTGCCACATCATTCAATGTGGTCTTTCACGTCATTTAATTAAAGATTAAAGATTAAAGTACCAATGATTGTCACACACACACTAGATGTGGCGAAATTTGTCCTCTGCATTTGTCCCATCCCCTTGGGGAGCAGTGGGCAGCAGCGGCGCCGCGCCCGGGAATCATTTTGGTGATTTAACCCCCAACTCCAACCCTTTGTTGCTGAGTGCCAAGCAGGGAGGTTATGTGTCCCATTTTTATAGTCTTTGGTATGACTCGGCTGGGATTTGAACTCCAACCTACCGATCTTAGGGCGGACACTCTTTTAATGTGGTTAGCCACGTCATCATTCAATGTGTCCCTCTAGTCTCAGCCATAATTGCGATGTGGACCCGCAATAAAAACGATTTTGACACCACTGATCTAGAGCTTCCTGATTACTTGCTAAATATAGCAACAGTCGTAAGATGACAACACTGATTCTCTGGCAGGCTGTGTGCTGACGTGGGCTAGGAAGCAGAGTTATGCTGCCATCTACTGTACATCGTTGTAATGATAAGCTGCATTAAACAGTCCCAATGTAATGTGTTTCATGAGCGAGGGCGTAACAAGTAGTGCCAAATCTAACCGTGGCAGTCCAAATGCCTTGGTGGCGGGCTTCCACACAAATAGTCCAATCCAGATTTTTTTTGTCAAATCCAATTTTTTATATAGTGGTTCACATTACAAAAAAAATGGGTTGTCTCATTGTGACCGCAAACTGACCTGCGCGCCAATATGACATCATGATGTTACATGTGCTGCATGCAGTTACAGAAGTAAACATGGCTCCAATTGTAGTTGGTCTCCAGTACAGACTCAGGATTTGGTGCAATCAAAGACTGTTTACACTGCAAGCCAAAGTGACCCCAATCAGATTTTTTAAAATCAGATTTTCTCCAGCTGACTGTTTACCAGAGGTGTGGACTCGAGTCATATGACTTGGACTCGAGTCAGACTCGAGTCATGAATTTGATGACTTTAGACTCGACTTGACAAAATGTAAAGAGACTTGCAACAGGACTTAGACTTTAACATCAATGATTTGTGACTTCACTTGGACTTGAGCCTTTTGACTTGACAAGACTTGCTACTTTCCCCAAAACCCAAAGATTAAAAAGTTATTCAGGAGCGCTCCGTATATTTCATTGTGTACAAGTGTGTGTCTGTCAGCGTGTGTGCTGTCGGTACAACATCCAATCAAATTAAATTAATAAATAAATAATAATAATAATAATTTATAAATTAGATTCACGTTCTTTTCATCCGACAGCATTCATCCAATCAAGGTGCAGGACAACCAACGAAGAAGAGTTGTCAAACAACGCGCCAGTGAGGAAAAAAATGATACCAAAGATAGTTTCGTTCGGGTATAAAAACTACGAGGTGGTCAACAAAAAACGAATTGCAGTATGCAAAACATGCGGTTCGAAGATTACAGACGGAGACGCAACAACTTCCAACTTTGTTCCACATTTGAAGTTGCACAAAGAACTGTAAGTTTTGAATGTAAGCTAACATTTATTGGCTAAGTAACGTAACTTTTATTAGCTGTGTAGTTAAATCAATGAGGCTGTAAACTCACTGCTAACGTTATTGCAAACACGGCAATCTGTTGCATCCACTGCAGTTCATATGTGTACCGTTTCAGCTAGCTTTCCGACATACTGCTGGTTGTTTACCTCATAGACATCTTATAAGTAGACGCAGCATTGGCTGCTGTGACGCGAGAAATTGGGCCGCCATCTTGAAGTGGTGATGAGGAGCCGGCGAGCAGCCTAAACTGACAGTTGACAGGTAGAAAACAAAGATGCTAAACTGACAGTTTAGCATCTTTGTTTTAGCATCTTTGTTTTTTTTAGAAAACAAAGATGCTAAACTGACAGTTGACAGGTAGAAAACAAAGATGCTAAACTTACAGTTTAGCATCTTTGTTTCAGCATCTTTGTATTTTTTAGAAAACAAAGATGCTAAACTGACAGTTGACAGGTAGAAAACAAAGATGCTAAACTGACAGTTGACAGGTAGAAAACAAAGATGCTAAACTGACAGTTGACAGGTAGAAAACAAAGATGCCGGGCTGGTGTTCAGCGTTTTCCTTCTCAAATGAGCGGACTGTTGAAAATAGGAATCGGGGGATTACTTTTCACAAGTAGGATTTAACATTAACGTACTATTGGTTGTATTTTGTGAAAAGAATATTACCACAGAGTTGAGAAGGAGCAAAGATCTTCAATAGTACTGAAATCTTAGCCGCTAGCAAACAAGAGTATGACCATAATAGAATTGCTTGTCAATGAAATTAATTACATTAAAAAATGTCATACTTGAATAACATATAGTTCTCTGCAAACCTATGGTGGCATCATGCCTTCAGTGTGCATATTGTATATAGTTCTCTGCAAACCTATGAAATGTTCTATTTTGTCTTCATTATTTTGTCAGAATACACCAGAATGCTTCATTTGTATGTGAAAATCACAAACAAATCTTCTGGGGGAGGATGACCCCCCTACAGGGGTTTGGTTTACAAACTTTCAGCCCCACCTAAAACAAAATTCACCGGCTGCCACTGATTATGATGCATTCTCATTTTAGGCAAAGTATAAGACAATACTTTCTTAACAGTATAATTGTAACCAGGAATAAGTCTTCAAGTAACAATATTCAAATAGTAACATGGTTGGGTAAAACAGAATTTGGTTTTATTCTGAATCCAGTGAAACAGATTGGTGGTTTTAGCTGATATAAAGACTTTCAGGTGTTTATATATGTTTATGTTTAAGTATTTGGCAGACGCTTTTATCCAAAGCGACATACATAAAAAAAATACATATAAAACAACCACTGTAAACATTATCATTTAAGGGAAGAATGTAATACAAAATATCAACACAAAGTGTCAAGACAGAATAAACTCTCTGCTGCTGCAGCAACAGAGATACAGTCTATAGGTCCCTAAGATACTGTATATTGATATCTAATGTATTCATACATTGTTTATGTAGGATATACGCATGTATATATAACCTAACCATATTGTTTCTTGAACTTAAAAATAGCTGACCGTTTTTTCCCCCTTCTCTGGGAGGATGGGACAAATGCAGAGGACAAATTTCACCACATCTAGTGTGTGTGTGACAATCATTGGTACTTTAATCTTAATTATATTCCCAGTTTTGATCTCGGACATCTGGTCACTTATAGCATATAAGAATATTCTATTACTGTTAAGCAAACTATGAATAATAAAACATGCCAAAACATGTGTCCTTTATCATAGCTACACGTATGACAAAAAACCGCATGAAAATCAGTGGTATTCAGTGAGGTAAGATGAATTAAATGCGCTGACAGTTCATTGCTCCTGCCAAATGAATTGCACTGAGAGGAGCGGATCACCACTCCAAGATGGCGGACCCGTGTCTCGTCAGTGCCAGTAGGCAGTACTGCTCGATGCTGTGTCTACTTATAAGATGTCTATGGTTTACCTCACAACAGCCATGGTGGCATCATACTACGCCCCCATCGTGCACAAATGACTGACAGGCTCTTGGCCAATTTGGTCTTTTGCAAATACAATGCAGCATAGGGCCCTGACATGTAAAAAGTACAACTCTGTTCATTGTTATGTTCACGTATTTGTTATGTTTTTCAAGTGTACGCACACATAAACACACATACAGTATGGGATGAGATCAATGAGATAAGGTAAGAACAGGATAGAAACTGCTGTGGAACTAGTTAAAATGCAATATGCCATGGAAATACAATGTTAACACTTTTGGACAAATAAGTACAGTTGCACTTGTTTTTTCAAATGTGTTTATTCTGTAAAGGAATTAGTTAAATGTTTAAAATGACTGGTAAATACTGCAATGTCAGCACTATTTTTTTCCCTGCAATTTCAAATGACCTTGTTTTAATAAATAAATACAGCGTTTTAAAAGCATACACAATCTGTGTAAAAATATTAGTCCCCGGTTAAAAGGACTTGAAAGGACTCGAAACTCAAAATGCAGGACTTGGGACTTGACTTGAGATTTTCCAGTCTTGACTTTGGACTTGACCCGAGACTTGCCTGTCTTGACTCGTGACTTGACTCGATACTTGAGGGCAAAGATTTGAGACTTACTTATGACTTGCAAAACAATGACTTGGTCCCACCACTGCTGTTTACACTGCAAGTAAAATGTGATTTTTATCAGACTCCAGTGTAAACGCGCCCAGGCCCCAATGTGGCCCCAATGTGGCCCCAATGTGGCCTCGACATCACTTGCATGCGCACTTCAACAAAGGAAGTTGACCGGGACAGAGTCGCTACTACTACAAAATAAAATAAAAGTCACAACACCTAAAAAATTTGTTATTTTACATAAAAGTAATTTAAAGTAATATAATGTATGATTGGATGTATAAAGTGTGATATATTTGGGAGGGTTCTAATCTTTTAATTGCTGTTAGAGGAGACACGGACGTCAGCTTTATTTTTCAACTCACATGTAAGCAAATGCGCCACATTGTCAATTCCGGTCCTTGAGCATTCGCAATTAAAGTATAGAAATATATATATATATATATATATATATATATATATATATATATATATATATATATATATATATATATATATATATATATATATATATATATATATATATATTCATATTTTACATATAGCCTATTATTTGCGCACTTTTGACAAATAATGCACCGAAAATCCGGTCGTCTTGAATTGACATTGCTCACTGAAACTAGATGTTGTGATGAAATATCCACTTCCACTGGCTACTGCGTCTTTCCCCTCGCACAAGAATGACGTAGCTCGCCCAAAGCTGATGAAAAACTCAAATACGGGTCGCATTCATGTCGCGCTGCGTTTAAACTGAAGTCACATTTGAAAATATTAGATTCCAATCGGATTCAGGACTACCTCCAGATGTGACCTGAATCTGATGTAAAAAGATCAGAATGGAAGCACTTTGGAGCGTTTAGACTGCAAAAAAAACAAATCTGTGACACGTGAGGGCAAAAAAAAAAAATCATATTTAGTGTTCAGTGTAAACGGGGCCAAAGTCCACATTTTCTGAACGAAAGTATTGCGCGTACAAGATTAGGAAGGAAGAGGTCAAGCATTTTGACTTTCGCAGTTTGCGAGACATTTGCTTCTACATATGTCTGCTACAAAGAGCGTGTTGGCAAGTAGTCTGAGACAGAGACGGGAGTGGTAGGACATTGGCGTGAGTTCCTAAAATACAATTTTCGCCTCTTTTCTGCTCAATTGTCAACCATTAATTATGCAACCTTCTATTTTGCCTAACAATTATGACTTATCGCTTTTTGATGACGTTCTGGTCGGATGAATGCGACCCGAGCGTTCACTCTGCAGTCGCAGCACATACATATTCGATTTAATCCACATACGAAAGCGGCTTGGGTTGGATTTTGAAAAAATCGGAATTGTACTGTTTACATTGACCTTAAAAAATCTGATACAGGCCACCCCCACCAAGGACTGTTTTCACTGCTGGACTCTAGAAAAAGGTTCCGCAGCTTCTGTAGCAGAACCTCCAGGTTCTGTAACAGCTTCTTCCCTCAGGCCGTAAAACTCTTGAACGCATCAAAATAATCCCCTCAATTCCCCCCAAAAATGGATTAACTCGCTGGAATATAAAGACAATATAACATACATCCATAAACGTGGATGCATATGCAAAAGTGCAATATATTTATCTGTACAGTAATCTATTTATTTATATCTGCACCTTATTGCTATTTTATCCTGCATTACCATGAGCTAATGCAACGGAATTTCGTTCTTATCTGTACTGTAAAGTTCAAATTTGAATGACAATAAAAGGAAGTCTAAGTCTAAGTCTATATGAGCAAAAAAATCGGTATTGACTTGCAGAGTGAACAAAGCCTTAGACTACTTTCCTTATTATGATATAAGACTAAAACAATCTCAGATTCAACACATGCCAAGTATTCAAATAAGTTTGACTGATGTATCCTCACCCTTTCTCAGGTCTCTCGGTCTCCCTTTT
Organism: Entelurus aequoreus; assembly: GCF_033978785.1. NCBI lineage: Eukaryota > Metazoa > Chordata > Actinopteri > Syngnathiformes > Syngnathidae > Entelurus > Entelurus aequoreus. The sequence continues at coordinate 71,484,764 of NC_084736.1, read as the reverse complement.
CGCTCTGGCAAGTAATCCTTAGACCCCCATTGGTGCCCACCCGTTCCCCTTGCGCTCATTAGCGTGGTCTTTGGGGCCTGGGGAGCCTGCATGCCTGGGGAGACAACCTGCCGCTCCTCGCCCACACCCACTCTCCTCAGCTGGAGTAATGAGCACATAATCACCCTGTCTGCCTGTCAGGAGGTAGACACATATGAGGGCTCTGGATAGTATAAGGACACTTTCTATCCATTGTTTCTGGTCAAAAGGTCACCAGATCAAGCATAGTGACCCACTCTTTTAATGCTGATACTCACTGCATTTAAATGTTAAAAAAAATAAAAATGTTACATTCCCAAAATAGTTAGTGCCTGTTTACATGCAAGGTCTAATTTCATTGTTGGCCAAACCCTGTTTGACTCCCACACATTTTTTTGGTCATTTCAGATCGTTTAGCTGTATGGGCAGAGAAAAAGAGAACGTTCCATCCCAATAGCTGTCCATTAACATAGCTTTAATGTTTTAATGTGTGTTTATATGACATCTGCTTTGGGTTTTGTAGTTCTGGTGCTCTACTTAAGCATAGAAAAAAAAACTATGTTTTCTTTACAGAGAGCATTATTTTTAATTAATGGATTACATCTAGGGGTGTAGCAGTACGGCATCGTCAGGGTACAGTGAATACTTTGGTATTAAGGTCACAGTTTTGTTCATTTTCAGTACAGTAAAGGTACAAAGTACAAACCCAGTGTTTCCCATACATCTATTTATTCATGTTATTATGTATATATATTATGTACTATATTATGTAGTGCTGCTTCAGGTAAAATGTTTTTGGTAAAAAATTAATTAAGTAAATAAATAGAATTAAAAAAGTCAAAATTTAAAAAATATATCTATTATAAATATCCACAGAGTTTGGTGACTAAATGCCTGTAAGTAAGAATGCAATTGCTGTTTTATGTCAATTTTGTTCCGTTAAAATGTCCTTTGTTAAACTTTTGTACAAGTTTAAAACGGTCGTAATGCTAAATTTGTTAGCCTGTCAATGGGCTTGTCCACTGTATGTTAGCATTAAGTTAGCGGCATAAGAGACAACATGTATGCAGTTGCATGGCTTTTTTTCAGTTTATAACAAACTGTTTCGTTGATTTAACATGATTTTATGTGCACTTAATGTGTATAGTTATGTACTTTCCTTTGTGTGATTAGTTTTACAGTTTCTTCATTGTGAAGACTATCAATAAACAACCTCAAGCCGAAAGTATTTTCATTTCCAATTACGGCACTGTTCACCAAACCCCTGGTTCCACCCTTAGCGCTACTGAAACCATATATATATATATATATATATATATATATATATATATATATATATATATATATATATATATATATATATATATATATATATATATATATATATATATATACTAGGGCTGCAACAACTATTCGATTAAATTCGATTATTAAAATAGTTGCCGATTAATTTAGTCATCGATTCGTTGGATCTATGCTATGCGCAGTTTTTTTGTTGTTGTTTTTTTATTAAAAAATATTTTTTTTATTTTTTTAATAAACCTTTATTTATAAACTGCAACATTTACAAACAGCTGAGAAACAATAATCAAAATAAGTATGGTGCCAGTTAGGGTTGGGTATCGTTTGAATTCGAACAATTCCGATTCCGGTTCTTTGTTTCGATTCCGATTCCTGGCGATCCTCGATTCCGATTCTTTTAAGAGGCAGGGTAAAAAAAAAGTTTAGGATATTTTAAACGAGCTAGCTAACCTACGGTCTTTCTGAATGAAATAGTCTGACATTCTCCATCAATTTTAATTCTATTAACTTTTTATGAACTTTACTATAAATTCCTCACAGGGCTGTTTTCAACTAGAATATAAATATGAAATCTATGAACTTGAATATAAATATTATAAATTATGAATACATTTTCCCAGGGGTACACTTTCCTCAAGAGAGCTTTATTTTTGAAAACCTCATGAAAACACATTTACACACACAAGTGTATGATGCTGCAGGTACTTAAAAATGTTACCGTGCTCCCACTGATGGGCTAACCTGGTGCAGAAAAGCAAGTAAACAATAAGAAACAACTTGCAAAACCCAGTCCAGATTAGCAGCAGGTACAGTATAAAATCAAAGACAGTTCTTGTTTAGGAAAATGACCATATCCGCCTTCTCAGGCAGGATGCGTGAGCGTTCTGGACAGATAGTGTCTCCTGCTGTGGAAAATACACGTTCGCTGGGTGTGGAAGAAGCTTGAACGCATAAATAGGAGAAAGCGCGATCTGACAGCAAAGGATAAGTCTTTTGTTGGTTCCACCGGACCACCACCATGCAGCAGGGTCGTCAGACATAAGTATCGGTGGAACGTCCTGGTACATCTGCAGCTCTCTCTCCACTCGTTTCTTGATGGACATGGAGCTCTGTTATTTCGCGGTTATTTCTTTTTTTTTTGTAAAGTAAAGCCACACTTTCGACCGCCGACGCCCGCTATCCATGCTTGAGCTTGACTGACTCGCTCGGCTATGCTAACACTTCCGGGGGTGGGCGCTTCTTCGTTGGTGCTCAGCGGCTTCTTCTTCCGGTTCGGCTGACTTTTTTTTTTTTTTTTTCCGGTCGGCGGACTCGGTATCGAAAATAGGAATCGAAATTTAAACTTTTGAACGATACCGGGAGAATCGGAAAGTTAGTCCCGGTTCCAATTGATACTCGATACTCGATACCCAGCCCTAGTGCCAGTATGCTGTTTTTTTTTCAATAAAATACTGGATAGGATAGAAATGTAGTTCTTCTCTTTTATCCGATTATTAATCGAAGTAATAATCGACAGATTAATCGATTATCAAATTAATCGTTGCAGCCCTAATATATACACATATATATACATATACACATATTTACATATACACATATATATACATATACATATACATATACACACATATATATATATATATATATATATATATATATATATATATATATATATATATATATACATACATACACTATACACAATGTGATATACTAGATTATAATTTACAACCTTTCCATTTTAGGAAAGTAAAACAATGCAAGTAAGTTCGAACACCATGGCAAGCCATGAGTCCCGCTATTCAAAAGCTGGCCTACACGCTTGTAGAAAGCACTGCACGCTCCCACGCCTCGTCATTTTATGGCCACTTTAATACACACTCTCCAGGCCTGTGAAAGTGCCCTGCACGCCTGGCCCTCAGCTCCCGGCTCCCTTTTTCTGGGCCCAGAGAGGCTTTAAATACTTATCTACGGCCGTTATTGTTGTTTATAGTGCACATTAATGTGACAACATACCAATGAGTGACACTTCCAGTCTTTTTTTATCTGACTAAACAAAATCTGGGACAAAGTCTTTAAAGGTATTTAATTTAAAAAATATTAATTTTCTTTATCTTACCAGAAACATTTTAAATGGGTGGCAACTTGCTCAAAGTAAAATGTTTTACCTGATGCAATGGCCGCCGTGCAGTATTTGAACCTGTGAGCGAGACCACTAATCACTCCAAACACCACCCCTGCACTGTAGCTTTGTTCCTTTTTTTTTGGTGCACGTGCGTTTCCTGACAATAACGAACACTAGCGCCCTCTAAGAGTCTACTTAACCGTGACATACAGCAGCTTTAATTTATAATGATCAGTCATTTGGGTCATCAGTTTTCTACATGCTGTTTTCTAACAAGGAGCTGAATGCAAAATCACACATTGTTATTTTGCATTGCCTCAAATTCAAACTACACTTACATGTAGTTTCATTAAATATAGCATAAGCTATTTGACTTAATAAATGTTGGCACTTTGGTTCACTGCTTGCGATTAAGGTGTATACAACTAGTCAAGGAATAAAAAGCAATTTACTATTTGAAAGTGTTGTGTTTATTTAAGATAACTTAGGAAAAGTCTTATAGTATTTGGTAAACTAGTGATACCTTGTTTGCTGCAAAATGCAGTTTTTGCTGACAAGCAACATAAAGAGACATTTTTAAAGGGAAAAAAAGTTGTTCTGCTACCTGTATTGCACTCTTAACTGTTTATTTTGTGTAAAATAAGTTGTCTGTTTAATGTTAGTGTACATAAAGGGAGCTAATGTAACGTTTTTAATAGATGTGGATAAAGTATTATTTTCATCTCACTGTGGCATGCGAACAATACCAGCAATGTTCAACATGTAGTGAGATCTGGTATGAAGTTTATTTTTGACCCTGTCTTCAAGATATATATTTCAACAGGGGTGGGGTTTATTTGCATGTAATAGGACAACCTCCCGAAGCATACTCAGAAAAGGGGTTAAAAATGTGACAGTGGAGCAAAATTTACACCAAAGCATATCCAATATATAGTATATATTCTAGACTACAAGGCAATGTGTTGAATATAGATTAGAAGAATCATAGTTCCCCTTTTAATATTCCAATTCTAATAAACCAGAACATTTATTTGTCAATTTGGACTGCTACTAATGACTATTTACAACTAATTCATCTATCTTAACAATTAGGCGATGAAATGAATTATAAAGTGTTCACTAATACCGGGTCTCTAATTTTGCCATCGGCTTTTAAATTTTGCTTGAGAAATTTTACGGCATGTGCGAGCTAACAATAAAAACAATAAAGATGACTACTTCATTCAAAAACATTTATTTATACTGTAAATGTCAATTTCATAAACTGCTACAAATGTAAGACATTTGTCCATTTGTCCAAGGACAGGCAGAGTGCTGATAAAAACAATGTATCATTTTTATGTAAAAAAAAAAAAAAAGAAAGAACAGGCAAAATAGTAGCAATAAAACCAAACAATAAAACAATATTAAAGCTATCTAACTTTCTAAAAAATAAAAGTGCATTTTGTGATAATGATGTGTTTGAAACCTGCATGCAGGTTTATATATAGACAAAGTTTAGCTGGTAAGTTTTGGATACGATGATAGTTAAAGCTATGCTTCACACAACTCCTGTCTCTTCTCCAGATGCACAGTCTGACATGCCTCTGCTTTTAATGCGCCCGTATCACAGACGTACTGGCTTTAAAGGTAAGATATTCTTTGCACATTTAGCAAGATATGTATGTTTTTGGTGTGTTTAGATTGAAATGTCCTGATACTTTCTATGTTTTCACTTGCAATGTTGCCAGTGGCCACAACCATTTTTTTATTCTTGTTGCTCTCCAGTCACTGGTTGTGCTGACTCACGCATGTTCATTTTCATCCAGAAAAACCCGAAAAACACAAACGTAACTTAAACAAATACCCAGAAAGCGCAGAACTCCACCAACCCATATGTCCCAATTTTATAGAGTCATTAAAAAAAAAAAAAAACAGAATCAAGAAATGTCATCACTTGTCCTTTGTCTCATTTCAGACATTGTCTGAAGATTTAAATTAAAATCGGCCCTTATCTTGAAATAAACGTAGTGAACCCTCTTGTCAGTCATACACACTCTTTGACTCTTTGAGTGGAGGTGGCACAAGGGCCACAAGCAAACACACGCAGGGAAGTTCAGCCGAATGACGTAAAAATAAGGTAATGTAGTAGAAATTATCCATATCACCCACAAAATCAGATTACTGCACTTTTTGCGTTATGTTGTTAACTACTGTAACTAACTAACTGACAGACAAATACATTTGGTCGATTATATATACACCTCCTGGTGGAGGTAATCATCGAGTTTAATACGTAACGTCATCGACTCAGTTCACTTTTTTTTGTCAAATTATGGATCACACACCTTTTGTGAAATGTTTACTATAATGTGACCTGAAAGCGGAATATCCCTCACTTTTTGGAGTGTAACCAAATATCGATATGGCAAACTATAGTAATATTCAACCTTACGATTCATCTCCCCCTTACAGAGTCAAGTCACTGTTCAGTGTTTCCCATAAACTGCCAAGATACCTGTGGCGGTGGGGGCGTGGCTATGAGCGTGGCTATGGGCGTGGACACCATGACATCATCGAGTAATTTGCATAATTTACTACAATGATTTGATTTTCTCTAAAAAGGCTAAAAAAATGTATACTTACTAATTAATAATAACAGTTTTGTTTTAAACGTCCATCCATCCATCCATTTTACAATATAATTACAACACTTTATGTACATATTTATATACAGATTTGAACAATAAGTTATTCACTGAAATATATTTAATAATTGTGGTTCTTACAAAAAACATATCTTATAAAATATAAAAGCTAAAATGTCTCAAAGCTCTGCCCCTTTAATTAGTGCATACTAAATAATTTAACTTTAGCCTACTACTACAACCATATTATATACCAGCAACATAAAGTGAAACAGAGGCAGAGGTGTCCTGCCACAGTCAGTAACAAATAAACAGAAAACAGTAGTGGTGGTAGATAGACACAGAGCTTCATCAAACATCTGATCCACTGAACAAAGAGCTCCAAAAATCTTCAACTTTAGACTGCCATCAGTTTTACTCCCTACACTTAACCATGTGTTTCCTACTGCCTGCAGACTTTGCACCCTTTGTTATATACACATGTTGTGTTTCTAATATAAATACATTTAATAAAGTCAAATACAAATAAGGCAACAAGAGAAGTATCCTACACTTCTCTTTTGTAAAGTAAATCTGAACAGCCGATATGGGCATCTACATCAACTATATGATTTGCCTGAGAAGCTGGAGAGGACAAAAAAAAAAAAAAAAGTTTTTTATTTTTTTTACATTTTTCTATTTGTGGCGGACGTAATTCTTTCGTGGCAGGCCGCCACAAATAAATGAATGTGTGGGAAACCCTACTGTTTACATGTTCAATGGCCTCTTCTCACACAAATAGTTAATAACTGAGCTTAAATCCCAGAAGAAGCAAAAACACAAAGGCGCTAATATGGCAGACTCAAGGCTAGAGTTAAACTGATGCATTGACGTTGTTTCATTAAAAAGTGTGGACTCACTTTGGCTTTTTTTTAGTGTGATAGGGATATAACGATAAACGGTATAATGATAAACCGCAATAAAACTCCTGACAGTTACTATTACTGTTGTAAATTAAAATGATCTTAAAACCGTGATTGATAACACTTTGATAAATTTACAGACCGGTGATACTGCTCATTTACTAGAAAAGTATAGTCGGGCTAGCTCATTATCTTGCTTAAATGCTAACATGAAAACAAGAGGCGTTAACTTCTTTCCCCAATAAGAAACAACATACCCCAATATAAACTTTTATAAACACATTCCTGTCTGAGACACTAAACTATTCAATTGTGTACATTAAACCTACAGACTGTGCTATATTGGACTCAGTGATTGAGCTATACTCGAAGAAAAAATTACAACAGGAAGTGAACTCACGTGACGTCATAAAAACCGGAAGTGATGCGTCCAAAACCCATTTTTTATTTAAAACTGAAGAAGATTTAAATGTGTGTATAAGTATTTTTTGAGCGCATTTAACAATACAGTGATAATAATGATAACCATGATCATTTTGGTCACAATAACCGTGATATGACATTTTAATATTGTTACATCCTTAGGATCGAACAATGCTGGATGTTCAAGTAAGTTGTTTGTTTTTGTTACAGCCCCATAAACACATGGATATGTGGTAGGTTAAAAGCAACATATCAATAATGGCACTACCGCCATATTGAGATCTTATCATATCCTGAGGTAATCTGACATTCCCAGCCTTATATTTGTGAGTATTGTAACTTAACTATAAAAGAGAGTACAGATGTCTGCCAGGCCCTGCCTCCCAATAGTAAAAAAAAGTCCTAAATCCAAATGGTGATCCAGATCACCCCCAAAATGTAATCACTTGCTACTGATGCAGGTATGGGCAAACTATGGCTGGCGGGCCACATCCGGCCCGTTGGTCTTTTTAATCCGGCCCGCCAAATATTAGAACAGAATTGATCAAAGATATTTTTTGAAAATTGCCACAACAAGACTGATACTAGACTTCGACGCACTGGCAAAAAAGGGTGATCAACCACAATGCCCCCACTAAAAGCAAATGCAAGTGTTAACCCTGTAAAATAATTTTAATGTTTCTTTGATGTTCTGGTATTATATTGTTGAAAATATATATATTATAATTAAATAGCCAATGTTTGAGAAGTCTACTCTTAGTTGCAACAGATATGATATGCTTTGAAATGCATCATGTGCTCGCCCGGCCATTTTAAAAGACAATGTGGCCCCTGAGCCGAAAAGTTTGCCCACCACTGTCCTAATGTCATTTCTGACATTTCCTGTACCCTTAACTTTTTGAGCTATCTATAGTGGAAGGAAATAAAAGGAGTAAAGCCTCTTGTCAGTCATTCACTCTCTTTGTCACTGTGGGTGGAAGTGCACACACACACACAGAAGCTGAGGATGGTAATGTGTTAAGGTAACGTAGTAGATATGATCCAGATCGGCCCCAAATGTATTGACTTGTTCCTTATCCCATTTTGGACATTTCATGTAAGTTTGATTAAAAGCTGCCCATAATTGTTGGAGCTATCTATGGCGGAATAAAAGAAAGGGGGCGAACCCCCTTGTCAGTTATACACTGTCTTTGTCTCTGCAGCATATACACACACAGAGGTTGAAACCCCTATCGTAACCATAATGTAATATAGTAGAAATGGTGCGGATCAGCCCCAAAATGTAACCAATTGTTCCTGATTTTGCTTGGAAAGTTTCATCCAAATCTACCCATAACTCTTTTGAGTTATTTTGCAAACTAACTAACAGAAAGGCAAACCCTAGCAATCCTTGGTGAAAGTAAATAAGAAAATTAGAATAATTTAATTCTTAGGCATTATGATAATAACACTAAAAAGTAGTATAATCCCCAATTTAGGAAATCATAAGTCATCTTGGCTTTAATATCATTAAATTCAAAACCCAGTATTTATAAGTTTTCATTATGGTCACTGTCAGGTGAAGGTTTTTTCTGATAAAATATTTATCATTGCTTTCTCCTGAAGCAACAGTTCCCACGAACTAACATTATCCCCTCCACAACAGATTCCCATTGACAACGCTCAATGAGGACTTTGTCATGTGCATTACTGCAATTATGGGATTCAGCAAAACAACCACAAACTCAGCAAGCATGTTTTAAAAGGGAATCCAAGGTCAAGCGGCTGAGTCACAACAACTTCTTTACTTAAGTGTGACTCTAACTTCACATGGTTTGTGGCATGACCTCCCTATCAATACAATCAAACAGGTGAGAACCTTAATAGATGCCAAGAACTACAGTACATGCAAAGCTAAAACCATAGAAACATTTGGTCTAATGTTTACTGTCCCACATGTCAAAGCCCAAACACAAACCAAACGGGTCTGTTGACGCCACACATTGTCTAACTGCACTAAGACACCATGAGGTCTGGTTTACACCTGTATGGGAAAGTTCAAGACAGGCATCAAGAGTCAAACTTGAGAGTTTTATGGAAGAAATTGAGTTATTGCCGTATAGACAGACAGAGCAGTCAGCAATTTGCCTCTGGCGGCTGCAGCTAGTGAAAGCTGATGTGAACCAGGGGATTCAAATGCGGACTACACATTTGTTAATAAAAATAACCACATTATAGTGGTAGTTTGTTTAAACAGGCATGTGAAATTTCCGCAAAAACGCGGCTATTCACGTTTTTAAACATTGATTTTCACTTCAAAATATCACTTCCGCTTTTTTAAATGAAATATCAATAAAAATACAATCTAAACAAAATTTGTCAAATGCTCGCTTCAGCCGCAGGTACTCGCTGTTCCTCTTATCTAAACACCACACTGAGTTGCAGGACGGGAAGACATTCAGCAACACCTAAACAAGCTCGCTAGTTAGATAACCATCTAGCGAGCTTACTTGTTGTCGGTTCTGTTCGCTCTCTGAGCCACAACTCTGACGGCTGTCCACTTTGTTGCTAATCACATATGAATGATTACAATCCGAACACTGTTCGTTACGAACCAGTTGTAGTTCTAGAGTATGCTTTAGTAGCCGGTGAGAAAGTATATTTTTGATGTGACGGAGTGTAAACAGAGGTCACTACACCGGAAGTATATCACCCGAGGGGGAGTGGCTACAGGATAGTTGCCAAATGAGAAACGTTTTCTAAATTCTTTGCATGCATGTTATAGAATTTTACATTACATTTTCAATGAGAGTAATGTTAGTAATTTATCGAGTAAAAAAAATTAAAAAGGCTGTGATACATTACATTGCAAGTGTCAAAATACAGCCAAAACAGGTTGAAAGATCAATCTAAAGGTAAAATATAGTGTAGAAATGCACCTAATTGCAGAAAATGTAGTCTTGATTTTCGAAATGTTCTTATGGGGTTTGTGTGGCATCACTTTGTGCTAATAGAATTGTTCCTCTTTTTCCCCCATAATGTTCCTTTTTTTCTAAAATAGTGCTAACATCCCTGATTGAAGCATTTACTTTCTTTACTGTAAATTAATTCCCAAAATAAACTTACATGATTGGTTTGCTAATTGGATCAATGTCCTTAGGATGTAGTTATGAGGAAACATCGTATTAGTAGCAAACACAAAAGGATATCTTTTCAGACATTATTTTGTGTAGAATTTGGTATTTTCATTCTCCACTTTGTGCACCCTTTTTGTCAGACAAATCTTTATTTTTGTCTAAAGCACGGACAATTACCACATTAACTATTTAAAATTTCAAATGTGACCCTAAATCCATTGCAATATTTCAATTAAGATGTTTACTTCACAGCAGCTGTTTCTGTGCGCACTCACTAAATGGCCTGGTGTTGGAGATCGGGAATCTTTGAGTCCTGCAGAGCCGGGAACATCCAAAAGAGGCCATTTCATCTGCAGGTACTGTGGGTGAGAGTAACAATAGCAGATTAAAGCAAAGGCACTCATTTTATTGCAAGACTAGCACACATAAATATTAGATACAATAATGTGGCTTTTGTGAAACTATGTCTCAATTTATTTGCCCCTTTGTGCCTCTTCCTTCTGTACTAGTATTTTCCAAACATATCGAAGTTATCAAGGTTTTGTAATTGTTTGTGTTCAGTCATGCTGAACACCTAGACACAGAGAAAGAGCTCTCTTCTCATGGATGGCTTTTGATTTATTGCTCAACGCAACAAGCTGAACACTTTCTGTCCTCCAGCAATCGAGTTAGCATGAAGCCAGAATTTGAAAAGCACGTCTCAACCATCTGGTTTATCAATCACTTTAAATACCACTTACAGCAGTTTGTCATGCATGTTGTGGATTTTTTCCCAGGGACAATTTCAAATTAATTCTATGGTAAGTTGTTCTCGGCTCATCCATGTCCGTGTACTAAGAAGAGGGTATCAAAGTGCATGTTTTCTTTTAATTCTGTCAATATTTGTGCTAATGGATCTCTGAGTACCAACAGCATGAAATTGGATTACATGTGACAATTTAGAGCAGGGCTATTTAACTGGCGGCCCGGCAGCCAAATCCAGCCCTGTAATGACACCATATTCCCCGAGTTTAGTTCAAAACTTGGGAGACAAACAATTTTGAAGCAAATGCCTAAAAACACCAGAGTGCTCCTGTTGTATAGAGGAACTTGGACCAATGAAAACACATTGGCAAATCCTTGCATTGATATTTTTACATTGCTCGCAAACAAAGGACACTGAAGGCCAAACTTGTGATTTAAATAATTGAGGCATTCTTAAAGGTACCCCTTTAAGTACTTATTATCCTTTTCAGCAGTTAGATTTGTTTTGGTGATGTGATTTATGTAACTGAGGTGTTGCTGTAGCATGTTTATTTCATATACAGTCTTTTGTTCAACGTCTTCAGTTATACTGGTAGTGTTCTTTAATGTTTCATTTTAACTCCTCTCTTTTTCATAATTTGGTCTATTCAACTGGTTGTCTGCGAGTTCAGTTCAAAAAACACATTTTTGTAGCAGATTCCTAAAAATACTAGAGTGCTGTCACAGAGATGATCTCTGACTATCATTTATGCACAAGGTTCTTAAAACAGCCACTGTAACTCCTACAAAATAAATAGACCAAAATCAAATGTAGAGAATGCTGATTCCCCGGAATATACAAAATAGTGCATTTCTGGAAATGTGGCCTCCAAAACAATTTAGTTGAATATCCCTGCCTTAGAGGTATTCAATGACAAGACCAGTAAAAAAATATCTGCAAAGCTTTGTCTCATTTTCAAAAGTTGGTGCAGGATAAATGATGACAAACAAGCTTGCTGGAGGAGTCATGCTTTCACGTTTGGAATTTCAAAACGCCATTCATCACTCTAGTTTGTAAGGAGGAAGGAAGCTTGGATGGCTGTGGGTTAAAAATGGAAAAAGCATTATAGCAGGGGGAGAAAAGAGAGAAGAGGTAGAAAAAACATTTTCAGGAATGAGTTTGTTCGGCAGGCGGAGGGTATTGTTTCCTGACAGCTGGGGTCCAACAGAGTATCGGGGAAGGGGGAAGGGGACCCTTTTTCTCTTCAAAAAAGGGGGGAATTTCTTGACATCAGCCCTCTTCACTATACTGCGCAGCCCTGAATTGTAGGTTCCAAGTAATGGTCCCAAGTCCATACAACTGTCAGAAGGCAGTCGCTTTTAGAGGCTGCTAGCTCACTATTGAAACTTTCTGCCACTGTGTGCATGGTGCCTAATGAATGCTACACTATGGAGAGAAAATCAAAAACAATACATACAGCTCTCCTCGTCTAATCTGTGTCAATCATGAGGCTTACCACAAATGAAACAAGTGCTATTGTGAGCATTTGTTTGGGCCCAACCCTGCCCACCATGACTCTCTTACCCAATCCATCCCTTTTTTGACAGCTTTCTGCCAAGAATGAGGAACGTGCCTGCAGGCCCTTTTTTTTCCGAGCACCTACCTTTCTTTTAATTGCCACAGTGCCCAAAGGAGCAACTGTTCACACACTTCCTAGTCGCTCACAGTCACATTAACTACTGGGCCTACAGCAGCATGCCACTCACTAACACATTAGACAAGGTGCAGGGTTATAACGAGATGTGAGTTGTCTAGAAAACAAGTGACAAGAAATTGTGAGCTAGTGAAAATGTGTTGTGCTAAAAAATGTTGGGACAAGTTTTTGATTTAGAGAGACTAGAATTTAGGGATCTGAGCACTCTTTGAGAAACAAAGAGAAAAATTGAGGGGGGGGGGGAAAGAGGAACATTTCTATCAGCACAAAGTGCTGCCAAGAAAACCCTGAAAGAAAATCTTAAAAAACAAGACTACATTTTCTGCAATTAGGTGCATTTTTTCGCTATATTTTACCCATACATTTATTCTTATCTACCAAACCCCTTTGACTGTCTTTTTGAAACTTACATTTCCCATGTAATGTACCACATAATTTAGTTTTTTTTAGTAGATTTTTACTTAATTACTAACATTGTTATCATTGAAAATGTCATGTAAAATTATATAACATGCATGCAAGGAACTCAGAAAACAGTTTCCATTTGGCAACACTATCCTGTGGCCACGCCCCCTCGGGTAATATACTTCCGGTGTTGTGACCTCTGTTTACAATCTGTCACGCGAAAAATATTCCTTCTCACTGGCTACTAATGAATGCTCTAGAACAGGGGTCCCCAAACTTTTTGACTCGGGGGCCGCATTGGGTTGAAAAAACTTGGCCGGGGGCCGGGCTGTGTGTGTGTGTGTGTGTGTGTGTGTGTGTGTGTGTGTGTGTGTGTGTGTGTGTGTGTGTGTGTGTGTGTGTGTGTGTGTGTGTGTGTGCGTGCGTGTATATATATATATATATATATACACTACCGTTCAAAAGTTTGGGGTCACATTGAAATGTCCTTATTTTTGAAGGAAAAGCACTGTACTTTTCAATGAAGATAACTTTAAACTAGTCTTAACTTTAAAGAAATACACTCTATACATTGCTAATGTGGTAAATGACTATTCTAGCTGCAAATGTCTGGTTTTTGGTGCAATATCTACATAGGTGTATAGAGGCCCATTTCCAGCAACTATCACTCCAGTGTTCTAATGGTACAATGTGTTTTCTCATTGGCTAAAAAGGCTAATTGATGATTAGAAAACCCTTGTGCAATCATGTTCACACATCTGAAAACAGTCTAGCTCGTTACAGAAGCTACAAAACTGACCTTCCTTTGAGCAGATTGAGTTTCTGGAGCATCACATTTGTGGGGTCATTTCAACGCTCAAAATGGCCAGAAAAAGAGAACTTTCATCTGAAACTCGACAGTCTATTCTTGTTCTTAGAAATGAAGGCTATTCCACAAAATTGTTTGGGTGACCCCAAACTTTTGAACGGTAGTGTATATATATATATATATGTATATATATTACTCACGCACTAATTGACTAAAACAGTGCGCACTTGCCGCACGCTCGCCCGACACTGCGGCGCGATGTCACGTTATCGATGGGAAAATGCAGTTTTAGACAATATGATTTGCCTGAGCGGCTAGGAGACCCCGAGAGTAACAAGCGGTAGAAAATAGATTAGAAAGGACACATTTTTTAAAAACTTGAGACTTCCCACGGCACGGATTTTGGACGCTGCCGGGCCGCATTTGGCCCGCCAGGCCGTAGTTGGAGGACCCCTGCTCTAGAACTACAAGTGGTTCGGAACGAACATTTTTCAGATTGTAATCATCCAATAAAGATTAGCAGAAAAGTGGTCAGCGGTCAAGGTTGTGGGTCGCAGAGCAAACTGAGGCGACAACACGTAAGCTATCTAGATGGTTAGCTAACTAGCGAGCTTGGTTTGGTGTTCCTGATTGTCTCCTCGTCCTGCAACTCAGTGCGGTGTTTAGGCAAGAGGCACAGCGACTACCTGCGGCTGAAGCAAGCATTCGACAAATTTTGTTTGGATCATATTTTTACTGACATTTCACTAGAAAAAAAATGCCGAAGTGATATTTAGACGTGAAAATGAATGTTTAAAAACACGGACTTCCACATTTTGGCAGACATTTCACATGCCTGAGAATTAAAACGCATTTTATTTGTAACACATACAGCTGGAATGGACATATGGTTGAGGTCCATAGACATGTCTGGTTCAGCATAGGAGCTGGAAGCATCGCTGTGTAGACTCGGACAGACAACTGAAAGAAATTTGCTGCTGAATTCTCTCATTGTCTTCCAGCTTTGCCTGCAGCCTCCAACATTCAGAATAGACATCAGTCAATGTGCTACTTTTACAGGACCCAAATGTGACAAAGGTGGCAAAGATGCCACTGATTTTTTTCCAGAAAAGCAACGCTGGAGCCCTTTGGCTTTTTGAAGAGAAAATATAACATATGTTCTGGGGCATGTGGCCTGCCAGAGTTGGGTTGTAATTGTTCCACTGCTCTGGTAGTGCTGAAAAACATAGCCAACAGTCTTTGTCATCTCTGAAGTGTGCAGTGCCATACACCAGGCCAACATCACAGTGTGGAAAAAGACAGATGTCTGGACATTTGCTGTCAAACTCAGCCACACACTCTGCCAGAGGGACAGTGCAATCTTTGCAAGCAACTAACCTCATATTTCATGGAGAAACCTTCTATTTTAATGTCAAAATCACACAAATCTTTAGAATGCAATTGAAAATCGTATACAAAACTACAATAGGAGTAGAAAAGCTTTCGGTGCGTGCGGCTCAAATCCAATCAGACAAAGTCAAAGAGCAAATAAAAGAGTGAATGTGTGCAAAGTGGCGGCTCAAACGAGGCCCCACGCTTGTGAAATGGCTTCGCCTAACTTGCAGTGAATAGCATAGCAGCAGGAATGCCTTCACGGATCGCTCCAGCAGATAATGTCAATCACCTACTGTGTGGAGAACCCCTCCCCATTGTTTTCTTTTAGCCCCCAACAGAAAACAAATGGGCCACACAGCTTGCTGTTTGGCTGAGGTGTTAATTACCATTCCCTGCCCATATGAACAGCAGCTCCAGACAATAGTCCTGTCAGGCCCCGACACAACAGTCCCTCCCTGGTTTGCTCTGCTGATATCACCTGCTTATGCATGGCTATTGCCACCCCAAGCTGATCTATGCATGAAACACAATTAAAGCTTTCATGACAAAGAAACTGTGATAAGTAAACCCCGCCTTGTCTCCAAGTTTGCATTAAGACTCATTGTTTGCCAACATTAGTGGCAATTACATTGACAATTCTTAAGCAAACCTCGGCAGTCATTGTGCTAATTAGTGTGTAATTGATGGGGAAACGACAAGCAGCTCATCTGGTCAGACCTGCAAAGCCCTATTGGGCCACAGCAACTTTTTGAATGGCCACCAGACCCTCTTATCCCGTCACCATGAAGTAAGTAGATTAGTGGAGGAGGAAGCCATTTATTAAGGCTATCTACAAAGACGGTACAAAAAGAATGAAACAACAAACAAATTTAGAAGGCGGAGTAGAAACTAAGCCTATTCTGTCAACATAAACATGTCATGTAAACATTGCCGTGCATTTTGGCTTCCCTGCAATTGCATTGACTCTTTTACTACATGTGCCACATTATATGGCTCTTTTTCTTCCGAGGCCCCGTAATAATAACCCTGAGAAGCCCATGGATCTCTGTTGGAGATAGCATCCTGCTAATGGCTACCACATTTGAAGTGCCCATTGGCCTATTGAGGAATGAAGTTAAGTGACTATGTCAGGGACATTCCCTCGGTTTGCCGGGCCTCTATTGTGACCTGCTTGGTCGTTCTGCACTCTTATTCACAGCCAGTAAAAAAAATGGGTCAAAGGTCAGACATCCAGAGTGCTGTGGTTTCTATGGTAACATGGCCTATTAGGGCCAGGCTCATTGGCCTCTTAACATGCTCTTGTACACAAAAGAACTATTAGGGAGAGAGGAGAGTGAAGAGGGGAGGCAGTGCGAGGGAGGTCCTAACGACACAGCTTCAAGGTTTTTCCGAGATTTCTAAGGTGGATACAATCTATCCGCTTGAACCTCAGACATCTTAAGATGAGTTCAGAATATTAGGAGGAAACAATGTTTGTTGTAACAGTAAACAGCAGTGTCATATGTCCTAAATCTTACACAAAACAAATGTGTGAGGTAGTTACGCATATTCCAAACTGGCCCGCAAGTTGATTATTTTGTAATGTACTGTTGTTTCAGGAATAAAACAGCACGACCAAAATACAAGGCCAAGATAAACCCAACCCCAAAAAGAGCTTCTTTAACACTGTAACCCAGTGAGTTAGAATTTTTGCAACTTCTGCAGGATTTTTTTTTCCTTTTGCATGACACGATCCTGAGTTATTGCTTCCTGTATCCACAGCTTTAGCGCGGTACCTCCGAGCTCACATGTGCTTTTAAACCCAGCAGCGACTCTAACTAGCCGACTTTCAGGTCATTTAAATCACATGTAATTACAGCAAAGATATTTACCTGGAGTTTAAGCGAGGAATAAGTGAGTTATTGTGTTAGGGAGCACGACGACCAGCCATGTAGAGCTAACTGCATACCTTAAGAAGGTAATTATGCATCTGGTATGAGCAAGGCCATCTCATAAAGAAAGAGGAGGGTGTAAAGCTGTTCAAGTCAATTATAAGAAGTTAGTTATGTGGGTTCTTATACCTGAGAAATCTGGTTTCAATTGTCAGCGGCACTGCTCAGTGTCAGCGTGCTCCCATGTCAAGACAGGCTACACCTTCAGTGTCAAAGGTGTCGTCACTTTTTGTATCCTGTGGCTTTGTTTGTCCAGTTTCACAGGAACACAACTTTTTATTGTTCAGGGAGTAGGCTCGTTGCATTGAAATTCACAGCCGTAAATGTCTGTATAATTAACTCCAGAGCACAAGGTGGTTAGCAGCATCTCGGCTGGAGGTTTATATCGAAGCTCCACTTAGGCCCCGTTTACACTAAGGTTATCCAGGGTAAATCACACCTAACCTTATCCGTGTCCACACACAACAATGCCACCGTTTAAGACCCCCGCCCCCTCCGTCCGCCGGCGCAACGCGACCTAGTATGCAAGCGCGGAAAATGCGCACCTCATAGTCATCTCCAGTGTTGCTTTATGTGCAAGTTCTTAAATTTAACTTATCTGAACAATATCCAGTGTTGTGGTATTTCAATTAACTGGAATCTAGTGTGCTGTGGGGCCCTATTGTTGTGAATCACACTTGAGCGATCATAAATTAATCAAATCTTTATTAGAGACGTAATCAATGTGATAAAGAACATTTAACATTAATCCAACTAGGGATCTACATATCTGGTCAGGACACTCCTCACTCTTTTGCTTTCACCTTCATTGTCCATTCGTTTTTGGTGACTTAATATACTCTGGACCGAGACGTTGAGTCCGCGACATACATGGCGGACAATAACTGATAGTCTGCTTTGCCAGTCCAAATGCATTCGCCGTTTTCCTCTACGGCCAGGTAATACCAAGCACACGCTACCTTTTTTATCACATCCACGGGAGCTTGCATTCTTGTTGTTTCTACTTCAACAAATGGACAAAGTTGTTCGCTAATTAGAAACACAGCTGACCCGGCCGGACATTGGAAAGTTCTCTTGCCGTCTTAGAAGTGTTGTATCCCAAATAGCTGCAATCGCTTTCTCTTAAGATATTCATGTGTGATTTCCACAAGTGTCTGTACATGTAGAAGAAGGAGAAACACGGGCATGTCTGGATGATTCGCCTTCATATTTCCAGTGTTTACCTCAGAGTTACGAAACCACTTTATTATGAAGCTGGCTATGTCGCGTTCTTTCTGATTACTTCCTGTGTGGGTGTGGTCGCTCTGGCGTCACTTCCTCTCCGAACTCACTTTGTAAACGATCAATGAGTCCATACAAAGCTAAGTGCCGGAGATTCAAGAATTACACGGTTGATTTACCCGTGTAAAAATTTCTCCGAGGAGGGGGACCTTAAACGCTGGTTTAGTGTGGCTGAAACGGGGCTTAGGCTAAATAATTATTAGTTTAAGGGGTTGAACGACTTAGTGGAGACATGGCCTTAGAATATCGTATGAGTGTGCGCTTCCAAGTTGACGCCGGTAACACACAAGTGAGAACTTTTAATTTAAAACTGAACCCAGACTGATATAATGCAGAGTTTCCTGCCGAGGCATTAGAGGTAATGATAAGCCCCCCTCACACTGAACAGAGTAAATACCACAGCGAAGTGATCATTCCGCAAGCCCGCAGCCCCCATCTTAGGTTTTTTTCTGACGGAGGACAGTAGGGGATTTTTCTTGGCTCTTCTTTTAAGTAAACTTCCGTAAAAGAGAGTAGTTGACACGAGTCAGGCAAGGCAGTGTTGACCGAAGCACTGAGGTGGGCAAACGTGGGTGTAGTAAAGGCAAAATTGTGAAGAAAAAAAAAGCACCTAAATTAAACACATTTGTTTCTGCTCGCACATACCACAAGTCTTATGAAAACAGAGGGCTGATTGTGTTCACTCTGCTAGTCCACCCCCCACTCCCCTCCACTCTTCACCACCACCTAACACCACCCAGCTTCCCCAAACGCCCCCCACGCCACCCCCTGTCCCGAGCGGGAGCCCCTCCCCCCACACACAGCTGCCTGCAGATGCCTCCTGTGTTTGCTCTGCGAGTGCGAGCACAAATCTCCAGGCCCACAGACTTCAGGGCCCTGCCTCATCTCACATTTTACTACCTGACATCCCTAACACCCCACTGCTAACCTCTGCTGTCTGCCTGCTGCCCACCACCTGCACGCCAGCTCTGTCCCACTCAAACACACACCACAAGTATACGCTCAAGTCCTTGGACATGGTGCACTTTGGAATATTCCGGCAGAGATAGAAGAATATGTTTAAGAAATTTACAGTACATTCACAGCTGCTGCCAAATAAATCATCCAGTCGCAGTCAAGTTGTAATTCATTTAGACTAAATAATAGCAAAGAAAATATGATGTCCTGAAGTTTTTTTGACATAAAATTGAAAAAGAAATTTCTTATAGCATAAATCCATTCCTCCACAGTTCCACAGTTCAACGCGGCACCCGACCTACTACCGTGACATTCCCCAGAGTTAGCTATGCGTATTGTCAGCAGATTGCAGGGAGTGCTGGATAGCAGCCAAGCATTTTTTAAACCTCAAACATTTGTTAAGTCCTCGCTTGCAATTTAGAGGCTTCGTTTTCGTCATGCTGCGCGTATGATATTCAGCGTTGAATCACGTCGGAGCAATACATGGCTATACATTTAACGCGTCCGCCTTGTGAAAACAGTTGCCGTTAAAAGTTAAGGTTTGCATCATTTGCTTTCATCAGAATAAATAAAAGCAAAGCTACAGGATGTAAAATGTTAGGCATTTATTTACCAAGGCATTATTTAGGCCTGGGCCGATACCAAATTTTGCTCGACAATATATTGACCTACAAATTATTTTTTGAGACCAAATTAACCACAGATGAAATAATACATAATAATAATGCAAGTATACCCTTTCAAATGCAATACACTTGTATTTTGGGTGTATTTTAACATTGGAATTGGAGTGTCAACTTTTAAATATCCAAGTTAAATAAAACAAACAAATAATGAAAATGAAATATACTATGTTAACAGAATTTTGCACTTGAATAAAAATCACAACCAAAAGCAATAAACTAGGTTTTGTCTCTGTTAAGGAGGGTGTAGGGGACCTTCAAGTATACACAACCAACACAATAAATAAAATGGCTAGATAAAGTTATTGTGACTAAAGTTATCACAGTTATTATTACTGCAGTATTTAAAAAATACTTGTATACACACTAAACTCTTTTATACTTTCTTTACAGAGGAAACATCAAATATTGTTCTGGCTTCATAAAAGCCATATTTTTTTAACATGTGTTTTTAAATATGTTTATCTTTTTCCATTTTAATTTTTAAACATTTTAGAATGTTAATAAATGAAAATTGGCCGGCCAGTTCGTTTCACTTCCGGTTTATGTGACGGCACACAAGTTCACTTCATGTTGAACGTACGTACGTATGTACGTCTATTTCAACTCGAAACTGTCGACTATATATCGACAATCTTATGTAAAGACAGCATAGCCTTTATATTCAATGTGAATGCTGTAGCTTAGTTGTTTGGACCAGTGATTCTCAAACTGGTACAGATACCACTAGTGGTATGCAGGCTCTAATTTAGTGGTAAGCCCCAAAAAAATACTTAATTAGATATTGTAATGTAACACTTATTTTCCTGTATTCAAACATAATGTGACCGTTCAAACTATGTGTAATATTATAATACACTTGCTAAATAAAACCTCTGCCATGTTCTTAATGAATACTTAGGCCTACTACTTGGTACTTGGTGGAAAAAAGTTTGAGAACCACTGGTTTAGACAGTAATGTATCCATACAAGTTTAGATTAGAGTATGATGTTTCTTAATGGGAAAATAGCAAGCTAACACTAGTCCTTCCATAAGTTTATCAATGTGCAGTTATCAATCACAGTTTTTCCATCCAACCATCCATTTCCTATTGCTTGACTCTTTCAGAGTCACGTAGGGGCTGGAGCCTATCCCAACTGCACTCAGGCGGACAGCAGAGTACACCGTGTACTGGTCGCCCCCACATCACAGGGCCAACAGACAACATTCAGACTCGCATTCACACACTAGGGCCAATTTAGTGTTGCCAATCAGCCTATCTCTAGTTGCATGTCTTTGGGAGTGGGGGGAAACCGGAGTACCCAGAGAGAACCCGCGCAGTCACAGGGAGAACATGCAAGCTCCACACAGAAAGACCTCAGAATTGAATCCAGGACCTTCTTGCTGTGAGGCACGGCTAACCCCTATGTCTCCGTGCTGCCTTCACGGTTTTCTGATCCTTTTAATTTAATACGGTAATGCAGAGTTTTAAAGCAGTTATCAGTACTGCTCATGTGCATGTAGTACAATCGCCTGCAGTGGCTGTTAAGAGTGACCGTACTGCCTGTTGCAGCCGTAACAAGCGTGCATATGGCGATTACCGACGCTAAAAAAGTTACCCTCTAAAGTTTCATTTATTTTTCGGTTATTGACTTATTAAATATCAGCCCAGGGCCCCAGGCTTAGCATTATTTAGTAATGTTATATTGTTGTCATGATTCTCTTTTTTACTCTTATAAAATTGCTACACATAATGACAATGTATAGTGTCAATACCTGATAGGCCTACAGATATTTCATATTAATTACCATCAATCGAAATATGTCTCCTCGCAACGAACCACGGGTCTCAAACTCAATTTACCTGGGGGCAGCTGATGGTACCGTCTGAGTGAGGCTGGGCTTTACAAAGTATTCAGTTCAGAATCATGTTTTAACCTTGTGACTAAATGTGTTAACTACTACTGCCAGCAGTGACCCTGAGTTATGGTAGACCTTAAAAGGAATCTGCACTTTTTTATTTTTTATTTTGCCTATTATTCACAATCTTTATGTAAGACAAGAACACATGTTTTTCTCCTTTGGGGGGATTCTAAAGATAAAAAAACGCAAGAT
The DNA here is from genome assembly GCF_033978785.1 of Entelurus aequoreus. NCBI lineage: Eukaryota > Metazoa > Chordata > Actinopteri > Syngnathiformes > Syngnathidae > Entelurus > Entelurus aequoreus. The sequence goes on along the minus strand of NC_084736.1, from coordinate 71,462,279 downwards.
GTGGTTAGTGGAAGTCACCATTGTAGCCTTTAAAGACCTCTAAAACAACTCCACCATTGTTTTATATACACGCTTTTTGAACCTGAATATATGGAGGATGAGCTGCTGGTTTTAAGAAGCTAAGCAAGCACGAAGACAGGGTGAAATGATGGAGCAGACGTAAGCTTACTTGGCGGTGTAAATGTGGAGCTTGCTAAACTATGCTGACAGAATTGGAGTGCATACCCAAAATCAATTGGAAAAGTCCCTGGCCAGCTTGACCAAACGAAGTGCCCATCGAGTAAGTCACTATAATATTGATCATGTTATATGCAGTACATCGTGCTTGTTATTACAATGACAGTACAGACACTGTGGAGCTTGCTATGTACAAAGAAAACATTAAATGTGGGCTACCACTTCACAGAAACTGTAATATGACTGTTCATGTTTTACAGGCAGTACAGTTTGATGTCCTATTGCATTGTGTTGTCCATTACAAAGTCAAAAGCCATTTAGCGGCTGACGCAAAAGTTAGCTTACGACTAATACCGTAGCATGTCGTCGCAAGGTGATGTTTTACTTCGCTACTAAAAGAGTTTCTTGGCGTTCGGTCCTACGATAATGTTGCTACAGCTTGGTTATTATACAGGTTACGGAACGTAAATGAAATATTGTTGTTTAGATGCATTTTACAGTGATTTACAGGCCGAATAGTATGCTACCAATAGCAGTTTTGCTAGGCATCTAGAATGACTCAATTATTACAAACATGTGTTCTTGTCTCACATAAGGTTTGTGGACGATAGGCAAAATTCCAAAAAAAAAGTGCAGTTCCACTTCAAGTTATTATACAAGTCTAATTTAATTTAAAATTGTATATTTTGACACTGTTGAGTTCACGAGGAAGGCACTTCCGCTTGCTTAACTGAAGTTGCTCTTTGTGTTGTCCAATGTGTTTTGCGTTGTAATTTTTGTGTTTGCACCGATTTTGTAGTTAGTCTCTAGTGGGATTCAAGATTGCCATAATACATTTAACTAATGGGGTGTGCGGGCCGCAATTACACTGAACTATGAAGTTGAGTGGAGAGTCATGAAATATGGGCCCGCGGGCCGCAAGTTTGAGACCTCAGCATTAAACACACCAATGACCACTCGAGGCTGAACTTGACATTGCAAATACAGCTGCTGCAATATTTCCGTTTTAGTACAATCTAATTAGAACGTTAAGGTGATTTTGCTGCAAATATTCCATTTCCACTGACTTTGTTCAGGAGAGTCCCCTTACAATTACACACAATCCAAGAATGTGCAACAGGAACCAAAGACAAACAATCAAACGTAGACGTCAACATGACTTTCACAGTTTGAACAGAATGCAAATAAGAAGGTTTATCTTTCTTAAAGAGCTGTTTGTGGATTTTCAAATCTGTGCCACAATTGAGCAAACTTTAACTCGATCCGAACTGCACACTGCTGCAAACAATTAGACTAAACCCAAGAACTGTAAGTTGTTCTGAGCGAGAGATTGAGGGAAAGACAGACAGAGAGAGAGAGAGAGTGAAGGGGGAGTGACCGGAGGAGGAGAGGGGTGCTTGCGCACAATTACAGCAGGGATTTATGGCCTGAGAAACAATTTATAAATCACAGTGCCTGTGCTAATGTGCTCCAGATTGTTCTCCTTGCAGCTGCAATTTTGGTCTGCGTGAAACGGCATAATAAACCTGGCTGGAGGACATGTTTGGGTGGTGGCGGGGCAGGCAGAAGTTGAGATCGTGGGTGGGGGTTTGATGAGGATTGAGGTTATGTGCTCCCAAACTTTCAGAGGTGTTTTAAACAAAGGAAATATGATGCCTTTTTTTACAACCCGGTACACATTTTTGCTGAAGTTCGGCTCTGTAAAATTGAGGCTGACCAAGGTAGAGAAAGTCACACAAATATAAATGGTCAAAATAGATGAAGAATGCAAGATAAAGCATGTTTCTAAGGTTTATAGATCAGCACAGAAGCTGGATGACAAACATTTTGGAACAACTCCAAACAAGGAAGTGCAACACGTTGCCCAGGTTTATACTCAAAGTATCAAGCCTCAAATCTAAACCAGATTTCTGACCTCATTTTGAAACTTTACCCTTATTACATTGTAACATAAGTGAAATGAATTCCCCATTATAATAAGAAAAGGCAAATGTTGCAAGCTGATCCCTTCATTGTGGGAGAACGCTGGTGTTGAAGAAGGGATCGGATGTGCCGAGGATAGCCTGGGCTTTTGTGGCCACTCAGCCAACTGGCCCTGAACCTTGGCCTCTAACCCTTCACCCTGGGGGGCAAACAAAGCTCTGAGTGACATCTGAAACTAGACACTCTGTGGAGGGAGAGAGTGTCTGCTCAGGACTCAAATAACCCCATTAACCAAAAGATGTGTGGCGTTTTACTTGGTTTTAAATAGGTTTACACCATAAGGTTATTTTGAGGTGGACACCTTGTTCCATCTTGTTTATTAGTCAGCATCGCCATGCTCGTGGAGATGAGATAAAATGAGCCAAAATTAACGACTTGGAGCAGAGTAGTGATTGAGAGTGATACACACATCCATACAGTTAGGAAATATCAATATGAATTCCTAAAGCTACACGGTTTTTAAGGGTCCTGTTCATTGCATTAGAGTTTTGACAATAATAGTATACATTATGGTATTCTGTAAACAAAAACAGAAAAGATTGTGGTGTATTAGCGGCCATGTGAATGTGAGCCTCCGTCACCAGAATGCTGAAAGCCACTGTAGTATTTAAATCAGGCAAGAAGGGAGGAAGACTGGGCCAAGCATTCTGGAGCTCAGCTGTGAGGCTCTAAGCCGTTGCCCTAGGGTCTTTGTCCTGCCTTTCAGGGCAAGTCTGAGGTAGTCAAAGAACCTATTCATGGTTGGCGCTCCCCCTGCCAACACACCCATACAGCCCCAGTCAAGTCAGCCGAGAGCTATAGAGCCTCCCCATTTCACACGAGAATCAGGCCTGCCCCTAATGCCTGCTTCAGGGATCTCCAATAGCCAGCCCCTCCAAACCATGTACAAATCAAACAAAAGGGCTCATCTGCCTAGTCCATATCATATAAAACTGATTATATCTTTTTTTCCTGATGGAGATACTCTAAATTTGAGGTAAAACAGTCACCCACATTTACAATGACTGGGTGTCTGGTCACAGAAATGGCTTGAAGATTATGTCAACAGTAAATGCCCTGCAAACGACTCCTCTTCATCTCACACTTGTATACTCACTGACAGTACAACCTGAACATGTCACATGATAAAGTGTCTAAACAAAGAAACCTAATCATGCTGATCATCTGAGGCAGGCACCAGGGGAATCTACTAGTGTCTTGTGTTTGAGGAGCACAAGGTCCCTAAACCACAGCCATTGCTTAGAACTAATCAAGAACATTACCTCAACATTTTGAATTAAGCAGATAAGGTCAGGAAAGAGTGATATAGTCCATCAGACGTTACTGCCATTTATTCAGACAAGATCCACAAGTCCGGTTACAGATAAAGCTGCTACACATTTAGGATGACTTGTGCTTTTGCTTGGCTTTAATCAAATTTGATGCTTGCCAGAACATTGTGACTCCTTAACTAGGACAATTGGTTTATGAGGGTAAGTGAGGAAAGAAGAGGGCAACCAGAGGTTGCGGTATTATCAGAGCAAAGATCTAACTTTATGAGCCAACTACAAAAATAATACAATTATTATTTGTAAGAGCATTAACAGAAAATACTCAGCCTTTTTAAATTAACTTTCTTCAATATTTGTTTTAAGGATCAATGCTTAACTTCAAAGTATTTGACAGGAGTGCCATTGCAATTCAATGTTTGTGTCGAGACGATGGATGCCATTATTTCATACTTTCACAATTTAATACAGCTGTTTTTTGTTTTTTCTAAATATGTAATTGAGATTTTACAACACAAAATTATAGATGCTATTATTTCATACCTTCATAATTTAATGTACCGTATTTTCCGCACCATAAGCCGCACCTAAAAACCACAATTTTTGTCAAAAGCAGACAGTGCGGCTAATAACCCGGTGCGCCTTATATATGGATTAATATTCATATTTATTTTCATAAGGTTTAGGTCTCGCAACTACGGTAAACAGCCGCCATCTTTTTTCCCCGTAAAAGAGGAAGCGCTTCTTCTTCTACGGTAAGCAACTGCCCCCATAGAAGAGGAAGCGCTTCTTCTTCTACTGTAAGCAACCGCCAAGGTGAGCACCCGCCCCCGTAGAAGAAGAAGCTCGCGGATATTTAATTTCATTTGTGTGTTTCTGTGAAGACAACAAAATGTCTCCTACTAAGAGACACGCGTACAAGGTTCCACTGACTTTTGATATTCATGTGAACCGCACTGTGGATACAACGGGAACACGTACGGCACCACAGGGAATGAGAAGTCGTCCTACTGTGGTTCTAGCTAGCCATGCTAACGGCCAGAAACTTCCACCCACGGTGATATTCAAAAGGAAGACCTTGCCAAAAGAGAACTTTCCAGCCGGCGTCATCATAAAAGCTATCTCGAAGGGATGGATGGATGAAGAAAATATGAGCGAGTGGTTGATAGACGTTTACGCTAAGACACCGGGTGACTTTTCACGCAGCGCCGTCCCTGTTGATCTATGACTGCATGCGCGTCCACATCACAGATGGTGTCAAAAAACAAGTGAAGCACACCGAAGAAGAATAATTCGAGGGATTTGTAGATGAGTAATAACTTCAGAAAGTGAGCTTTAAATGTTTATTTTGTGTGTTGTGTGACATTAACGTATGAGCAACGTTGAGTTATTGATGTTGCTATTGCTCTGCACTATTTTGAGTGTTACTATTTTTGTGATTGCACATTTGCACATTACATTTTGGGAGTGAACAGAGTTGTTAGAACGCTGGTTTGTAATATATTATTAAAGTTTGACTGACCTATCTGACTGTTTTGTTGACATTCCCTTTAGCGTAGCGTAGGTGCGGCTAATAGCACGGGGCGGCTAATAGGTAAACAAAGTTTTGAAATATGCCGTTCATTAAACGTGCGGCTAATAACACGGGGCGCCTTATGGTGCGGAAAATACGGTAATTATTTTTAATTATAAACACATTTTATAACACACAATTACAGATGCTATTATTTCATACCTTCATGACTTAATTTCATTATTTTTAATTAAAAACTAATTTTATAACACAAAATAATGGATGCCATTATTTTATACGTTCACAATTTAGTTTTACTATTTTTAGGTAAAAACCTTTTTTTTTTTTAAACACAAAATTATAGTATATTCAAGTGTATGTGGAAGGTCTTGGTACAGGCTGCGAATACTGTCATCTTTGTTGTGTTACTTTGTTTTACTGCAAGTTGGGGAATAATACTAATACAACTTACTTATCGTTATAGGTTGTAGGGCAGAAACTATTTAGAAAAATAATCAAACTTACATTTTCTTACACTTTTTGAGATTGCGATTTATAATGTAATTACGTTTTAAGGTACTCCTTACATGTATTTTTCAACAAGCAATAACTCAATCTGTATTAAATAAAACATCAGATTTGTGTAGCATAAATTGTTCTTTCTCATTTAAAAAACAAAAAAATTATAAAAGTCCAAAATAATTTGGCTTGCAGTTTTGTCAGCATTCACCACAACAACTTAAACAAGTGTAGTGCAAATATAGGTATATAAGTTAAAGTTAAAGTACCAATGATTGTCACACACACACTCGGTGTGGCGAAATTATTCTCTGCATTTGACCCATCATCCTTGATCACCCCCTGGGAGGTGAGGGGAGCAGTGGGCAGCAGCGGTGGTTGCGCCCGGGAATCATTTTTGGTGATTTAACCCCCAATTCCAACCCTTGATGCTGAGTGCCAAGCAAGGAGGTAATGGGTCCCATTTTTATAGTCTTTGGTATGACTCGGCCGGGGTTTGAACTCACAACCTACCGACAGTAATAAATAACAAACTTTAGAGTAGCTGACAACAATAAGGACAAAAAGTGTACAGAATGCATTATATTCACCGTTAATTGATTTCTGAACCATTCAAGTCATTTGTTTTACTTCTGCTAATATTTTTTATTGATTATGTAGCCTGAAATTGGCATGAGACCTTGAACGTAACGATGTAACACAGCGCTTAAAAGTGAATTTAATGGGGTCATATTATGATTGTTTCCCCTACATTTAAAACACTTCCTTGTGGTCTACATAACATGTAACAGTGGTTCTTTCATCCAAGTTTTGCTTAGAATATGTTTTACAGACTATTTTCAAGCCACTTTCTTACCGTCTCTTCAGGATGCGCCGTTTTGTGGGCGGTCTTATTTACATGCTTCCGTCTTCTACCCGTTTGCCATGTTGTAGTTTTAGCGCTTCAATGTGGAGTCTACTGACATATATAAGTTAGAACTATATGCTACTTTGTATTAGAAATGGCAACAGCGAAGGATGCATGTGCATGTACGAGCCAGTCTGCCTCCAAACAAGATAATAGAGAAAAATAATAAACTCATTGACCACAGCGTCGGACTACAATGGCAGACTCGCGCAAAGCTCTTAGGGTAAAACTTTCTAATATATGAAGATATGAAAAAACGTCACAAATTGGGCAAATTCCAAATAGCTCGTTTGAAGGAAGTATGAAGGATATTGTTTTATGAATATATCCGCCAAGCCTCCATGGTTTGATTTACATTTTTGGGGACTTATGGAGACCCCAAATACACAAAAACAAGGTACAAATAGGTAAGAAATGTTGGTTTTGGTCCCCTTTAATGGAAACTTGTGATCCATTCCAAACACTGGCTGCAATTCTAAAGCCAGCACTGGATAAAGTAAACTCTTTCTGTTCTAGTTCACAAATATATCAGGTATAATACAAACACTGTTTCCATATGAGTTGGGAAATTGTGTTAGATGTAAATATAAACGGAATACAATGATTTGCAAATCCTTTTCAACCCATATTCAATTGAATGCACTACAAAGACAAGATATTTGATGTTCAAACTCATAAACTTTATTTTATTTTTAATTAACTTAGAATTTCATGGCTGCAACACGTGCCAAAGTAGTTGGGAAAGGGTATGTTCACCACTGTGTTACATGGCCTTTCCTTTTAACAACACTCAGTAAACGTTTGGGAACTGAGGAGACACATTTTTTAAGCTTCTCAGGTGGAATTCTTTCCCGTTCTTGCTTGATGTACAGCTTAAGTTGTTCAACAGTCCGGGGGTCTCCGTTGTGGTATTTTAGGCTTCATAATGCGCCACACATTTTCAATGGGAGACAGGTCTGGACTACAGGCAGGCCAGCCTAGTACCCGCACTCTTTTACTATGAAGCCACGTTGATGTAACACGTGGCTTGGCATTGTCTTGCTGAAATAAGCAGGGGCGTCCATGGTAACCTTGCTTGGATGGCAACATATGTTTCTCCAAAACTTGTATGTACCTTTCAGCATTAATGGCGCCTTCACAGATGTGTAAGTTACCCATGTCTTGGGCACTAATACACCCCCATACCATCACAGATGCTGGCTTTTCAACGTTGCGCCTATAACAATCCGGATGGTTCTTTCCCTCTTTGGTCCGGAGGACACGACGTCCACAGTTTCCAAAAACAATTTGAAATGTGGACTCATCAGACCACAGAACACTTTTCCACTTTGTATAAATCCATCTTAGATGAGCTCAGGCCCAGCTAAGCCGACGGCGTTTCTGAGTGTTGTTGATAAACGGTTTTCGCCTTGCATAAGAGAGTTTTAACTTGCACTTACAGATGTAGCGACCAACTGTAGTTACTGACAGTGGGTTTCTGAAGTGTTCCTGAGCCCATGTGGTGATATCCTTTACACACTGATGTCGCTTGTTGATGCAGTACAGCCTGAGGGATCGAAGGTCACGGGCTTAGCTGCTTACGTGCAGTGATTTCTCCAGATTCTCTGAACCCTTTAATGATATTACGGACCGTAGATGGTGAAATACCTAAATTCCTTGCAATAGCTGGTTGAGAAAGTTTTTTCTTAAACTGTTCAACAATTTGCTCACGCATTTGTTGACAAAGTGGTGACCCTCGCCCCATCCTTGTTTGTGAATGACTGAGCATTTCATGGAATCTACTTTTATACCCAATCATGGCACCCACCTGTTCCCAATTTGCCTGTTCACCTGTGGGATGTTCCAAATAAGTGTTTGATGAGCATTCCTCAACTTTATCAGTATGTATTGCCACCTTTCCCAACTTCTTTGTCACGTGTTGCTGGCATCAAATTCTAAAGTTAATGATTATTTGCAAAAAAAAAAATGTTTATCAGTTTGAACATCAAATATGTTGTCTTTGTAGCATATTCAACTGAATATGGGTTGAAAATGATTTGCAAATCATTGTATTCCGTTTATATTTACATCTAACACAATTTCCCAACTCATATGGAAACGGGGTTTGTACATTGAACCTGACATTTCTATCAGTAGACTATAGAGCTGCATCCCCACTGATGGAACAAACTCAATGGGAAGCAGCTAAAGTGATTTATAGGTTTAACATGAAGAACAGCTGCTATTCTTGCTGTCAACTGCTCTCATCCTGGATGGATATCCATTCACTTCTTAATTTAGTATGACCACTACAACCTCGCTGATATGAAACACATACTGTATGACATGGCCTTTAGCCATCCCTCTGTGGATAGACTATATATGAAGCCTGATAAAAAATCTTAGCAGTATTGATGCTACATGTATGTGATCTGATAGCCTTCTGCTGTTTGCTGATTGGGCTGTGAGAGGCACTAGTAAGACATGGTGCTCTGTGGGAGACAAGAATCCCCTGATAAGTAAATGCCTGAAGGTCTGGAAGTGGGCCCACTTCAGGATAACAGGCAAAGCAATAGCGGGACCCGTATCTGCCCCAGTTTGTGCTCCCACCACCACATCTTGTCAACAATCTCCTTCGTCTTTGCCTGCTCTCTCGCCCTCTTCTGCTGCATGCAGAGCTTAAACTAAAACAGCTGCTTGGAATACCAGACTGATGAAACCCTGTTTAAAGTGTTTTCTGTTTTTTCTTCTTCTTTCTGCTGTGCAATCACATTTTATTAGCATGGAGTTAAGTGTTTAAGGTACAATTACGGAGGAAAAGCATTTCTTTAGGCGAACTAAACTACTGTGGTAACAGCCACATACAGAGTGTAAAGCAACTTAACGATAGCAACGGACACAATATTTAAGTTACTATTGTCACGTTTTACCCCATTCCAACTCATACCTGTCAACAATAGCATTTGAAAATAAGGTACAATTACCGGAAAATAAAGGAAATACACATCCCTGCGCTTCCCTTGAATATAATAAACAATTTCCAGCCGAGGACGGTGGAAAGACCATACTGCCACTACTGTGCTGCTTTTATTTTGAAAGCCACTGTTCCGAGAGTTACCTAGCGAACCGGAACTTTTCTACTCTGACAATACCGGACAAAAAACATTTTCCGTAAAAGTTAAAATGGGTCACAGAGAAAGAAAGTACATTAGTTTCCAAGGAAGATTGGGGGATTTATACTGTAGGTATGCTTGAACTACCATTAAACCCTTGATAATCAAGTATTTCATTATCAACTACCGTATTTTACAGACTGTAGAGCACACCAATATATAAGCCGCACCCACTAAACCTTAGAAGAAAAAATATGTTTCCATTTATTAGCCGCACTGGACTGTAAGCTGCAGATATGTACATTGTGAAATTAGTTATTTACCCACAAAGATTTCGTATATATTGATTTACATACCTTAATTGTTTTCAAATGGTGCCAGCAAAATTGCAGTAAAACGGATGATCAAACAAAACAGAAGTCATCGTCATGGACCCACTAGTTGTGGAAGCTAGCTCAGCTAAAAAAACTCAATAACTCCACAGTGACGTTTTTGGTGAATTTACTGAGGAATTTGTGAAACTGAAACAATACAAAAAGAATGCCATTGTAGGTTAATAATACTAACAACGATACTCATAAACGTGTTAGCATAATAGCTAATTCTAACAATGCTAGCTTGATAACATTCTGATAGCACGTACAAATACGCATGAAAACACTCCTACAGATATCACACATGGGACGGTTTAGTAAATATGAATAGTTTTAGTCATATTGTATAACTTATAAACGTTGGTTTGAGTGATGAATGAAGAATCCATTCGAGTAGGAACGCTAAGGGCAACTAGCATACAGAACGGCACGTGTACTTCCGGTTCAAAGCACTAAACAGAAGGAAATAGCCGTATCGCGCGGACATACGGTACTCAAAAGCAGTCCACGAGAAAATTAGCACTCTCTAAGTTAGCACTGCCTTGCAATCACACTTGCACTACAGAACGCTGGTCCAGACCAGCAATTGAAAAAAGATAGCGTACGAGTTGGTTTGTATTCACACGTCAATTTTTGTCAGCAGACTAAATATTGCTCAATAATGCATTTGCTTAAAGTAGTGCCTTGATTAGACTACATACAGTACATACAGTTGGCTGCTAGTCGCCTCTGTGACAGCTATTTCTTCTGGTCGGCAAACTGAGCTTCGAAAATATAAAACGTGTGGACGGGTCCAGGAGAATCAGAATGTAGGACCCGGTTCCACATCGATGTCTGATGCAAGGCTGTTTAGCAGAACGTACAGCTGCAATAGTCGAGGTTTGATCTTTTTTTTCTCCGTGGCATTATTGCGTTCTTCTTTCCTCTATTTTCTCGACAAAAACTGGTTCTCGTCAAAAGCCTTTTTTATGCGCAAACAAGAATGGCAACCTCCGGTTCCACCTTCGCGAAAGTGAGGCTCGTCACGACGTAAAGAATGTTCAATAAGCGTTCTGCCTCTTCCCCTTACACAGCTGGAAGTGCAGCTGAGAAGAACAAAATAAAGAAATATGACTAACACAGAAGTTGAAACACAAAATTTAAAAGGAGCAGCGACTTTAGTGAAAGGCTTTAGTTCCACTACCTGCTGCAGCGCACTAGTAATCCTGCCCTGAATGCGGACTTGCAGGCACTCAGAATGTCTATGTGACTGTATTGGTGCCGACTGGGAGAATAAACACACCCATTAATTTAATCAGAAAAGGCATTTTTATATTTGAATATTTTTTGTCAGACTTTTTGTTTGTGTCTGCAAAGATTCCACTCGTCTGATATAACATGTTCTAAAAAACAACAACTCTGCAGACAGACACTTTGTGTTCTTTTTGTTTGTTTGTGGATACATAAAAAACATTTTGTTCCTTAAATAATCATTAAACTTGTTTTATGTGTTGGTATATATTATTTTACAGTGCCTCAAATTCAAACTGCACTTTAATGTATTTCAATTCAATATAAGATACACAATTTGGGTTTTGAAAACTCCACAATCTGGGCCACTGCTTGTTGTTTGCCAAAGCACTGGTGAGAAGCACTGATGGATACAAGTAATTAAAGAATGCAAATAATAATTTACCATTTGAAAGTGTTGTTTAGTAAAGGTTAACTTGAAATAAGTCTTATAGCATTCACTACACCAATTATACTTTGTTTACAACAGAATGGTTGTGATGGCAAGCAAAACAACAAAATAACTTTGAGAGGAAAAAAAGTTGTTCCCTTTACCCCCACAAAACGTACCGAAAAAGAAGGAAAATGGTGGCCCTTAAACCAGGTACGGACCGTAGCGTGGGTTACCTGTATCGTTGCACCTCTAGTAAGCACAATTATTTATATATGAACAAAATGACAGTTGTCAGCTGTTAGCATATATTACCTCGATCAAACATGGTGGAAATGTTTGTTACAAGATACTGCAGTAGTAAACAGTAGGAATGTGGTACCCAGTATACTCCTGCACTGGACAATCCGCTTTAATGAAAAAAAATGTACATTAATCGAGATCGCATGATATGATATGATTTTCGCCATATCGCCCAGCCCTACGATGACTTTGTATCGTTATAAATAAATATATATATGTGTAGACTGGTTGTTTTGCTAAACTAAACTACCATGCCGCAATACTGAGAACAAGTGATCGTGTCTGAGCTAAGCAGATGCGCAGAGGTTTGAAGTCAAAAAAGGTTTATTTTGCTAGTAACAAGGAATGTAACGATAACCAATATTAATGATAAAACGTGGTAAAACTCTCGACGGTTAGTGTTACCGTTTCAAATTACATTTGAGGTAAAACCACAGTTTGATTGAACTCACGGATAAGTGCTACTGCTCATTTCCTGGAGAAGCAAAAATAAGCAGCGCTGATCGCCAGCTGGCAGCAAATGCCACTGATCGCGAGCTAGAAGCAAGCGTCACTAATAGCTGCTTGCTTAAATGCTAACGTGAATACAAGACAGAATAATGTCTACACATTCTAAAACCGTTACAAATTACAACTGAAGAAGATTTTTTTTTTTTAAATGTCCAAGTAATAATAATACGGCTCTTAAGAAGCCAGAACATAATTGTCTTTAATGTCGTTTTTGCCAAGGAAAGTATGTTGTGTGTCTGTTGTTTAAAATATTTATGTGTGTTTACATTCAACAATACTCTCATATAAATGATAACCATGATCATTTTGGATACGACAATTGTGATATGAAATGTTTATGTTGTTACATCCCAACTATTAACTGTGATTTTTAAAGACAAGTTGTTGTTCACAGTGTAGTTTTTCATGGGGAAAATGAGCAAACACACTAGTTTTAACAAGACCAAAAATGACATGTGAACACGCCCTGACTGACGTTGGTCATCAACCACATAAAGTTTAAGAATTAATAAATCCATGGACAACGGATGATAACACATAGACAGTTTTTTCCAACAGAAAAAAATAGGGGCTAGGTATTTTTTTAAATTATTTTGATACATGTCTTTGGAATAGGAGGTATGTTGTTAACATAATAGCATTATGTCTTTAGAGTTGTGAGGGAGAAAAAAGGAGTGCTATCTCAAGAGAAAGATGTTAACCTTTGGCCGACAACAGAAGTTCACACAAATGTTCACATAGAAAAGTATGTTCCAAAAAAACCCAGACTTCACAGTAGCTTTGGCCAAACAGTGAGCGAGAAAAACACATGAATTGATAAAAACACATTTGCACACATATTCATGTTACATCAAAGGGATTCATTGATGTCACTGAACATGGGGATTCTACGGCTGGAAAGTGGAGTTGGGAAGATGTTGGTTATCTTTCCCTCAAAGGATGCTGAGATTCTCCTGATGGGTCCTGTGCTGGAGAAGCCAGAGTGCACTTTAAACAGAATTTCTAATGCTAGGCGGGCGAGCGGGCGGGTTGGTAGTAAACTAGCTAGGCTATGGGGTAGAAACAGGAATTGACGCCATCTCTTGCTTTCCACCGAGACCGACAAGGGAAGGATGAACTGACACCATTTCCAACAGATCAACACAAGCACTGCAAAGAAGTGAGGAACTAAAACAACACATGTTCCCATAATAAAATCCAGAAAGACGGGTTATTCATGAAGCCACTGAGGTAACATATTATTTAAGTGTCACTTGACATGGCATCTGCTGATCTGACAGTTGCAAAGAACAATAGTATGCATTTGACAGCATGTAAATTGCTCATGTGAGTTACACCAAACACTGCTTTCCTTCATGTTGACATGGATCTACGTACTATAAACTATTCCATAATATTGTCGTAGTTCTACCAAAATGTTTGAGAAATATATGAATAGGTTTAACAAGAGTCCATACTGTGATTCGTCATGTATAACTTCAGCATAAAGTACAGCACGAGGCCTCACCTCACAGAGATTTTTAGTCCGAATTGCCTAAGTGTTTTATGGCTAGCTAACCAGTGTTGAGAGTACTGAGATTATTTGTGTTGTAAGTAGTAACGTAACGTGTTGTTTATTCTTATAGAGTAATTAATTAGCCCATACTATGTCAAAGCAGTTTTCGTTCATTTTGTTCGTTAACGTTAGGTTTATATTCTCACGCTTGTGCACGGGTATAAATTGAGCTTCTACTCGCTGGCTGTTTAATTTAAAACTACTTTTCACCCGCCCAGACGCTATACTACAGTAGGTTAGTCCGGACGGGCTATGGCGAGAGGCGCTATCAAGCCGAGGTGTAATTACACATTTGAAGCACCAAGCGAGCAGCAGAGAGGAGGTATCGTTAGCTTCTGTGCTAAGTTGCTAACATAAATTGATGAGATTAGTGACAAAGTCGTTACAAGGAGATTCATACGTTCTTAAATAAAGCTTTAACCACTCACCAATAGCCAAATGAAGTCGCTGACCAAAGCATTCTATCACTCGGTAGTCGAGAAGTCGAAACCGCATCGTCATTTTTTATTTTTTTATTTGTTGTGATGCGTCATGTTGCGTTAGAGAAGTCTACATAAACACGCAAGGGGAGGGGATGAGCTAAAGAGGATGTCCTGTGCTTCGCCTGTCAGGCGCAGAGAGGAGCAAACGGCCGTAACAAAGGCACATCGAAAGATACCAGTATGGTGGTAATGTCTCAAATATATACCGCTTTCTAAAATATAACAGTATTGACTATAATACCGGTATACCGGTCCGCCCTAATGTGGACGAATGCGTCGCATCAGTTGCAATTTAATATTAAAATCGTTTAACACATTTTTACACTTCCATGACTTTTAGAGACGTTAATATTTTTAAAACATTGCAAAGGACTACCAAGTACCACCTCAGAAAACACCTGGGCTCTCCAAGTACCACCATAATGACTAACATTAAAGTACAGTAGCGTAGTTGGTCTAACTCAGGGGTCACCAACCTTTTTGAAACCAAGAGCTACTTCTTGGGTACTGATTAATGCGCAGGGCTACCAGTTTGATACACACTTAAATAAATTGCCAGAAATAGCCAATTTGCTCAATTTACTTTTAACTATGTTATTATTAATAATTAATGATATTTACACTTAATTGAACGGTTTAAAAGAGGAAAAAACACGAAAAAAAATTACAATTAAATTTTGAAACAGTTTATCTTCAATTTCGACTCAACCGAGAAAAAGAAGAGAAAAACTAGGTAATTCGAATCTTTTTGAAAAAATTTAATAAATAATTTATGGAACATCATTAGTATTTTTTCCTGATTAAGATTAATTTTATAATTTTGATGACATGTTTTAAATAGGTTAAAATCCAATCTGCACTTTGTTAGAATATATAACAAATTGGACCAAGCTATATTTCTAACAAAGACAAATCATTATTTCTTCTAGATTTTCCAGAACAAAAATTTTAAAAGAAATTCAAAAGACTTTGAAATAAGATTTAAATTTGATTCTACAGATTTTCTAGATTTGCCAGAATAATTTTTTAAAATTTTAATCATAATAAGTTTGAAGAAATATTTCACAAATATTCTTCGTCGAAAAAACAGAAGCTAAAATGAAGAATTAAATTTTAAAAAATGTATTATTCTTTGTAATAAAAAATAATAATTTACTTGAACATTGATTTAAATTGTTAGGAAAGAAGAGGAAGGAATTTGAAAGGTAAAAAGGTATAGGTGTTTTAAAATCCTAAAATCATTTTTAAGGTTGTATTTTTTCTCTAAAATTGTCTTTCTGAAAGTTATAAAAAGCAAAGTAAAAAAATTAATGAATTTATTTAAACAAGTGAAGACCAAGTCTTTAAAATATTTTCTTGGATTTTCAAATTCTATTTGAGTTTTGTCTCTCTTATAATTAAAAATGTCGGAAAAGCGAGACCAGCATGCTAGTAAACAAATCAAATTTAAAAAATAGAGGCAGTTCACTGGTAAGTGCTGCTATTTGAGCTATTTTTAGAACAGGCCAGCGGGCTACTCATCTGGTCCTAACGGGCTACCTGGTGCCTGCGGGCACCGCGTTGGTGACCCCTGGTCTAACTATTCATTAAAACACAGGCAGATGTTTCATTTAACAAGTATATTTAAAATGTTTGGCCACTGTAACATTATACACAGTTTGAACAGTAACACTGTGTTTAAATATTTATCCAAGTCTTTCTTAGGCATACCACTAGCTGGAGCCAGCGTAGCACCACAGTTTGAGAACCACTGACCTGGATTACAAGAAAGTGTTTTAAATGTAGATTAGCATCAGCATAGGTACCTTTTAATAACATGTTACTTACATTTCTATTGTAATACTGATCCCCAAATCAATATATGATTGAATCGAATGTTAACAAGGATTCAAGCCAGTACTGACATTGCTGCGGTTTCTGCCAATCTGCTGCTAATTAATCAGTGCCACTAAACTGATGTAGACGTGTTTGCCTTTGAAGGAAAAATCTTTTAAAAACTATATAGCCAGTCAGAAATGTTGCCTCTGTTGACACAGTGCTTGGCTGAAAAAATATTTGCACTCCAGCATTGAGATTACTTGCAGCCGTCGAATACAACGCTGGGGGTTGTCAGAATGTGAGTGCAGGACACTGTTGCCTCTGTTGCAAAATATCCACAGGGCTTCACCTGAACACGCCATCACAGCCTCCAGTAACCCTCGCAGACTTGATACGTGCAACACACACGGGTGCACGCGCGCGCACACACACACACACACGTGCGTACCAAGGTGAATAGACGGCGAAACCTGATGAAAAGACACCTCCACACCAACAGCATGTGTTTATGTAGGGAGAGGCCCTTTTATTCATCAGGACAATGTCTGTGTTGACTTTTCTTTGTCTGTTTTAAGCGGCAAAAGCAACACAAGAGAAAGAAAAAAGAATCCAGAAAGGCATGCAATTGTAGCCCCTGACATGTTCAGACTTCCACAAGCTCTCCATTCATATCTCGATCACGCACACAAAATCCTATTCAACAATCATGCTCAGGAGTTTGTGTACTTGATGAAGATATATTTGCGTGGCCAACCTCACTCTTGCTTACTCGACACTTCTCACACACAAGAGGCATTTCACTCTTTAGTGGCGATGATGATGATGATGATGCTACTTGCAGAATTGTTTCAAAGTGCTGATGAGGCTGTCAGACGTGGCCATGAAGCAGATTCAGGCATTAAATCTGGCACTGCTGTGTCACTACTGGAACAATGAGGTGATGATCACGTCAGTGGATTGACAAACAACGGGCTGGATTTAGACTCGGTGGGACAAACCTCCGCCCCCTGAGCAGGCAGCCGTCTGCTGGAACATCTCTGCAAACATAAAACCTCCTCCTCAACCCTCGGTGGATTACAGCGGAATGTCAGCTCGGAGCGGGCTTTAAATCAGTTATGCTTGGCCCTCAGGGGAAGTCTGTGCTGATCCCATGTAGGCCCGTCTCTCATTGCTCATGATAGGCTCGCCACATCCAAATTTAAAAGCTGGGCTTTCAATCCTTAAGTGTGTCGCACACACGGGGAAGTCACTGCCTGATTATTATTTACATATTCCGTAGGCTCTTAGAGATGTGCCAATCAGTTGGCCACCAATCAGTATCGGCAAATTTACGCAAAAAAAGTATGTGATAGGCCAATTCCGATAAATGTATTTTCTCCTTTTTTTGTGCTGTTCTCAAAAAATTATCCCTATTGGTTGATTTATTTTTGGTGCCCGGCTGTATATTAATACAGTGCAAAGCCACTTGCCCAGTGGTTCTCAAACTTTTTTTTACCAAGTACCACCTCAGAAACATTTAGCTCTCCAAATACCACCATAATGACCAACATTAAAATACAGTAACGTAGTAGGCCTGAGTATAAATTAAAAACAAGGCATAGGTTTTATTTAAAAGGTATCTTTAACATGTTTGGCTACGCAGTTTGAACAGCAACACTCTGTTTGAATATAGGCAAATAAAACAATGTACTTTAATTGATCATTTGGCGTACCACTAGATGGAGCCCGCGTACCGTACGGCAGTTTGAGAATCACTGCATTAGCCTAAGTTAATAATCATCACCTTCATTGTGAAAAATAAAATACAAGTTCATTATCACTGGAGGACTGGAAGAAGAGGCTAAACATATTACACACAGAGTAAAAGCAAGTAGGAGCAGACAAGGAGGTATGCTAATTGCTAAACTAGCCGCAAAGCTAGCTTAAGCAACCACAAGAAATAAGTGATTAGAAAACTTAAGAAGTGTAGATGAAAGTGCGTTAAAGCAGACAAAAAGCAACTATGAACATGAAAGTAGTTTAGTAAGAGTGTAGAAAGAGGTTAATATAATAATGATCTGTTGCTAGATAGATCATAAGCAATAGTCCTTTGATTTGTCTTGTATTCGCAAATATAATCGCTCACTATTTGACTATGGACTTTTTTTTGTTCAAACAATTCTATGTAATAAAATAGAATAGGGAAATGTTTAAATATCGTATTTTTTTCTATATAAAATTAAATATTTAAAAAGCAAAATCATTCAATAAACTTAAATATTTTCTAGTAATCAACATTGTGATCAGTATTAGTATGGCCAGTACTGCCACTGTAACCACATTGTATTATCTAATTTGTTGAAATGTTTCAATTATTGTTAACTTGTAAGCAAAAATATGCAAGTGTAAATGAACATTTGTTTAATTGGTCATTTAAATTAGTCGACTATTAAAAAATGGTGTTAAAAGATAAATCGTTAGTGACGGCTCTAGTCCAAACTAAGGTGATATTAATAATAATAATAATGGATTAGATTTATATAGCGCTTTTCTAGGCACTCAAAGCGCTTCACAGAGTGAGAACCCATATTATTAATATTATGGTTCCTTATTTAGATATAGCCAATAGCACTCACTATAAACACATTTAATCTGTATCAACCGATCACACTTACCACTGAATTTATTATGTCATAAAGGAAACTGCTGCCTTAAATTGCTTGACACCAATTGGCTATGAACAAATACAGGCTATTCAAAGACAAACACACTGGCACACATTGTTGTACATGTAACCACAAACACCTTTTGCTCTTTAAACCAATTAAACGGCAGCACCCAACAAGGGAGCGAAAGCGGCAGATCTGGTTACCTGCTATTAATCACACTATCTGTCTCCTGTTGCACAAATACTCTGTGCATAAAACAAACCTGTCAGGCCCAAAGCAACAGGGCACAGTAAATAAAATGCTCTCAGGCAAATGGATTGCTTGTCTCTCCAGACTCAAGGGATGACAGCATATATTAGAGCACCCTTAAGGGAACTCTTATCTCACAGGACATTCTGTGTTTTCGACATACATGCATGTGACGAATGTAACTGTAAAACTCAGAACTTAAACCGTCGGCCAAACGTGAAAGAAGTTACCGTTTTACTGCTCTGAAATGTATCCATGGGGCAGACAAACCAAGCTCTGAGTTCTAAATGAAAACCCCTCTCATCAATTAGACCCCCACTGGGCAATGTGGAGACCCCAAGATGGCTCTTAAGTATGCCAGCCTTTGTCTGCTACGGTGACGATGGACGCAGTCAGCTCACTCTGTCCCGTTGACCTCATTCTTTTTTGCCCATGTGGAGAGTCTCAACTTTACATTTCTCACTATGTTTCAACAATCAGATGCACAAACCAAAATATAACAAATAATACAAAGATGTAAAAAAAAATATCACAAATACATACAGTAAGATGTGTATTTATACTGACCATAGTGACCAAAAGCAATAATTTATAAGTGCTACAAGTTGTGATGTACGTCCAAGAGAGAGCAAAGTAACTATTTAGTTAATGAGCCCCAATGGAGACCTCCAATGAAGCCATCAAGACTGCTCAGAATAACAATGGTCAACTAACGCCTTTCTAATTGAATGGAAGGTACAGGGAGGCGAGGCGAGGGGAGTGGTGGGCCTGCAACAGTGAAAAGACGACGGGAAAAAAAACGGGAGGGGGGTCTTTTCAGTTCGATGCCCACGGGCCTTAACGAAAGTACTTGTTTTTTGGGGGGTGACAAGGAGATGGGGGATGGATAAAATGTGAGAAACAGCTCTCCAACTTGGAACATTTTTAGAAACTTGTGTCCTATTTAGGAAACTATCATTCTGCAAGATTTTGATCATCTAACAGTATTTAGCTTTGCATGTTTTAACAGCACGTAGGGACGTAACGATATGAAAATGTCAGATCACGTTTATAGAAACGGTATGTTGAATGTGCTCAAAAAGTACTTATACACACACTGAACTATTTTAACCAAGTTTTTCAAAGATAAATACTAATGAAATAAACTTTCTTGGCAGAAGAAACAAAATATTGGTACAAATTATTAAGAGCCATATTATTTTTATTTGAGTATTTTCTGTTTAAATATTTGGAGGTTTTAAAATCTTTTTTAATTGATAATGCAAAAACGGATGTGGCGCGCTTCACTTTCGGTTTATGTGACATCACGCAAATTCACTTGAGACCTCTGTGTCAAACTCTTCCAAGTATCGATTAATCGATCAATTTGTCCTAATCGAACACAGTCTGTAGTTCAACGTGCCCAGTTTAATAGCTTAGTTGCTCAGACAGTAATGTGTTTACAGTGCCCTCTTGTCATATCGCGATTCAAATATTGCGGCATTCACTAAGCCATTTTTTCAAATTCTACAACAGCGTTTTCAGGCATAACAAATATCAAATCTACAGTAGTGTTGGCCATTAGATGACACCCAACCAACCACTGTTAAGTATCGAGGCCACTTATTGGCTAAGCCTCAGGCAGCGTTACTACATTGGATTAAAACAGTGACTAAATGGTGTTATTTCATTTCTACAGGATTTTCATAATGTTGAAAACTGTAGTAAACATGTGTTTATGCTATAGCTATGAAAATATTCAAGGTATAATTTAGAAATCATACTTTCTAGAAATTCCTTTATCACAGTCATTTAACATTTAACCAGTTACTAACGATAAACAAGGGATTACTGTACACAAGTTTAGGTTAGGGTATGTTGTTTTTTAATAGGGAAAAAAGTAAATGTCTTTTTTATTCATGTTAGCATTTAAGCTAGTTAGCAAGCTATGTTGGTGAGTTTATTAAAGTATGAATATCAATCACAAGTTTACGCTAATTCCAATTTAAAACGGTTTATCGTTATACCGTGTATTGTTATTTCCCTTATGGCCCATATTTGAAATATCCCTGCAGCGGTCATGTTTGTATCATATCGCGACCCACAAATTGTAAGGACAACATGGTTGGATGCATATTACAGCTACACACTAAAAAGCGAAGTGAATTATATTATATTATATTTGTGTAAGGCTGTTTTTCTCTCGAGACTCAAAGCTTTTTACACAGTGAAACCCATTATCTAGATTCTTTAAGCTCCATTTAAACTAGTGTGGGTGACACTGGGAGCAGATGGTGTGGCTCGGTTGGTAGAGCGGCCGTGCCAGCAACTTGAAGGTTCCAGGTTCGATTCCCGCTTCCGCCATCCTAGTCACTGCCATTGTGTCCTTGAGCAAGACACTTTATCCACCCAAACAAGTCCCTGCAAGCGTCCCATCAACACTTTTAAAAAGTCTTAGACAACAGCTGACATACACACAACAGTGCGATACCTCCCATGTATGTCAAAGCAAGGTATGACATTGTTGTGACTGCTGGGTGTGACTTGAGAATGCATATAGTGCAGATCAGGGTTGAACGGTATACAAATACTAAAAGTACTGCGGTACTATCCATCCATCCATCACTTTTCTATCGCTAGTCCCTGTCGGGGTTGCGGGGCGGCAAGAGCCTATCCCAGCTGTATTCAGGCAGATAGACGGACAACACTCACACTCAAGGTCACTCTAGGCCAATCAACCTATCCACAGGTGCATGTAGCTGGAGTACCCGAAAGGAACCCACGCAGTCACGGGGAGAACATGCAAACTCCACACAAAAAATCTAACCCAGGACCTTCTTATTGTGAGGCACACGCACTAACCTATGTGCCATACCGCGGTAATAATGAATTAAAAAAGGTACTACTATACTGCCAATGAAAAATACCGGTACTTTTTTTGCATCGACATGAGGCGCCACGCATGGTGACAATGCTCTTATACGAGTCGCCATGTTAGTCAACACACCCACACACAGCACTTTCAAGCAGAAACAGGGTGGAGACAAGAAATAGAAACACTAAAGCGCAGATCTGCAGGCAGCGCTTTAAAACATAGCTAGTTAGCAGGTAACGTCCCATTTGTAGTGTGTTATCTACTTCTACATCACTAATCCTTGTCTCCATGGCGACAAATAAACTATGTTTCGTCCAAGTATCATCCCTGCAGAACGAGGAATAGCTGAACCTGCCCATCACCTCCCAGGGGGTGGAACAAGGGGATGGGTCAAATGCAGAGGTTAATTTCACCCCACCTAGTGTGTGGGTGTGACTATCAGTGGTACTTTAAAGGCCTACTGAAATGATTTTTTTTTATTTAAACGGGAATAGCAGATCCATTCTATGTGTCATACTTGATCATTTCGCGATATTTCCATATTTTTGCTGAAAGGATTTAGTAGAGAACATCGACGATAAAGTTCGCAACTTTTGCTCGCTGATAAAAAAAAGCCTTGCCTGTACCGGAAGTAGCGTGACGTCACAATTCCCCGTTGTTTACAATGGAGCGAGAGATTCGGAGCGACAAAGCGACGATTACCCCATTAATTTGAGCGAGGATAAAAGATTCGTAGATGAGGAACGTTACAGTGAATGACTAGAGAGGCAGTGATGGACGTATCTTTTTTCGCTCTGACCGTAACTTAGGTACAAGCTGGCTCATTGGATTCCCCACTCTCTCCTTTTTCTATTGTGGATCACGGATTTGTATTTCAAACCACCTCGGATACTATATTCTCTTGAAAATGAGAGTCGAGCACGCGAAATGGACATTTAAAGTGACTTTTATCTCCACGACAATACATTGGTGACACACTTAGCTACTGAGCTAACGTGATAGCATCGTTCTCAAATGAAGATAGAAACAAAATAAATAAACCCCTGACTGGAAGGATAGACAGAAGATCAACAATACTATTAAACCATGTACATGTAACTACACGGTTAAAAATTCTCAGCCTGGTAAGACTTAACAATGCTGTTGCTAACGACGCTAAGGCTAATTTAGCAACTTAGCAACCGGACCTCATAGAACTATGATAAAAACATTAGCGCTCCACCTACGCCAGCCAGCCCTCATCTTCCCATCAACAGCCGTGCTCACCTGCGTTCCAGCGATCGACGGCGCGACGAAGGACTTCATCCGTGGGTTTGGCGGCAAGCATCGGCTAGGCGTAGTAAGTAGTCCTTGTTGTGTTGCTGTAAGTTTTGTACTTAGCCGCTAATACACCGATCGATCCCACCTACAACGTTCTTCTTTGCAGCCTCCATTGTTCATTAAACAAATTGCAAAAGATTCACCAACACAGATGTCCAGAATACTGTGGAATTTTGTCGAAGAAAACAAGAGGTTTTTGTATCGGGTCGATGGGGTACAACCACTTCCGTGGATTTTGTGACGTCACGCGCATAAATCATATCCAAAGGAGTTTTTCAACCGGAAGTGTGGCGGGAATTTTAAAATTGCACTTTATAAGTTAACCCGGCCGTATTGGCATGTGTTTCAATGTTAAGATTTCATCATTGATATATAAACTATCAGACTGCGTGGTCGGTAGTAGTGGGTTTCAGTAGGCCTTTAACTTTAATATATAGCCTATTATTTGCACATTTTTGACAAGTGATGCATTGAAAAATTTGGCCGCTGAAAAAATAATTCCCTCACTGAAACCGGATGTTCTAATGACGTAGTCACTTCTGCTGGCTGGCTGCAATTTTCCCCGCGCACACGAATGACATAGCTCGCCCAAAGACGTGAATGTCGCATTTAGGACGCGTTTCGTTTATACTGAAGTCACATTTTAAAAGATCTGATTCCAATCGGATTTAGACTACCTACTGATGTGGCCTGATGGGAAAAGATCAGATTTTAAGCACTTTGGAGCGTTTAAACTGGCAAACAATATCCAATCCGTGTCACTTGAGAGAGAAACATCTGATTCGGTGGGTAGTGTAAACAGGGCCTTTGCAACCCGTTTGCTTACTTACTCCTAAAAGAGAAGATGTCTAGTATTTTCACAATGTTATTTAATGACAAAGTTGTTGTTTGGTTGCAATAACAAACGTATGTTTAATGTATCATAAAATGTTATGATAAAAGCAATAATTACATTTTTTTGTGGTGCCTTTTTTTTTTTAAAGTATAGAAATACATTTTCGTACCGATTTGAAACACTTGGAGCATTTATACTGGTGAAAAATTTCCAATCCGTGTCACTCGAAAAGCATCGAAATACATTTTGGTACCGGTACCAAAATATTGGTATTGAGACAACCTTAACACAGATGGGTAGCAGCTTGCAAACAAAAACCTTTCAACTATTTCAGGGAATTTAGGAAGAATTTTCCCCACGCACACGAATGACGTAGCTCGCCCACAAATGACGTGGAAGTCGCATGTAGGACGCATTTCGTTTATACTGAAGCCACATTTTGAAAGATCAGATTCCAATCGGATTTAGACTACCTACTGATGTAACCTGAATCTGATGCAAAAAGATCAGATTTGAAGCACTTTGGAGCGTTTAGACTGGCAAAAAATATCCAATCCGTGTCACTTGAGAGAAAAAAATCTAATTCAGTGGGTAGTGTAAACAGGGACTGTGTAACCAGTTTGCTTACGTAACTCTAAAAGAGAATATGTCTCGTATTTTCACAAATGTATTTAATGCCAAAATAGTTTTTTGGTTGCAATAACAAACGTATGTTTAATGTATCATAAGATTTTAAGATAAAAGCAATAATGACATTTTTTGTGGTGCCTTTTATTTTGAAAAGTATCGAAATACATTTTTGTACCTATTTGAAGCACTTGGAGCGTTTCTACTGGCAAAAAATATCCAATCTTTGTCACTTGAAAAGTATCTAAATACATTTTGGTACCGGTACCAAAATATTGGTATCGAGACAACCTTAACACAGATGGGTAGCAGCTTGCAAATAAAAACATTTCAACTATTTCAAATTTAGGAAGAATTTTCCCCGTGCACACGCATGACATCGCTCGCCCAAAGATGACGTGAAAGTCGCATTTCGTTTATACTGAAGTCACATTTTAAAAGACCAGATTCCAATCGGATATAGACTACCTACTGATGTGGCCTGAATCTGATGCGAAAAGATAAGATTTGAAGCACTTTGGAGCGATTCTACTGGCAAAAAATATCCAATCCGTGTCACTTGAAAAGTATCGAAATACATTTTGGTACCGGTACCAAAATATTGGTATCAAGACAACCCTAACACAGATGGCCGGGTAGCAGCTTGCAAACAAAAACATTTCAACTATTTCAGGGAATTTAAGAAGAATTTTCCCCGGGCACACGAATGACGTCGCTCGCCCAAAGATGATGTGAAAGTTGCATTTAGGACGCATTCCGTTTATACTGAAGCCACATTTTGAAAGATCAGATTCCAATCGGATTTAGACTACCCAGTGGTGTGGCCTGAATCTGATGCAAAAAGATCAGATATGAAGCACTTTGGAGAGTTTAGACTGGCAAAAAAATATCCAATCCGTGTCACTTCAGAGAAAAAAATCGAATTCGGTGGGTAGTGTAAACAGGGTCTTTGTAACCCGTTTGCTTACGTAACTCTAAAAGAGAAGATGTCTAGTATTTTCACTATGTTATTTAATGCCAAAATTGTTCTTTGGTTGCAATAACAAACGTATGTTTGCAAAAAGTATCCGATCCGTGTCACTTGAAAAGTATCGAAATACATTTTGGTATCGAGACAACCTTAACGCAGATGGGTAGCAGCTGACAAACAAAAACATTTCAACTATTTCAGAGAATTTAGGCAGAAACCATTCCAATTAGGCTATCATTTGTCAAATGCAACACTTACTCCCAAACAGGACAAAGAAGCGGTACCTCGAGAGGCCGCTCTAAGGGGAATATGGCGCTCTGGCAGTGTACAAGACACGTTTCGGCGCAGGCCAAAGTTATCAAGGAAAGGTAAAGAGTGGGCAGGAAAGAGTGGCGATTAGCACAGGATGTGGAAACTTACTGTTCTTGCACTGGGGGACAGAGAGCCGTTGGATAGGTAAGGGTTGGTGAGGTCTGGGATCATGAGGAACGGGTAGCCAGGGTAGTGGGGACTCTTAAAGAGACCTCCATCTTGCTGTCTTCTCAGTGCTGCAAATGTACAGTAAAGTTAGATCAAACTAAAAAAAAAAATGGTGTTATTTCTCCTTTTTATTACCTTCACTGAAGTAGTCTCTTGCTCTCTCATAACTTTCTTGGTCAACTCTTGTTTGGGGCCGCCTCTCTGCTTGCTGACACACAAACGCTGGTTGAATTGTCATCTTATAACATAACAATGAGAGAGGGGGGCTGGGGGAAAAAACCAGACATTTGACTTTCTTACCTCCGAGTCCGAGGAGCTGCTGTTGTTTTCCGACTCGTTGACTAGCGAGGACTTGACATCGTCCAAGTCTCGCTCCGCCGAGACGTTTTCGGAAATCTTTTCCTCCTGCTCGCCTTCGTCTTTAAACGATATCATTTCGTCGTTGGCCCCTAAATCATCCCCGCCACCTCCGTTCAGCTGAGGCATTTTTGCACACCAGTAAATTGGATAAACAAGAGGATGAAAAAAACCACAAAAAAAAAACGTGCGCAACAGCGGAAACAAACCACTTGAGAGACAAAGCTAACTACCAGAAAATGTCCATTTTTTTCATCCTCTGGACGTGGTCCTGACGTCCATGGCGGCGATAATCCACAGTATTTTGCAACGAAACTTGTCCAAACTTTGTCGTCCCTGGCAGCCTGTGCGTCCCCTCTCCTGAGGGGATGTCCTTCTCTGGGGGCCCCCGGGGGACACACAAAAACTGCAGTCCGAGCCTGGGAGAGGTTACTCACAGCACTACAAGATCCATGTGTGAGGAAACAATGGCTACATGTGCCTGCTTTATGTCTGGGCGCTCCTCAAGTTGCACACAAAAAAAAAACGCGCGGCCGTAAAAAAAAAAAAAAAAAAAGTTTGACAATTTGTGCAAAAAAAAAAAAATTAAGTAAGTAAATGTTTAAATGGACGCGGTGGGTGTTTCGCTGCACATAGCAGCCGGAGAATGCGCCGTGATAACAAGTTGGCTGCTCAAGTGGAAGAGCGCAGCCCGTCCGTGCGTTTAGAGGAGGAGTTTACTCTGAAAACCGACACTTCTCCTTCATGCAGCAACACTGCTATTCTTAACCCTCAACACTCCGACTAAACAATCAAAATATGCAACTTTTGCGCACTCACCGGCCACAACATTAGGTGCACCAATGCAGTACATCTGCAAAGATAATTATGCTTAATGATGATGAACTTAGTTATTGCAACATAGTTGTTAGGCTTAGTTTATTATGGACTCTCAATACAAGGGGAAAATAATTCTTAAGTCAAAAAACAAAAGTGGATATTCTGGAAAAATGTCCTGCCCATTAAAAAAAAAAAAAAAAAAAAAGTGCTGTCCAACGCTACTGAGGATGCGCACTCATGCGCATCAACGCTAACGATTTCCTCGAACAAAATAACCATTGCAACTACATACCTGGAGAAATTAAAATGGTATAAACCAGGGGTTCCCAGATTACGTCCCAAATCCGGCTCGCTGGAATCCCTAAATAAATAAATAAATGTTTTTTTTTAATTATAATTTTTAAAGGCCTACTGAAATGAATTTTTTAAATTTAAACTGGGATAGCAGATCCATTCTATGTGTCATACTTGATCATTTCGCGATATTGCCATATTTTTGCTGAAAGGATTTAGTAGAGAACATTGACGATAAAGTTTGCTGATAAAAAAAAGCATTGCCTGTACCGGAAGTAGCGTGACGTCGCAGGTTGAAAGGCTCCTCACATTTCCCCATTGTTTACACCAACAGCGAGAGCGATTCGGACCTAAATTAAAATGTTTTTTTTTTTTTTTTATTATAATTTTTAAAGGCCTACTGAAATGATTTTTTTTTTATTTAAACTGGGATAGCAGATCCATTCTATGTGTCATACTTGATCATTTCGCGATATTGCCTTATTTTTGCTGAAAGGATTTAGTAGAGAACATCTACGATAAAGTTAGCAACTTTTGGTCGCTGATAAAAAAAAGCATTGCCTGTACCGGAAGTAGCGTGACGTCGCAGGTTAAAAGGCTCCTCACATTTCCCCATTGTTTACACCAGCAGCGAGAGCGATTCGGACCTAAATTAAAACTTTTTTTTTTATTTTTTATTATAATTTTTAAAGGCCTACTGAAATGAATTTTTTTTATTTAAACTGGGATAGCAGATCCATTCTATGTGTCATACTTGATCATTTCGCGATATTGCCTTATTTTTGCTGAAAGGATTTAGTAGAGAACATCGACGATAAAGTTAGCAACTTTTGGTCGCTGATAAAAAAAGCATTGCCTGTACCGGAAGTAGCGTGACGTCGCAGGTTGAAAGGCTCCTCACATTTCCCCATTGTTTACACCAACAGCGAGAGCGATTCGGACCTAAATTTAAAAAAAATATATTATTTTTTTATTATGATTTTTAAAGGCCTACTGAAATGAATTTGTTTTATTTAAACTGGGATAGCAGATCCATTCTATGTGTCATACATGATCATTTCGCGATATTGCCATATTTTTGCTGAAAGGATTTAGTAGAGAACATTGACGATAAAGTTTGCAACTTTTGGTCGCTGATAAAAAAAAGCATTGCCTGTACCGGAAGTAGCGTGACGTCGCAGGTTGAAAGGCTCCTCACATTTCCCCATTGTTTACACCAGCAGCGAGAGCGATTCGGACCGAGAAAGCGACGATTACCCCATTAATTTGAGCCAGGATGAAAGATTTGTGGATGAGATACGTGAGAGTGAAGGACTAGAGTGCAGTGCAGGACGCATCTTTTTTCGCTCTGACCGTAACTTAGGTACAACCTGGCTCATTGGATTCCACACTCTCTCCTTTTTCTATTGTGGATCACGGATTTGTATTTCAAACCACCTCGGATACTATATCCTCTTGAAAATGAGAGTCGAGAACGCGAAATGGACATTCACAGTGACTTTTATCTCCACGACAATACATCGGCGAAGCACTTTAGCTACGGAGCTAACGTGATAGCATCGGGCTTAACTGCAGATAGAAACAAAAGAAATAAACCCCTGACTGGAAGGATAGACAGAAAATCAACAATACTATTAAACCATGGACCTGTAACTACACGGTTAATGCTTTCCAGCCTGGCGGAGCTTAACAATGCTGTTGCTAACGACGCCATTGAAGCTAACTTAGCAACGGGACCTCACAGAGCTATGCTAAAAACATTAGATATCCACCTACGCCAGCCAGCCCTCATCTGCTCATCAACACCTGTGCTCACCTGCGTTTCAGCGATCGACGGAGCGACGAAAGACTTCACCCGATCATCCGTGCAGTCGGCGGCTAGCGTCGGATAGCGCATCTGCTATCCAACTCAAAGTCCTCCTGGTTGTGTTGCTGCAGCCAGCCGCTAATACACCGATCCCACCTACAGCTTTCTTCTTTGCAGTCTCCATTGTTCATTAAACAAATTGCAAAAGATTCACCAACACAGATGTCCAGAATACTGTGGAATTTTGTGATGAAAACAGAGCTGTTTGTATTGTGATACAATGTGTCAGAATACTTCCGTTTCAACCATTGACGTCACGCGCATACATCATCATACATAGACGTTTTCAACCGGAAGTTCCCAGGGAAATTTAAAATTGTACTTTATAAGTTAACCCGGCCGTATTGGCATGTGTTGCAATGTTAAGATTTCATCATTGATATATAAACTATCAGACTGCGTGGTCGGTAGTAGTGGGTTTCAGTAGGCCTTTAAGTCAAAAAACAAAAGTGGATATTCTGGAAAAATGTCCTGCCCATTTAAAAAAAAAAAAAAAAGTGCTGTCCAACGCTACTGAGCATGCGCTCTCATGCGCATCAACGCTAACCATTTCCTCGAACAAAATAACCATTGCAACTACATACCTTGAGGATAATAAAATGGTATAAACTAGGGGTCCCCAGACTACGGGCCGCCAGCGTCCAAAATCTGGCCCGCTGGAAGCCCTAAATAAATAAATAAATGTTTTTATTTTTTTTATAATTTTTTAAAAATCTGTCCTTTCCAATCCATTTTCTACCTTTCTGATTGTAAATCATGTAAATAATTCAATGTATATACTCTGATGATTATCTTGTGTGATGACTGTATTATGCTGATAGTATATATTTGTACCATGAATTGATTTACGTGGACCCCGACTTAAACAAGTTGAAAAACTTATAGGGGTGTTACCATTTAGTGGTCAATTGTACGGAATATGTACTGTACTGTGCAATCTACTAATAAAAGCTTCAATCAATTAAAAAAAAAAAACGCTTGTTACTCTCGGTGTCTCTTAGCCGCTCAGGCAAATCATATTGTCTAAAAATGCATTTTCCCATAACGTTACATCATCGCGATCTGAATATACAGTCGTGGTCAAAAGTTTACATACACTTGTGAAGGACATAATGTCATGGCTGTCTTGAGTTTCCAATCATTTCTACAACTCTTATTTTTTTGTGATCGAGTGATTGGAGCACATACTTGTTGGTCACAAAAAACATTCATGAAGTTTGGTTCTTTTATGAATTTATTATGGGTCTACTGAAAATGTGACCAAATCCGCTGGGTCAAAAGTATACATACAGCAATGTTAATATTTGGTTACATGTCCCTTGGCAAGTTTCACTGCAATAAGGCGCTTTTGAGCTTCTGGCGAGCTTGTGGTTGAATTTTTGACCACTCCTCTTGACAAAATTGTCGCAGTTTTGCTAAATTTGTTGGTTTTCTGACTCTTGTTTCTTCAGCATTGTCCACACGTTTAAGTCAGGACGTTGGGAATGCCATTGTGAAACCTTAATTCTAGCCTGATTTAGCCATTCCTTTACCACTTTCGACGTATGTTTGGAGTCATTGTCCTGTTGGAACACCCAACTGCGCCCAAGACCCAACCTCCAGGCTGATGATTTTAGGTTCTCCTGAAGAATTTGGAGGTTATCCTCCTTTTTCATTGTCCCATTTACTCTCTGTAAAGCACTAGTTCCATTGGCAGAAAAACAGGCCCAGAGCATACCATGCTTGACGGTAGGAATGGTGTTCCTGTTATTAAAAGCCTCACCTTTTCTCCTCCAAACATATTGCTGGGTTTTGTGGCCAAACAGCTACATTTTTGTTTCATCTGGCCACAGAATTTTCCTCCACAAGGATATCTTATCTCTCTTATGTTTGTCCATGTGATGTCAGATGAAACAAAAATGTAGCTGTTTGGCCACAAACTTCATGAATGTTTTTGGTGACCAACAAGTATGTGCTCCAATCACTCTATCACAAAAAAATTTGAGTTGTAGAAATTATTGGAAACTCAAGACAGCCATGACATTATGTCCTTCACAAGTGTATGTAATCTTTGACTAGGGATGAAATAGCCTCTGTGTTTTTTCCTGACCTAACGTGTACATATATATATATATATATCTATATATATATATATATAGATATATTTATATATCTATATATATATATATATATAGATATATATATATAGGCGCCGATCTACATTTCTGCCAGTGGGTGCTCGGACGGGCGGTTTTTGTTTGGTATGAGAAAGAATTTGCCATCAATCCCACGTGGGTGCTCGGCATTGTCCGTGGGAGGCTCGGCCCCCGAAGCACCAACGGGATTGCAATTTCATCCAAATCTGTCCATTACTTTTAATGTTATAACTATCAGATTATGCAACTGGTTGCATTTTCTATATGAAGCAACACATTTTTTCAGAACAAAACTTTACTTGATTTATTTAGTTTTTACTTTTTGCTTGAAGGGCAACTGCTATTTTTTTAAATTGTGTTTATTATTTACAATCTTTATGTGAGACAAGAACCCTTATGTTTTTATTTTTAAATGCATTCTAACTTGTGAATAAACGCTATCAAAAGTCGGTTAACAATGGAGCTAATGGGAATTGCTCTAATTCGCCTATAAAGAGCTCTAATAAACTTCCAAAAGCCTCCATCAATGTTTTTATATACGCTGTCAGTATATATGTAATGTAGTAATATACACATTCATAATAACATGGCACATTTGCGATTTATAATCTAAAATTAATTTTTACCAGCTAAGAGGCGATGCAGCAGCTGCTTATCAGCTTAAAGGCCTACTGAAATGAATTTTTTTTATTTAAACGGGGATAGCAGATCCTCCCATGTGTCATACTTGATCATTTCGCGATATTGCCATATTTTTGCTGAAAGGATTTAGTATAGAACAACGACGATAAAGATTGCAACTTTTGGTATCTGATAAAAAAAAGGCTTGCCCCTACCGGAAGTAGCGTGACGTAGTCAGTTGAACATATACGCAAAGTTCCCTATTGTTTACAATGATGGCCGCATGAAGTGAGAGAGATTCGGACCGAGAAAGCGACAATTTCCCCATTAATTTGAGCGAGGATGAAAGATTTGTGGATGAGTAAAGTGCAAGTGAAGGACTAGTGGGGAGTTGAAGCTATTCAGATAGGGAAGATGCTGTGAGAGCCGGGGGTGACCTGATATTCAGCTGGGAATGACTACAACAGTAAATAAACACAAGACATATATATACTCTATTAGCCACAACACAACCAGGCTTATATTTAATATGCCACAAATTAATCCTGCATAAAAACACCTGCGTGTTTGTTACGCTAGCTCCTAGCTCCTCTGCTAGCTCCTAGCTCCATAGAACACGTCAATACAATTCAAACACCTGATCAACACACACAATCACTCAGCCCAAAAGACCGTTCACCTAACCCAAGGTTCATAAAGCTTATATATTTTTAAAAAGTTACGTACGTGACGCGCACATACGGTCAAGCTATCAAATGTTTAGCAGCCAAGGCTGCATACTCACGGTACCTGATATTCAGCTGGGAATGACTACAACAGTAAATAAACACAAGACATATATATACTCTATTAGCCACAACACAACCAGGCTTATATTTAATATGTCACAAATTAATCCTGCATAAAAACACCTGCGTGTTTGTTACGCTAGCTCTTAGCTCCTATGCTAGCTCCTAGCTCCATAGAACACGCCAATACAATTCAAACACCTGATCAACACACACAATCACTCAGCCCAAAAGACCGTTCACCTAACCCAAGGTTCATAAAGCTTATATATTTTTAAAAAGTTACGTACATACGCAAAAAAAAGTTGCGCACATACGGTCAAGCGATCAAATGTTTAGAAGCCAAAGCTGCATACTCACAGTAGCACGTCTGCGTCTTTGTCATCCAAATCAAAGTAATCCTGGTAAGAGTCTGTGTTGTCCCAGTTCTCTACAGGCGTCTGTGTATCGAAGTCAAAAGTCCTCCTGGTTAGAGTCTCTGTTATCCGAGTTCTTCCATCTTGACTGCATCTTTCGGGAATGTAAACAAAGAAGCGCCGGCTGTGTACTGTTGTTGCTGACTACGTTCGAAAAATACGTCCATTTCGCACCGACAACTTTCTTCTTTGCTTGCTCAGCTTCCTTCTCCATAATGCAATGAACATGATTGCAACAGATTCACGAACACAGATGTCCAGAATACTGTGGAATTATGAAATGAAAACAGAGCTTTTTCGTATTGGCTTCAATGTGGAAGGCATACCCGTGTTCGCCGGGCTACGTCACGCGCATACGTCATCCTCAGAGGCGTTTCGAACCGGAAGTTTAGCGGCAAATTTAAAATGTCACTTTATAAGTTAACCCGGCCGTATTGGCATGTGTTATAATGTTAAGATTTCATCATTGATATATAAACTATCAGACTGCGTGGTCGGTAGTAGTGGGTTTCAGTAGGCCTTTAATAATGTATATAGCAACATAATAATAATAATACTTTTATTTATATAGCGCTTTTAAAAAGCACTCAGACGCTTACACAATAATCAAAATAAAACATGATCATAATCATAAAAGCACATACAGTATAATAATAAAACAACCATCCATCCATCCATCCATTTTCTACCGCTTATTCCCTTCGGGGTCGCGGGGGGCGCTGGAGCCTATCTCAGCTACAATCGGGCGGAAGGCGGGGTACACCCTGGACAAGTCGCCACCTCATGTGACATAAACATAAAAATGGGCAAAATGAAAAATAACTTTGTGTTATGAGATGGTTTGTCCAGTTCTAAAAGCAGCTACTTAGCACTTTGTGATCACGGCGCCACTAAAAATAGATTGTCTGTGTTAGCAGTTATAATAACAATATACTAATACTTGGTTAACATCAGTTCACGAGCTGTAAATGGAGTATTGTTGGTGTTTTTTTGATGATTTATTTTTAGATGGCTTTACTTGCGTAATAATGTACTCCCATTAGCTACCTTGTACTTACCATATTTTACGACTTAGAATACATAAATAAAGGAAAACATAAATGAAGGAAAACATATGTGTTCTTGTCTTACATAGGGATTGTGAATGATGTGCAAAATTCCCAAAAAGTACAGTTCCCCTTTTAAAGAGAACCTGTGATGTTTTTAATCTACATTTAAAACACTTCCTTGTGGTCAAGATACGTGTTGGATATGCTTTGGTTTAAATTTTGCATTAATAATGCTCTACAGTCACTTTTATAGTGCGTTTTTTTAATCTGTCTGCAAAATGTTTGTTGAGGTTTACCCAGATTGCAAATGAAGCCACGCGCCACCCTCTTCAAAACTATCACAATTTTCAATTGAAAATTATATTGTTACAATTTTGGATACTTGTGTTAAATGATGGCGAAGCGTCTAATTACAATGTTCATGCATTTTGGCGTGAGCTGGCATACAATTTTGGATGCCTTTATTCGCAGGGTTTTCCAATCTGGCTACGTTGTGATGTCACAGCGAGGTGGACATACGCATTTGGTCATTAAGTCAAGCTCTCCCTCTGCATCAGGCTATGTTTTAGCCTGAAGCGGAAGAAAAGCTTGATTTGATTAATTAATTAATTAATTAATTAAAAATAACAATACTTTATCCTACCTTTTTGTGTTTCCTCAGGCTATGAGGAAAAAGAAAAGTAGGATTAAGTATAATCTAATTTTAGCATGTGCATAATACCACAGACGTGTTACATGCAGTAATATAAATGGTGCTAAAAGCCAATATTTTGTAATTTTTTTTATGAAGCTCTGTATTAATCAGAAAAGATGCAGGTGTACCAAATGTTGTCACCGGGTGAATATAAATGTTTATTAAGTTTATTTCCGAAACTTGTTGAGAGCGCGGGGCGTGGTATCATTTGCAGAAAGTAGGTTATAAAAGGGACTGTGGAGCAGAATTTACCCCAAACATATACCAGAGGTTCTGAAACTATTTTTGTTTTACCAAGTACTACCTAAGGAAAAACTTGACTCTCCAAGTACCACCTTAATGACCAACATTAAAATACAGTAGCGTAGTAAGCCTAGGTATTCATTAAAAACGAGGCAGAAGTTTTATTTAACAAAAATACTTATTATTTTGAACACTGTAACTTTGCGCACGGTTTGAACAGTAACACTGTGTTTGAATATAGAAAAATAACATATTTGGGGTACTAGATGGAGCCAGCGTACCACTAGGGGTACAAGTACCACAGTTTGAAAATCTCCGATCTACACCACAAGGAAGTGTTTTAAATGTAAATTAAAATCATCATATATTCCATGGAAACATACGTATATTTTGAAGTCATCACTGCTATTGGTTTTTTTCAAGCCTCGTCGAAAATATACTTTAAAACATTATATAACTTCACCTGGTCACACCATTAGGTACACCTGCACACATTGGTAGCAGCATAAAATAGCTGTTTTTACCAGCAGTTTTGTCACTGCATGTCACACACAAGCGTTATTGTGAGCATGCCACGATTAAATGAAAACAATTCTGTATCTTACCTTTTCTTTGACGTTTCCACAAACCATGTCGCAATGTCGCCGCCTTTTTCCTGCAGAGTTCGGTGTATAATCCAGTTATGTTGTGGATTAAGTGCCGTGGACAAATAAACATAGTATTTATTTTACAGACATATACAGGTGGGGGTGCATGAAACGATAAGGAATTAAAGGAATTTCCAGCGGATACAGTCTCAGCTGTTTGGGCTCAGCAGAGGTTGAGGAAGCTTTCTGACACAAGAATGCCCGCATAGGTACGTCCGTCAATGTGTGACGTCACTGATTCCCCACTGTGAAAAAATACTCCAAAACCCAGTGGGCAGAGGCATCCCAAAAGAAGTCCTTGTATCCAACATTGTAACAACATTCATGACAGAGAAAACAAAGTTCAACATAGGTCCTCTTTAAAGTTTGCAGTGGTGTAAAAATAATAATAGCAATACATATACAGTGATACTTCAACTTAAGAGTTTTGAGATAAGAGCTGTCTCTATGCTAATTGTTATGCTTTAAGTTGCGAGCAAACAATGTTGCCATTAGGTGGCGTAGCAAATGTCACAGTGAACCCCGTAAGATCTTACCAAAACATCTGGTCTTACTCGCTAGCATTACCTTATAGCTAGATATGGACAGAACTTTATTTTCCAACCATGGGAAGGAAGCAAGTGAGTGTGAAGGACAGTGCTGAGATGAAGAAGTGGATCATATTCATGTTAATTAAGGAAAGAAATAATCAAAAACATGACAGAACGTGTCGCCGTTTTGGTGAAGCAATTTGAGCGTATCACTGCTATTCTGCACCATACTGAAGCAAAATGAGTCTAACGCCAGCCAAGGATCTTAAAATGATATCTTACGGGCAGACATGTATCATGAAAATATGGAAAAGCTGCTGATGATGTGTTTGACGCAGAAGCAGCTCGAAGGAAATACCATCGATGTCCATTCTCCAAGGTATTGGAGGAAGTTGGGAGAGTGGCCGTGCCAGCAATCTGAGGGTTACTGGTTCAATACCCACCTTCTACCATCCTAGTCACGTCTGTTGTGTCCTTGAGCAAGACACTTCACCCTTGCTCCTGATGGGCCTGGTTAGCGCCGTGCATGGCAGCTCCCGCCGTCAGTGTGTGAATGTGTGTGTGTGAATGTGGAAATAGTGTCAAAGCGCTTTGAGTTCCTTAAAAAAGGTAGAAAAGCGCTATACAAGTACAACCCATTTTACCATTTTTTACCATATGCTGTATGTTGTTATTATTACATTACTTCATAAAACTACTGTAGTTGTATAATATTCTATTGTATTGTTGTTAAACAATATTTATGTCTAAAAATGTGTTTTTATTTTTAGAATACATGTTACATATTATTATTCTCCTGTTTCGAGGAAGGCGTCATCAAATAAATTGATTTCAGATTATTTTCAGTTCAGTTCAGTTCAGTTTCAGTTTATTTGGAACATGCATACAATACAATGTAATGCATCACACAATTCCAGTTGTTTCATTACAGCACGTCCGAAAAGGAGTAGGAAGAAGCAAAGCTTATTTAATCCTGCCCCTTTTCACACCATAGCAGTTTTATCCAATTTCCTTGTTCTCTGTAACAGAACATGGAACAAATACATAATATACCATAGTAAGAAAATAAATATTAAATACATAAATAATATTTGTCTCAATAAAAAAATAAAAAAGGGGAAAAAAGGGTTGAAGATGTTTATCATAATTATTGTTCTGTGTACTTTGTGAACACTTGTAGTTTGAACAGTCTCTTAAACTGAATCATATTGGTGCTTTGTTTGATTTATTTGGTTAATCCATTCCATAATTTAATTCCACATAAAGATAAACTAAAGGTTTTAAGTGTTGTACGAGCATACACATGTTTTAAATTAGATTTTCCTCTAAGGTTATATTCCTCCTCTTTTGTTAAGAATAATTGTTGTGCATTCTTAGGTAGCAGGTTATAGTTTGCTTTATACATAATTTTAGCTGTTTGCAAATGCACCAAATCGTTGAATTTCAATAACTGTAATTTAATAAATAAAGGGTTTGTATGTTCTCTATATCCAACATTATGTATTATTCTATTTGATGTTTTTTGTAACACGGTTAGTGAATGAAGAGTATATTTGTAGTTGTTTCCCCACTATTCTACACAATAACTCAGATATGGTAACACTAGCGAGCAGTGTTACCAGTGTTGATGGGAAGTGTTTTTAATTTGAGAGTAATTTACTGTGATTGATCGTAATTAATCAAAATGCAAAAGAAGTGATTCATCTGATTTAAAATTGTTATCGTTTGACAGCACTAATAAATATATTACATTACAATATCCCAAATTCAGCTGCTCGATTTGTTTAATTCTGTTGTGAATATTGTTTAAAATCATATTCATACCCCTAATGTAGTGGTCAGGGAGTGTATATTGGTTTTGTACAGTCATTATCGTTATTGTATGATTGAGCAGAAGTTCATTGCCGTCACGCTGGAAAAAAAACCACTTACAAGTAGGAATGTCCGATAATGGCTTTTTGCCGATATCCGATATTCCGATATTGTCCAACTCTTTAATTACCGATACCGATATCAACCGATATTGATATATATATAGTCGTGGAATTAACACATTATTATGCCTAATTTGGACAACCAGGTATGGTGAAGATAAGGTCCTTTTTTTAAAAATTAATAAAAATAAAATAAGATAAATAAATTAAAAACATTTTCTTGAATAAAAAAGAAATATAAAAAGAGACAATATAAAAACAGTTACATAGAAACTAGTAATTAATGAAAATGAGTAAAATTAACTGTTAATACTATTAAGGTTAGCACAATCATGTGTGCTTACGGACTGTATCCCTTGCAGACTGTATTGATATATAATGTAGGAACCAGAATATTAATAACAGAAAGAAACAACCCTTTTGTGTGAATGAGTGTGAATGAGTGTAAATGGGGGAGGGAGGTTTTTTGGGTTGGTGCACTAATTGTAAGCGTATCTTGTGTTTTTTATGTTGATTTAATAAAAAATAACCCCCCCCCCCCCGAAAAAAAACGATACCGATAATAAAAAAAACGATACCGATAATTTCCGATATTACATTTTAAAGCATTTATAGGCCGATAATATCGGCAGGCCGATATTATCGGACATCTCTACTTACAAGACTTACTTAGGCCCCGTTTACACTAAGCCGGACAAGGTTATCCAGGGTAAATCACACCTAACCTTATCCGTGTCCTCACACAACAATGCCACCGTTTAAGACCTCTTTTTACCCACTAGACACAACGTGTCTAATACGCATGCGTGGAAAATGCGCACGTCATAGTCACCTCCAGTGTTGCTTTGTGTGCAAGTTCTTAAATTTAACTTATCTGAACAATATCCAGTGTTGTGGTATTTCAATTAACTGGAATCCAGTGTGCTGTGGGGCGCTATTGTAGTGAATAACACCTGAGCGATCATAAATTAATCAAATCTCTATTAGACACGTAAACAATGTGATAAAAAACATTTAACATTAATCAAACTAGGGATCTAGATATCTGGTCAGGACACTCCTCACTCTTTTGCCTTCACCTTCATTGTCCATTCCTTTTTGGTGACTTTATATACTCTGGACCTAGACGTTGAGTCCGCGACATACATGGCGGACAATAACTGATACAGTCTGCTTTGCCTGTCCAAATGCATTCGCTGTTTCCCTCGACGGCCAGGTAATACAAAGCACACGCTACCTTTTTTATCACCTCCACAGGAGTTCGCATTCTCGTTGTCTCTCCTTTGACAAATGGACAAAGTTTTTCGCTAAGTAGCATCACAGCTGACCCGGCCGGACATTGGAAAGTTCTCTTGCCGTCTGAGAAATGTTGTATCCCAAATAGCTGCCATCGCTTTCTCTTAAGGTATTCATGTGTGATTTCCACAAGTGTCTGTACATGTAGAAGAAGGAGAAACACGGGCATGTCTGGATGACTCGCCTCCATATTTCCAGTGGTTAGCTCCGAGTTATGAAACCGCTTTATTATGAAGCTGGCTGTGGCGCGTTCTTTCTGATGTCTCTTCCTGTGTTCGCGTGGTCTTTCTGGCATCACTTCCTCTCCAAACTCACTTTGTAAACGATCAATGAGTCCATACAAAGCTAAGTGCCGGAGATTCAAGAATTACACGGCTGACTTACCCGTGTAAAAATTTGTCCGAGGAGGGGGACATTAAACGCTGGTTTAGTGCGGCTGAAACGGGGCTTAGGCTAAATAATTATTTGTTTAAGGGGTTAAACGACTTAGTGTAGACATTGCCTGACCTATACGTAGGCCATGTTGTCAATTTGAGGAACAGGATTGGGGGCCCAGTGTTGCAAGCATGGAAGAAGGGAAGTGGTTAGAATGTTTTTTCTTGTGGAGTAACCTTTACATGAACCTCAATCTTGGCTTAGCGGGGACACCATTGGTAAAGTTGGTGCTATTGTGCAGAAAGATTTAGAATGCTTCTTTATTTATTTCCTCTGCATTCTGCTGTACAAGACCGGTAGACATGCAAAGTTCTGAAGACATGCTTCTCCTTATATACAAAAAAAAAATGTCCTAGATGTTGTCGAGTGTGTGTCAGCAAGCTGAGGTATGACTGACAATGCAGTGTCTCCACGGGCCTCATTAGATTCCCCACTCCGCTTATACGGTATTTAATTGAAGGCAACCTATAGCGACTGCAACACGGAGAATTGCATAGAGGGTAGTAGGTTGCTTGTTTGCATAAATGCACATTTGCACTTGATTGCACACGTGTAGGTGAGTATTTGCCCCGAGGCTAAAATACCTTGGGTTTCATGAGCTATAGTACTGTATATGCCATGAATGTCATAGTATCATACAACTAACGCGTCAAAAAATGTTTTCTTTAATGATTCATATTGCCAATTTGTATGCTAATGATTAACTTTTATGATCTCCACTCTGAAAGAGAGCAAAATATATATATATTTTTTTTTCAAAAGAAATCACATTCTTGCTTTAAAAGACCATACTATACATAGTTTGACAGGTGCAACTGTAATTATTCAGGGCCTATGAATGATTAATAATGTAAATCATATATCAAAACAAGTCATGCATTGGTTGTTGGTGAACAATGATAGCTCACATTGACTCTTCACACACGTCAGTTGTGCGCTATATATCAGCCACGGTAGACATGCAGGCAGCTCCTGTTGTTCACAGTACAATGTAACAGCTGAGTGAGATATCACACACTTGTGATGAATAACACAAATCTAGCAGCGAGGTTTAATTCCTATAGGTGAGAACACTTTCTGTAAATGCTACAAAGTGGTTTTTCAATTGAAAATTCAAAACAGAAGAAAACTTAATTAATTACGCAATTAAAAGTATGAAAATTAATTTAAAGAGCGCTGCATTTGCGTGTGTTTGTATTTAGTTAATAGAGGTACTGAAAAAAATAAAATCACATGTAAATTGTGATTCTTACTTATCCGATTCTAAATGCATTCATATTTTCAAAACTCGATATAAAAAAATATCCTTTTAAATGTATTTTCTTTGAAGGGGAACTGCAGTCTTCTGGGAATTTTGCCTATTGTTCATAATCATTATGAGAGACATTATGATGGATGTTATTTTTATATTATTTTTTTCATTCGAAATAGTAAATAAATGCAATCAAAAGTTGGCTTGCAATAGAGCCTCTGGGAGCCGTTCAATTCCGCCTATAAAGCCCTTAAAAACATCCAAACACATCCATTGAGGTTTTATAGACATGATGTAAGTATATATGTAATGTAGTAACAGGCACATTTATAATAACATTTAATATTTATGTATTTAAGCATACACAGAGCATTAATTAGAAAAACGTATCACAACGTTTGCTTTTTTTATTTCTTCATCACTGATTATTACTCACTGCCGACTTCATGAGAGCCAACAAACATAATAAAACATCACTCATTGTGCAATGTCTGCTGTCATTAGGATGCCAACTGTTGGAATGGTCATATATTCCCCATTTAAGAAGAATGACCATAATCCACACGAAGAAAAGGGGTCTTTTCGTGTCATCCTCGTCAGTTTCGGGTCCTAAATGGCTGTCAAAGTGTACCAACTTGTCAGAATACCTAATAAGAC
Organism: Entelurus aequoreus; assembly: GCF_033978785.1. Lineage (NCBI taxonomy): Eukaryota > Metazoa > Chordata > Actinopteri > Syngnathiformes > Syngnathidae > Entelurus > Entelurus aequoreus. The sequence goes on along the minus strand of NC_084736.1, from coordinate 71,420,101 downwards.
GTCTTCTATCTAGGTGAGATGCATGATTTATGATGTAGAATAAATTTACAGGGAGCAAGGAAGCGAGAAAGCAGCAGGCCTCTCGATGATGTAAACACAGGGACACACGGAAGTGATCACGGCGCCGCTCTAAATAGTTTGTCTGCGTTAGCGCTTATAATAACAATATCACTAATACTTGGTTAATATTCAAGTGGTGAAATGTAAATGGAGTATTGTTGGCGGTTTTTGAATGGTTATTTATTGGATTTTATGGGCGAAATAGTGGAGCTCCCATCGACTTTTATTTACGTTTATTCAATATTTAGAATGCATTAAAAAAAATCCATCCATCATCACGTCTTTCATAATGATTGTGAACCATAGGCAAAATTCCCCAAAAAGTGCAGTTCCCTTTATGAATACTTTAAAAAATATATATATTTTTTGGCGGGGGGGACCAATTCGTATACGTCTTTTAAGAGGAGCCACTGTAACTTGTAACCAGTTCTTAAAAGGTTTTATTATATTTTTTATGCCAAATTATATGTTGCAAGACTCTGTTTGAATCGAGAATCGTGTTGAATCGATTCTGAAACTGTCAGTCCAAGAATCGGACCCGAATCAAATTGTGAGATATAATGTCCGACATACATATTATAGCATTTCTTTTTTCTTTTTATGGTTTATAGTGAAAAGGGTTTGATTCGACAACACTGTCAGCTGTACACAAACCTGTTTTTACTCGTGTGTTGTCATGTACACATGCCCTTTGCTTAGGCCTGGTGTCACGATCTGCTTAGCCGTAGTGGAAAAGAGCAAAAAATAAATAAAAATAATAACAAACAGCACACTCAAAAACAAGTGAGGGAAATAACTAACATGAGGTGTGGAGAGGTAACAGCTAACACTACACGGCAACTCCAGGGCAGAGTCATAGGAAACAAAAAGCTTGAGTGGAACCAAAGAAGAGGAGATGCACACAACTGGAAGGGTGAACCATCAGGAATCGACTGTAGCCAAGTGAATGTACTGGGGAGCTTAAGTAGACAGGAGGGATTGAGTATCAGGTGTGCGCACAGGTGACTCTGCCCCGTAACCCAGAGACCAGGCTCTGCAACAAAAAGAAGACAGGCGGCCAGATCATGACAACTGGGCCAGTGATCAATAAGTCAAATACTCGAACATTAAATGAAAATTAACTTGATTATTTTGCCAACATCGATAAATTGCCATGTCCGTGTGTCTTATGTGCGTGTCGTTTCCTTTTAAACTGGGTGCAAAAGGGTTCACTCTGTGCATCGCTCTCAGCACTTAAGCGTGGTTGTGCAATACCAGAATCAAATCAAGGAAGTGAACCCACTTGTCAGTCATCCACAATCTCTGCATCTGAGAGTAGAGGCTGGGCTGCTCACTTCTGACAGCGAGAGAGCCTCGCAAGTTGCTTGTGAGAAGCACTGCGAGGCAACAAAAATTAGGAGGGAAAAGATGATTGTAAAGACAAATGTTCTTGTGTGGGAACATTTTGGCTTCAAACTGATTGAGCAAAGTTAGCGTATTATCACGGACAAATGAGCAAGTGTGCCGAATTATTTGGAAAGTGAGGGGGACATTAAAAAAATTGACCCTCTTTTTTGGAGAAACAACTGCACTAAAATGTGCAACTTTTGCTAACGATTAATAAGAGTATGTGTGAGCGTCTTTGCTCCTGGAGGGTTCTCCTGAGTCCGATAGATCTGTCCTTGAGCCCGGTGTACAGGATTTGAGCAGTATGGATTGCTTTCCAGTAATATATTTTGGACTTTCCAGTCCGGCGTGTCTTTGCTCTTCCTCGTTCTGTCTCTGTGCGTGTGTCTTTCTCTGGCTCTAACTCCAACAACATGTCTCGGCTCGGCTGCTGCTAATAAGGGCGACAGGTGATTAGATAATCAGCCCCAGCTGGGCAATCTACTCACCTGCCAAAGCTTCGAGGCCGGGCCATACACACCCCATTCCTGCAGGAGGAGCGCCGACCACACCCTCCCCCACAGTATTTTTTATTGTTATTGTGTGTTTACCTATTTAGGACAATTAAAAGTTATTGACATTCCAATTACAATGTTTAAAAAATACTAATGAGAAATAAGAGTTTAATGCGTTTGAAAAGGTTACATTAATGTTACTATCTTTATATTATGATTACATTAGTGCAGCTCTTCTCGAATAGTGGTCTCCCTTGGGGGGGACGTGTGATCCCGGGAAACATGCTTTATCAGTATCATGCTTCAAACCCCGCTTCGAAAAGCTGTGCTCTGTTAAAAATGTGCTCATTGTAGCCATTAATCCTGACTTTCTCATTTTGATTTGAAAAAAAGAAGCACACATTGTTTTACTTATAGGTTTATTGTAGGTTAAAGTGCTTTATATATTGTGCTCCTAAGTTATTATCGTTTATCAATTTGTATTTGATATTAATTATTGAGGTTATTTAATTGTATTTTTCAATATCAAATGGTTCAAGTCGGTCAAAAAATCAAATAAGGATAACTATTATTTAATTTCAGGCAAATTGATGCCTGTAATTAAATATTCAATTATTTTCTGTTACAGACTAAAACACAATGTTATTCAAGTTATTGTTACATTTTCTTCAGTGGCGGTCCGTGCGTTTCCCACCTAGGCCCTCAGTGATGTCCGACTTCATTGATTACCTCTCAAAATACCATCATTGATGTCACCACATGACCATTGCTGGAGAAATACTATATAGGAACACATGTACAAAACGGGTTATTTTCTGGTGCATTTAAAAATCAATAAACCCGCATCAGCAATTAAAACATATCTTATGTGGTACTGTCAAAATTAAAATTGCAAAAAGCATATTAAACGTGAAAAATAAAGTATCTGAACTCACATTACATCGTCACAGCCAACATCGTCTCACAAGATGTAGTTTCTCTTTAAATATCCTTCTTGAAAATGGCCTTGCAAATATATGTGTTGTCTTGTCTAATCATAAAAGATGCAGACGAGGCGTGTTGGCTGAGTTCTTAAAGTTTACTCTACAGCGTGCTCGTCAATAACATCCAGCTGCCGACATGTCTACATTCAACAACCTAAACAGGGTACTGCACATGCGCTTCACTACTGTTGCATGCTGGTTAATGGAGTTCTTAAGTTACCTGGCTTATAACATCACTATATATCTGCCTTAGGCCAGCTAGAAGGCCTTACTGACAACAACTTGTGATCTGATTGGCTATTGCAACTGTCTATCAACTGTATGTCCCCGTTCACTTACAGTGCATGGACGCCCGCATTGTTGATTCTGAAGGCTCTAGGCAGATTTGGTGCAGCATGGCAACATAAGCTAGCTGAATTCTGATTGGATACAAACTCTATAACCTAAAAACAACAGCGCTGCAAGGAGCATAATATGACATGAAGAGAATATGAATACTTTTAGATATTTAGGGAAAGTAAATAAAAAATTACTTTAATCTTTAATTTTGATCATGATTTCGGGTTATGTTAGGCCAGCAGAGAAGGCCTTGCTGGCCCTGACGGCACACCACTGATTTTCTTATCCACTGATAAGGGTACAATGTTATATAGAGGTGAACTTATAACAATTCTACAGACAAATAATACTATTTATAGTCATGGCAGAGAGTGGAGGGGTGGTGCGTAACAGAAAATAATTGAGAAGCACTGCATTAGTACTTCATTTGGTCTGTAAATAATGCTAGCAATAATATTGTTAATCGGCAACAATTTGTTGGACAATATACCTTCCAGCATAATTTATCATCGGTCCAGGCCTATATCTTTATTTACAAACATTAAATCACTCCTTCTTTTCCCTTCTTTTCTTGTTGGATCAGGATTGATTAAGATGATGAGGCGTCAGGAGAGATTTCAACAGCCACAATCACGGCCCGAGGGTAGATCAACTGGTGGCCAGAAAATGTATTCACAGGATGTTGTTCCTGCATCTGCCTCGCTTTGAAGTTGCCCACTCCACATGAGCCTGTCATACGTGACCGTAGGTTCATTATCCTCATGCACTTTTAATGCCTGAGAAAAGGCTGCTACTACTACGTGTTCTACGAAGTCTATTTTCTACCGTGTTGTCATGCTTTAGAGAGAAACAGAAAAGGTGGGGGATGAGATGATGCGAGTCGATCCACTCCTCCGAGGATTCAAGGTCATCCTTTTATGTTTCACCAACCATCGGCCAGTCACGTTCCAATCAAAGTGGTGCTTAATTCAGCAGTAAATTCCATCTCCTCATCATGTTTTCACCTCCGCCCAACCAGAGGAGGTCCCTTTCTGATCTGCTGCTGCGTGTCCAACGTATCTTGCCGGGTCAAAGCCACCGCATGGGTAGGGGTCTCTCATTATGCTTGTTTAAGGGCGTACTGTGCGGAATTTAGGCGCTTGCCTGGCCCTTGTCGACCTGTAGCTCAAACTTAGCATTTGCACTTTGGCCCATTGACATGTCCCATCCCTTCTATACTACTGTGGGGATGGGTACCTTTGCCATTCAGTACCAATTCCCGGTACCTATACCGGTACTCAAGCATACCAATTTCCGTTACTTCTGTGTGTGTTCATGTGTTAATATACAGTCGTGGTCAGAAGTTTACACACTTGTAAAGAACATAATGTCATGGCTGTCTTGAGTTTCCAATAATTTCTACAACTCTTAATTTTTTGTGATACAGTGATTGGAGCACATACTTGTTGGTCACAAAAAACATTCATGAAGTTTGGTTCTTTTATGAATTTATTATGGGTCTACTGAAAATGTGACCAAATCTGCTGGGGCAAAAGTATACATACAGCAATGTTAATAATTGGTTACATGTCCCTTGGCAAGTTTCACTGCAATAAGGCGCTTTTGGTAGCCATCCACAAGCTTCTGGTGGAATTTTTGACCACTCCTCTTGCCAAAATTGGTGCAGTTTAGGTAAATTAGTTTTTCTGACATGGACTCTCCTCCAAACATATTGCTGGGTATTGTGGCCAAAACAGCTGACCACATAACTTTCCTCCAGAAGGTCTTATCTTTGTCCATGTGATATCAGATGAAACAAACATTGAGCTGTTTGGCCACAATACCCGGCAATATGTTTGGAGGAGAAAAGGTGAGGCCTTTTAATCCCAGGAGCACCAGGCCTGTTTTGCTGCCAATGGAACTGGTGCTTTACAGAGAGTAAATGGGACAATGAAAAAGGAGGATTACCTCCAAATTCTTCAGGACAACCTAAAATCATCAGTCCGGAGGTTGGGTCTTGGGCGCAGTTGGGTGTTCCAACAGGACAATGACCCCAAACACACGTCAAAAGTGGTAAAGGAATGGCTAAATCAGGCTAGAATTAAGGTTTTAGAATGGCCTTCCCAAAGTTCTGACTCAAACGTGTGGACAATGCTGAAGAAACAATTCCATGTCAGAAAACTAACAAATTTAGCTGAACTGCACCAATTTTGTCAAGCTGAGTGGTCAAAAATTCAACCAGAAGCTTGTGGATGGCTACCAAAAGCGCCTTATTGCAGTGAAACTTGCAAAGGGACATGTAACCAAATATTAACATTGCTGTATGTATACATTTGACCGAGCAGATTTGGTTACATTTTCAGTAGACCCATAATAAATTCATAAAAGAACCAAACTTCATTAATGTTTTTTGTGACCAACAAGTATGTGCTCCAATCACTCTATCACAAAAAATGAAGAGTTGTAGAAATTATTGGAAACTCAAGACAGCCATGACATTATGTTCTTTACAAGTGTATGTAAACTTTTAACCACGACTGTATGTTAATTTGTTTAGTAATAAAATCATTTTTTTAAATTTCACGTTTAACAGTGAGCTGATAAAACTACAACTACACTTCTGATTCTCATTTGCAAGTATTTTATAGTACTCTTTGAATGTAGTCGCAAATCCAAGACATTAGAAGGCAGTAGTGTATAGACTACGGCGCCTTGCCTTGCCAGGAAGTAGAAATTGCCATTAAGCTATAGTCTTTTGTTGATCCCTACAAAGTTTTATACTGTAAGTAGTGTACTTATTACACAACAACTGTTTGAATGTAACAAACATCTTAAGTTACCAAATTTGAAGGAGTTGAAATTGCCATGTAAAATCCCCAATGCATGTAGCATGGCTATGGAAAATCCAATGTAAATTAGCATCGAGCTCACTCATTTTGAAAAGTGGACCATAACTGTACATTCAACTGTTTTCTATCACACATACTTGCTTTGTTGGCATGGAAAATTGCAACATTACAGTACCTAGAGGGAGTGTGGCTCAGTCTGCACTAGGGTTGTACGATATACTGGTATTAGTATAGTACCACTATACTAATGAATCATATTCGGTACTATACAGCCTCATAAAAGTACCAGTACACCCCCCCTGCAGGACGAGGAATAGCTAAACATGCTTCACTACACACCGTAGCTCACCGCCGTCAAAATGTAAACAAACGCCATGGGTGGATCTATCTGGACACATGAGGACTTTGAATATGACCAATGTTTGATCTTGTAATGACTTGGTATCGGATTGATACCCAAATTTGTGGTATCATCCAAAACTAATGTAAAGTATCCAAACAACAGAAGAATAAATGATTATTACATTTTAACAGAAGTGTAGATAGAACATGTTAAAAGAGAAAGTAAGCAGATAATATCAGTAAATGAATAAGTAGATTAATAATCATTTTTTTACAGTTTGTCCCTCATAATGTTGACAAAATAATAGAATGATAAATTACACAATATGTTACTGCATATGTCAACAGACTAAATTAGGAGCCTTTGTTTACTTACTTACTACTAAAAGAAAAGTTGTCTTGTTCGTTCACTATTTTAAGGACAAACTTGCAATAAGAAACATATGTTTAATGTACCCTAAGATTTTTTGTTAAAATAAAGCCAATAATGCAATTTTTTGTGGTCCCCTTTATTTAGAAAAGTACTGAAAAGTATCAAAATAATTTTGGTACTGATACCGGTACCAATATATTGGTATCAGGACAACACTAGTCTGCACTGAGTGCTGCTTGAGTACTTGTTTGCCCGCCGAGTCAGTAACCGGACATCATGTGCAACAAAAGTATCGAAATATGACATTTACATTTGACATGAATTGATGCTCCGTAGTACCGATGGAATTCGGTCAGTGCCTATAAAAGTACAAAATTTGGTAGCCATCCTTACTATGTTATTATAATTACTAAAATGTGCCTGACTTCATGGAATATTTTTAGTACCATTTAAAGTATTTGTTTTCTGCAAGGTGATGACTGCCATTAAATGATTGCAAGAGGCGGAATCGCATTAATTGCAGTAAATTACACACAAATGTAGTCGCGGGTGAGTGAGGTCTCATTCAGTGCCAATGTCGATAATTATCGAAAATATAATCAGTGTGCATATAAATTGACATGAACGTCTGATCATGAGTAATTGTGTTGTTATGTTGTGTAGTGTTGCCTATGGGGATGTAGCAATTACCGTAACATAACATTCCCAATGGTTAATATTAATGTTTAAATCGTTAATGATCTGAAAACCGTGTCTGTGATACAGGTCATTTCCTGGAGCAGCAGCTAGCGAGCTAATCAATAGCTCCCTTAAATGCTAACATGAACACATGACACATTAACGTCTTTCCCCATTACAAACAACACCCTGTGTGACTTTAATATTAAACACTCTAAAACCTTCACAAATTAAAACATGTTTTAAAACAAAATATTAGAACAGTATTTATTGTTGCTTCTTTTTATTTATTTATTTTAAATGAAACTTAGTTAAAAGATTTCAGTGTATGTACTTTTGTATAAGTACTTTTTGTGCACATTTAACAATATCGTGGTGACAGTAATAATAACCGTGATATGAAATGTTAATATCATTACCTCTCTAGTTACCCATATATTGTTCCATATTGAAGCATGGTCAATTTAGTCTAATATTTGGGAAAGGGAGATTTGGTATGCAGAAAAGGAAAGTATGAAATATTAATAAAGTAAAATGCACCCCAGTTATTAGCACATTTTTAAGTAATACAGTAATTGTACAACAAAACTTGAATATCAATGCATTGTTTATTATGTGTGTTTTTTGTATATGGACATAAAATACCAACTTTATATCACACATAACGGACTGTTGAGAGTTAAACAAAATGCAATCCATTGCAGCTAAACAACTAAAGTACACACCGAGGTCTCCAGAATGACCTCCTATCCATTCCAGTCCACAGTAAGGACCCCATTTTAGGCTGGTATGGGCATACCTGGTATTTAAGATTGTGTAAGGATATGATTAGTTGACAGTTTTTTACTGCCTAAAGGGTAACTGTAACATTATATTGTGAAGAGAGTAGGAAATAAAAGACATAGTAGCAAAGTTTTACTCCTTATTTCTGGTGTAGTGTTACATTCACAGGATTCCTTTTCCAGATGGGCCTTGGGTGGAAGACAGGAAAACTTGTTCTACCCTGTGGAAAGTCACAATATTAACAGCGTGAAAACCCTTCAAATTCAATGCATACTGTATTGAAGTCTCTAAATAGGTGATTGACCAGCTTTGTTGAGCTTTATTTTGCATGTTTTTATAGACTCCAGCAGACAATACAAGATTATTCAACTCACATCCTGCAGTAGTAAGGGGCAACAAAGTATTGTCTTTGCAAAAGTACAATATTCGAAAACACGTCACAACAGGCCAAATAGGATTCATTAGTTTCTTGACTTGTCCGCTGTTTTAAGGAGTATTATTTTCTGGGAACTTCAAAGCTAGTCAAGAGCACTCTCCCTTTGGAGTGTGAGCAAAGCAAATGCAAGGCGGTCCTTGAACATGTAGGCTAGAAAACTTATAGAATGAACATGAAGACTTCCTCACTGATGTTGAGGCGATGCTAATGCAGTGTGATGTTAGTTTTTTGTGTTAATCTTTATAGTAGGGCTGGGTGATATGACTACAAACTGTATGATAATATACATATTTTATATTGATCAATATCCATAATTATTGATATGTTTGATGAAGTACGGACAAAATGGTACAGGAGAAAAATATATTAAATGTTAACATTTTTATTTCAAATGCAACATTCCTCTGATTATGATCCCCTCAGCTATCAAGGCAGAAAGGAAAGGAAATGTCAACACAGCCATGGAAAACACTCAAACAATCAATGTAAACAAAATTCTAAAATCACAATGAACACTTAGCAATAACCTCTTTGAATTAAGTTGAAAAAATAAGGGATATGTCAGAAATGCTTTGTAAATTGTAGTAAAATAAATAATAGGAAGTTATGTGTTCTGTGTAACATTTATTTGGTCTATTATTCATATTTAAAAATGAATTTATGTTCTGTAGTAATTATTCAAATATTATTGGACCAAATTAATTTTTCAAGGTGCGCATTTGTCATATTTTGTTATTTATTTTATTTATACAGTCCTGCATTTTAATTCCTACCTGTTGTTTCTGTACATCTGAATAGGGAACGGCAAGGGTTGAAAAGAAAGGCTGAGGACTACGTTGTGTTTGAAAAAATCTGTCCCACAATTCGATTCAATATTGATTCTTGGGGTCACGATTCGATTCAAAATCGATTTTTTTCGATTCAATGCGATTCTTGATTCAAAAATGATATTTTCCTGATTCAAAACGATTCTCTATTCATTCAATACATAGGATTTCAGCAGGATCTACCCCAGTCTGCTGACATGCAAGCAGAGTAGTACATTTTTGTAAAAAGCTTTTATAATTGTAAAGGACTATGTTTTATCAACTGATTGCAATAATGTAAATTTGTTTTAACTATTAAATGAACCAAAAATATGACTTGTTTTATTTTTGTGAAAATATTGGACACAATGTGTTGTCAAGCTTATGAGATGCGATACAAGTGTAAGTGACACTATTGTTCTTTTTTTTATTTTTATAAATGTCTAATGATAATGTCAATGAGGGATTTTTAATCACTGCTATGTTGAAATTGTAACTAATATTGATACTGTTGTTGATAATATTCATTTTTGTTTTACTACTTTTGGTTTGTTCCGTGTCATGTTTGTGTCTCCTCTCAATTGCTCTGTTTATTGCAGTTCTGAATGTTGCTGGGTCGGGTTTGGTTTTGGAATTGGATTGCATTGTTATGGTATTGCTGACTATTGTTTTGTTGGATTGATTGAATTAAAAAAATGAAAAAATAAAAAAAATGAAAAAATAAATAAATTAAATGAGAATAAATTCTGAATCGCACAACGTGAGAATCGCGATTCGAATTCGAATTGATTTTTTCCCACACCCCTAATACACTACCGTTCAAAAGTTTGGGGTCACATTGAAATGTCCTTATTTTTTAAGGAAAATCACTGTACATTTCAATGAAGATAACTTTAAACTAGTCTTAACTTTAAAGAAATACACTCTATACATTGCTAATGTGGTAAATGACTATTCTAGCTGCAAATGTCTGGTTTTTGGTGCAATATCTACATAGGTGTATAGAGGCCCATTTCCAGCAAATATCACTCCAGTGTTCTAATGGTACAATGTGTTTGCTCATTGGCTCAGAAGGCCAATTGATGATTAGAAAACCCTTGTGCAATCATGTTCACACATCTGAAAACAGTTTAGCTCGTTACAGAAGCTACAAAACTGACCTTCCTTTGAGCAGATTGAGTTTCTGGAGCATCACATTTGTGGGGTCAATTAAACGCTCAAAATGGCCAGAAAAAGAGAACTTTCATCTGAAACTCGACAGTCTATTCTTGTTCTTAGAAATGAAGGCTATTCCACAAAATTGTTTGGCTGACCCCAAACTTTTGAACGGTAGCGTATATATATATATATATATATATATATATATATATATATATATATATATATATATATATATGTGTATATATATGTATGTGTATATATATATATATATATATATATATATATATATATATATATATATATATATATATAATATATAAAAATGTATATATATATATGTATGTATGTATATATATATATATATATATATACTGTATATATATGTATGTATGTATGTATGTATAAATGTATATATATATATATATATATATATATATATATATATATATATATATATATATATATATATATATACATTTATACACACACATATATGTATATATTGAATGTTTTATAAAATGCATTTTTATTGATATTGATTACGTGTCAGGGACTCGCATGATGACGTGCAGGTAAGATCTTTTAATTATATTATTTAACACAAAAGGTGCAGCAGGGAAGTGCACGAAAACATAGCAGCCTACAGCAATGTGTCAGTAACATTTCTCAAAGAAACAATCTTCGAGCCCTGACTGTAGGGAGAGACAGGCATCAATAGAAGCCTGATTGGCAACTGCACCCAGGTGTGCCAGGCTGCCAATCAGGGACAGGTGAAGGAACGAGCGCTCAGGGAGACATGCAGGCAGTGGAACTAAAATAAGAGTGCTGACAGGAAATAAACACAAACTAAGGAAACATAACCAGACCTGAAGTGACAGATCGTCACAACATGTCTATCGTGATATATATTGATATCATTTTATTGGCCCAGCCCTATTTATAGGCTTGATTTGTAACCTTTTTCCTAATTCATTTTCAAGAAGACAAAGTGGCAATTATTTGATGTTTGTTTGAAAATGTGTATTTTGTGGCACAAGGGAAATAAAATGTTCACAGCCAAGTTGATAAAAAGTGTCTTATGCATGGACGCATTTTTGGATGAGGACAGGTTGGACATTTCCCCTGCATTTTTTCAAAAGAACGTTTTTGTCCCCTGCACTTTTTAATGTCCAAAATTAATGTAATGCTATTAAAGGGAGACAGGTCAAACACATGTGCCAGGCGGACAACCACCGCTCAGACTCAAACCTGTCCCTGTAGACCGCCAACAAGCTCATTGAATGGCTCTATGGGGCTGCCTTCTTTCCAACATGACAATGATTGACAGCATGTAGCAGCTGACCAATCAGTGGTCAGATGTGAGATACATGTAAAACTAAGTCGCAATCATTATGCTTGTGATAGAACCGATTTGGTGAGTGAGATCATAAACTTTTTCAAACGTTGCTTTTGTAATATTACGCGTATAATATTACAGTAGTACATTATATCGGACCAGGAAGAGAGCAAATTACAGGGATGGAGTGGCCATCAGGATTTTTTTTTTAAACTTTACGTGCAGCCCCAGACACTGTTGTCATTTAATAAATGACAGGGTGCCCTCTATGAAATGTAATAACAACAGTTCTTATCACGACATACTCTGGTGGTCTAGCAGTTAGAGTAAACAAAAATGATGATGAATTAAATTTTCTCTGACTAATAAATGTTGTTACAGCGTTGGCTACTTGTGTTCAACGATGCCAAAGTATCAAATCATAAGGTTCATCTTGGCATCTTGGCATGTGCTTGGGTACGGGGTTTTGCAGTCTGCCTACTTTGTGACGTCACTACAAAGTTGTAGCACTTATTTAGACATTAAGTCAAGCTTTCAGCCAGAGTGAGCTCCTCCTCCTCTGCTTCAGGCCACGAGGAAACACAAAAAAGGTAGGATTAAGTATTGTTTTCATCTAATCGTGGCATGTATGTAGAACCATGACATGCAACATGCAGTGACATAAAGTAAATGCTGCTCAAATCAGCTGTTATTTATGCACTCTGAATCGATCAGGGAGTGCGCAGGTGTACCTAACGATGTGACCGATTGAATCTATATAATGTTTATGACGTTTATTTTCGACGATGTCGTGGAAAAAAGTAGCGCTAATGACTTCAAAATATATATTTAAACAGTGTACATTTTAAAAACATAAATTATGATACTTTGGGAGAAGGTGGGGCGTGGTTTCATTTGCAATCTGAAATATGCCTCCACAATCAGACATCTTGCAGACAAACTAAAAAAAAGGGGTTATGAAAGTGACTGTGGAGCAAAATATACTCAAAATTTACACCAAAGCATATCCAATACATGTTATCTGGACCCGTGATTCTCAAATATTTTCACCAAGTACCACCTCAGAAAACACTTGGCTTTCCAAGTACTACCATAATGACCAACATTACCAAGATGGCGGCGCTTCAAGGCAGCAGCTTCTTGCGAGCGCTCCTGGAAGTGTAGTCCGATTTGGCAAAAACACCCGTCAATTCAGTCAATTCCATGGCTGGCTCACAGCGTGTTCACTCCGTGATCACTTACGACGACTTACGATTCTGGATGTGGAGAGATCGGGCCATTTTGGGCTGAAAGATGCGTGTACGGTGGACCTACTCGCTAGCTTGGGAATTCTTCGCGAGCTACATCCAGCAGTGGCCTTTGAAGCAGCGGCGTCCACTACCAGCGGAGACCGTCATCGAAAGAGACGTAAGCGGTGCGCTCGTAAGCAGAAGCGGGGGTGTCGGGCGGGGCTAACAACAAAGCTAAAGGCGTTGTTGTTAGCGGGGCTAACGAAAAAGCTAAATACTAATCCACAAAGAAGCGCTAATAAGGAGTCTGTTAAGCTAGAACTAGCCAGCGCCAGGCTGGATAATCCCTGCACACATAGCAATTCTCTTAGAATAATATACAACTCACATAATGTTTTTTCTGCGTCAGAGGTGGACATGCATTTTACTGAGGTGGCAAACAATCTAAAAATTCCTGTCATATCAATTCCTAGATATGGTCGAAATTATTTAAAGTGCACTACGCATAATAAACGTAACATTATTAATATTTCTACTACGGATACTTTCAACAAAAACTCCTCAAAACAGCCCACTACCTATAATATGGGCTTTTTAAACATAAGGTCATTGTCTTCCAAAACGTTATTAGTTAATGATGTCATTAGAGACAACAATCTTGATGTCGTTGGTCTAGCCGAGACCTGGCTCAAACCTGACGAATTTTTTGCGCTGGGTGAGGTGTCTCCTCCTGGGTATACAGGAACGCATATTGCCCGTCCCATTAAAAGGGGGGAGGTGTTGCACTAATATACAACAAAAACTTTAGCCTTACCTCAGACCTAAATAATAAATATAACTCGTTTGAGGTGCTTACTGTGAGGTTTGTCACACCGCTGCCTCTGCACCTGGCTGTCATCTACCGCCCCCCAGGGCCCTATTCGGACTTTATCAATGAATTTTCAGAGTTCGTTGCTGATCTAGTGACGCACGCCGACAATATAATCATAATGGGAGACTTTAACATCCATATGAATACCCCATCGGACCCTCCATGCGTGGCGCTCCAGACTATAATTGATAGCTGTGGTCTTACACAAATAATAAATGAACCCACGCATCGCAACGGTAATACGATAGATCTAGTGCTTGTCAGGGGTGTCACCACCTCCAAAGTTACGATACTCCCGTACACTAAAGTAATGTCCGATCATTACCTTATAAAATTCGAAGTTCTGACTCATTGTCAACAAACTAATAATAATAATAATAACTACTATAGCAGCCGCAACATTAATGCTGCCACAACGACGACTCTTACTGACCTACTGCCTTCGGTAATGGCACCATTCCCAAATTATGTGGGCTCTATTGATAACCTCACTAACAGCTTTAACGACGCCCTGCGCAACACCATTGATAGTGTAGCACCGCTAAAGCTAAAAAGGGCCCCTAAAAGGCGTACCCCATGGTTTACAGAAGAAACTAAAGCCCAGAAATGATCATGTAGAAAGCTGCAACGCAAATGGCGTGCGACTAAACTTGAGGTTTTCCATCAAGCATGGAGTGATAGTTTAATAACTTATAAACGCATGCTTACCTCAGCTAAAGCTAAATATTACTCAAATCTCATCCACCTCAACAAAAATGATCCTAAATTTTTGTTTGGTACAGTAGCATCGCTAACCCAACAAGGGACTCCTCCCAGTAGCTCCACCCACTCAGCAGATGACTTTATGAATTTCTTTAATAAGAAAATTGAAGTTATTAGAAAAGAGATTAAAGACAATGCATCACAGCTACAACTGGGTTCTATTAACACAGATACGACTGTATATACGACGGACACTGCCCTCCAAAATAGTTTCTCCCTCTTTGATGAAATAACATTGGAGGAATTGTTAAAATGTCTAAATGGGACAAAACAAACAACATGTTTACTTGACCCAATTCCTGGGAAACTTTTCAAGGAGCTTTTTGTTTTATTAGGTCCATCAGTGTTAAATATTATAAACTTATCACTTTCCTCTGGTACTGTTCTCCTA
This sequence comes from Entelurus aequoreus, assembly GCF_033978785.1. Classification (NCBI taxonomy): domain Eukaryota; kingdom Metazoa; phylum Chordata; class Actinopteri; order Syngnathiformes; family Syngnathidae; genus Entelurus; species Entelurus aequoreus. The sequence continues at coordinate 71,404,843 of NC_084736.1, read as the reverse complement.
GCATTCAAAAAAGCGGTTATTCATCCTCTATTCAAAAGACCTAACCTCGATCCTGACCTCATGGTGAAATACCGGCCGGTGTCCCACCTTCCGTTTATCTCGAAAATCCTCGAAAAAATCGTTGCACAGCAGCTAAATGAACACTTAGCGTCTAACAATCTCTGTGAACCTTTTCAATCCGGTTTCAGGGCAAATCACTCTACGGAGACAGCCCTCGCAAAAATGACTAATGATCTATTGCTAACGATGGATTCTGATGCGTCATCTATGTTGCTGCTTCTTGATCTTAGCGCCGCTTTCGATACTGTTGATCATAATATTTTATTAGAGCGTATCAAAACGCGTATTGGGATGTCAGACTTAGCCTTGTCTTGGTTTAACTCTTATCTTACTGACAGGATGCAGTGTGTCTCCCATAACAATGTGACCCCGGACTATGTTAAGGTAACGTGCGGAGTTTCCCAGGGTTCGGTTCTTGGCCCTGCACTCTTTAGTATTTACATGCTGCCGCTAGGTGACATCATACGCAAATACGGTGTTAGCTTTCACTGTTATGCTGATGACACTCAACTCTACATGCCCCTAAAGCTGACCAACACGCCGGATTGTAGTCAGCTGGAGGCGTGTCTTAATGAAATTAAACAATGGATGTCCGCTAACTTTTTGCAACTCAACGCTAAGAAAACGGAAATGCTGATTATCGGTCCTGCTCAACACCGACATCTATTTAATAATACCACCTTAACATTTGACAACCAAACAATTAAACAAGGCGACTCGGTAAAGAATCTAGGTATTATCTTTGACCCAACTCTCTCGTTTGAGTCACACATTAAGAGTGTTACTAAAACGGCCTTCTTTCATCTCCGTAATATCGCTAAAATTCGTTCCATTTTGTCCACAAACGATGCTGAGATCATTATCCATGCGTTCGTTACATCTCGTCTCGATTGCTGTAACGTTTTATTTTCGGGCCTCCCTATGTCTAGCATTAAAAGATTACAGATGGTACAAAATGCGGCTGCTAGACTCTTGACAAAAACAAGAAAGTTTGATCATATTACGCCTATACTGGCTCACCTGCACTGGCTTCCTGTGCACCTAAGATGCGACTTTAAGGTTTTACTACTTACGTATAAAATACTACACGGTCAAGCTCCTGCCTATCTTACCGATTGTATTGTACCATATGTCCTGGCAAGAAATCTGCGTTCAAAGAACTCCGGCTTATTAGTGATTCCCAGAGCCCAAAAAAAGTCTGCGGGCTATAGAGCGTTTTCTATTCAGGCTCCAATATTATGGAATGCCCTCCCGGTAAAAGTTAGAGATGCTACCTCAGTAGAAGCATTTAAGTCTCATCTTAAAACTCATTTGTATACTCTAGCCTTTAAATAGACTCCCTTTTTAGACCAGTTGATCTGCCGTTTCTTTTCTTTTCTTTTCTACTCTGCTCCGGGGTGGACCGCTAGCCTGTTCATCGGATGGGGACATCTCTACGCTGCTGACCCGTCTCCGCTCAGGATGGTTCCTGCTGGCCCCACCATGGACTGGACTTTCGCTGATGTGTTGGACTTTCACAATATTATGTCAGACCCACTCGACATCCATTGCTTTCGGTCTCCCCTAGAGGGGGGGGGGGGGGGGGTTTACCCACATATGCGGTCCTCTCCAAGGTTTCTCATAGTCATTCACATTGACGTCCCACTGGGGTGAGTTTTCCTTGCCCGTATGTGGGCTCTGTACCGAGGATGTCGTTGTGGCTTGTACAGCCTTTTGAGACACTTGTGATTTAGGGCTATATAAATAAACATTGATTGATTGATTGATTGATTGATTGATTAAAATACAGTATCATAGTATGCCTAAATATTCATTAAAAACAAGGCAGTGGTTTTATTTAACAAGTGTATTTATTATTTCTGGCCACTGTAACATTACACACGATATGACTAGTAACAATGTGTCTTAATATTTAACTAAGTGATTATTTGGTGTATCACTAAATGGTGCGCATGTACCACGAGTTTGAGAATCACCTAGACCAC